>NC_030387.2:41445462-41790462 GCF_001625215.2 Daucus carota subsp. sativus | reverse complement strand
AAGATAAAACTATAGAACATAATAGAGTTTCTTACCTTTTCCAGCTCCAATACAAGATATCTACAAACGTCTCATGAGGAACTTGCCTTGGGGAACTGTTGTTGACATTGGATGAAAGATTTTTGCGCTACAATCCTTGACGGTGGGGACGCCGACCTCGGCGAGAGCTGGATGATATCCTCCATGACCCACAAAAGTGGGGTATGCATCAACGGTGAAAAAATCCTTAAGGGCAGGCAACAAATGAGCAACATCATGGTTGTTAGGTCCGGAAGCGATTGTAGAAGGGGGGGTTGAATACAATCGTCACAAAATAATCGCGGAATAAATCTGATTGGTATATAACTTTTTAATCAGATTTTAATTAATTAATATAACAATGTTTGTGTTATTTTACACCAACTATGAGAAAGATTGTAGAAGGGGGGGGTTGAATACAATCTTTTACAAATTTAAAAGATTCAAGAATAATACACTAAGAACACAATAGACAGAAAAACACCAAGTATTAAAAATACGGGTGGATTGAATGATCCACCCGTGAGATTTTATATAGAAGAATCTGTGGATTGTTTTACAATTCGCACAGCTGCTGGTTCATCACTCAACAAGTTCTAACTCTCAGATTTTTCTCTCAAGTAATTTGAACAAGTTCAACTGATGCTACTAACTTGGTTATATACTCCAAGTTTTACAAAGCTTTTAGCTAGATTACAAAATGCACTCTAATCTAAAAACAATGCTGCACAACTTTGTCTTATGCATGCTTTCTGAGATGTCTTCATCTTTGACCATCATCTTGATTTGATCCAGATTGCATTGCATGAGATAAGTATGTTTCTGCTTCTTCTTTATTTTCCTAATTAGGCTTCCATGTCTATTTTAGTGTAATTCGATCCATGTGATTTGTCAGACTTAAGCTCTAGTCACTTTCAACTGCTCTTTGCTTCATCAGTTGAAAGTTCTGGTTACTTTCAACTGCTATTGACTTTATCAGTTGAATGCCCGGCTCATCAGTTGAATGAATTACAAACTTCATCAGTTGAATGCTGTTCCAGTCTCATCAGTTGAATTCCTCAGCATCATCAGTTGAACACTTTGTCTTCAGTTGAATGCTTGATTTTCATCAGTTGAAACATCATCCAGTCTTCATCAGTTGAATAGTTACATCTCATCAGTTGAATATCCTTCACTTAGATAAAATTACATGGCATTGGATATTTACAATTAGCCATCCTATTCTACCCATCCGTTGATAATTCCCAAAGACAAGAAACATAACAATTACAACTGAAATTTGATAAAGGTTCTAAGTAAGACATGTTACAAAATGTTTATGTTATCATCAAAAATTATTGATTCCTAACAATCTCCCCCAATTTATGACTGGACAAGATGCAGACATAAATTCTACACTTGATGATAACAAAAACATTAATAAAATAAAATGCAGAATTTAAATACAAGAGTTAGAAAAGATTACAGATGATTATGCTCCTCTAGACTGAGCAGTTACTTGTTCCTAGAAGATCTTCTTCTTCTGGACTTAAGTTTTTCTTCAAGAATATTAATTTGCTTCTGAAAGATCCTGTAGAACCATTCTTCATCACTATCTTGTCTGTTGAGCTTGGATTGGAGAGTCTTCAGAGTATTCAAGCTAGCAACCTTGAGTTGATCTTTAGGTCTGAAAAATCTCCTAACACCTTGATTGTCCCTAAATTCCATAACTGGAGTAGGTTCATGATGAATTTTCTTTCCAGTGTAGGGAATTTTCAGCCTTCTTTGTAGACTAGCATCTGAGTTCCATTCCTTCCTGATCTCAAGGATTCTCTTTAGTACCATTTGCTTTGCAGGTGGTGTAAATCCTCCAGTCCTCTTCATAGATCCATATATTTTTGTTAGAGAACTGAATCCCTCAGAATTCAGAACTCTGTGAAGAGGCCAGATGACATCACCCTTGTTTTTGTAAGAGAATACCAATCTTTCAGGTAACTTTGAAGTTGCTTCTATTCCTCTTACTTCTTGAAGATCATCCAGCTCCAGATCCAACTCAGAAATTTCTTCAATGTTAGCAATGATGAGATAGTCATCAGGGTTTTCAGGTTCTTTTGGAGGTTTAGGAGGGTTAGCCATCTTCTTAGCAACAGACTTGACTTTCTTCTTTGGCTTGGAAGGTTCTTGAACAAGAAAAGCTGGAATTGGGATATCTTCCAAGTCAACTGGCTCCTCTTTTGGCATTATTGGCTCATCATGGAAGTTGACATCTGGATGTACCACTGTGGTGTCCTTGATTGGAGAAGAAGGTTTTGAGATAGGCTTTTCTGGCACTTCTTCTCTTCTCTTGGCTGCCTCAGGCATCTTAGTCTTAGATTTGACTCTCTTTTTCTTTGGAGATGATTCAAGAGGCAATCTTTCCTCATTTAAAAGCTCAGCTGCCAACTTCTCTTCCAGCTCAATAGCAAACCTTTCATCCACCTCTATTTGGTTTAAAGAGAGTTGGGATTCAAACTCCTCTTTTTCACATTCTCTGGCCACCTCTTCAGCTTTTGCATATGAGTAATGAGGATGGCCAGTTCCAATAAACAACTTCTGGCCTTCTCTGTAGATGATGGCAAAATGAGTCTTTAAGGCCACATCTGCACAATCTTTATAACTTTTGATTTCTTGGCCCAAAAGCTTGTATTCATTTTTGTCAGGCCTGGCTAATGGAAAGTAGATTGAGCTTGAGTCTTTTCCAGGCCTGGAGTAACCACAATTGTTTGGAAACAGAGTTGGCTTGAACTCATTCAGAAATGATGGCTCACCCTTCTCTGTCTTGGAGGGAATAACAATCTCAGGTGTGATTACCCTGAGAATTGTGGTTGTGGTTGGAAAAGAGATTTGAGCTGTGGTGGCTGTAGAAGATGTAGATGATTTCTTGCCCAATTGAGCCACTCTCTTTGCAATGGAGTCCAATTCTTTCATCCTTTCAATCTTTTGCTTTTCCCTTTCAGTGTGGAAAGGAGGAGGAATTTGACTGATTAATTCTGCAGGAGTTGGTAATTCTTTCTCCCCCTTTTTGTTAGCAGCAAGTGTAAGGGATGGACTGGGAAGAGAAGCACCAGAGGCAAGAAGAAGATGTTGAAGGAGTCCAGTCTGAATTCTTTGATGCTGCAACATCTCATCCATCCTAGAGTTTAAGATATAGACATTGCCTTCCAGAGCTTCTACTTGCTTTTCCAATTGCAGTTGTTTTTGCTCAGAACCAGAAATAGCTGATTTGACCTGAGCTGGAAGCTTTTCATCAATTTGTTTGGTCAGATCAGTCTTAACAGAGGCAATGAGACAATTGAGATGCTCTATCTCTTTCTGAAAGTGGAGAGATTGATATTTGTGAAGCTTGAGGTTTTCCAAAGCTTGACTGGCAATGGTGGCAGAGATGGCTTGAGAGGAGGATGAGCTTCCAGGTTGTGATTGAAGAATGGTGGAGGCTTGCCTTTCCAGCTCCATGCTGACAACCATTGCATTTGCAGACTGCATGGAGAGCCATGAAGGTAGAGAAGTGGTAGGTTGTTCACCAAGGGATTCCTCAAGAGCATCATTGAGGTCTTCATCACTATCATCATATTGAAAATCATCTCCAGCATTGGCAGGCAGAGCTGTAAATGCCTCCTTTGCTCTAAGCATAGAAGATGTAGTGTGAATTAGATTAAGGTGCCTCTCAGCTGCTTGATTGTCCAATCTGGCAAAATCTTGAATGGAAGACATTCCATGAGTAAAAGTCTCAGGGTCTAGTGAAACACCATCCAATATGGATCTGTATTCAGCTTGAAACTCTTGTTCACTAAACCCTTCACTGACACCTGCATTTCTCTCAATTTCTCTCTTTTCTTGCATCAAGGGCTCCCCTTGGCTCACCACACAACTCACCTCTCCCTCACTTACCCTTACTAAAGGGTCACTCATATCCTCTCCTTTTTCCTGGCTAGAAGAAAATGCCAGACTCTCCACACCCTCTCCTTTTGCCAGCTCACTAGGCTGCCTCTCCACTCCATAGCTCACTCCACTCAATCCTAAAAGTGTTTGTGCTACCATGTGATCAACTGCTGTAGAAGAAGGTAAAGTAATTGAAGTAGTAGCAGTTGTCAACTGATGAGAGACATCAGTTGAAACATGAGTAGAGAATGCTTTCAACTGATGAGAGCTGTTAAGCAGATCAGTTGAAGGACAAACACTTGTCAACTGATGAGGGAGATCAGTTGAAGAAAATGAAGAAATAGGTTTAGAGGCTGTGATAGTTGAGTCTGTGGTGATTGATTTTAATGGTATATCCACAGAGCACACTTTCACAAAAGAAGGAATTGGAAGAGAAAGATCCAACAAATCATCAAAATGATGATGATCAATCTCAGATGGGGGCTTCTCCATGAAATCCAAAGATGGAGAATTTACAAGTGTGGTGTGAATTAATTCCACATCCACAGAGGAGGTTGAGGATTGTGTTTGAGCAGTAGAGATGGTAAGATCATGAATATGGGTGATTGGTTGAGATGAAGAAGGGGGCTGTGACTCCACATTTATTGGAGTCACATCAATCTGACTTTGAGAAGTTAAAGGCATGAAGTCCAGAATGGATGCCTGTGTGTGTGCAGAGTGCTTCAGTTTGTCACTTCTTGGCTTCTTTCTCCCATAGGCTTTTATTGGTGAAGAAGTGGTGTCCCTCCCCCTTTTTGACTGTGTCCTTGGCTGAGGACTGTTTTCAATAACAACATCCTTTTGGGAGGATGCTGCTAGGGATGTGCTTAAATCCATATTAACATCTACAGTCTTTTGGGAGACTGCAGAGTGGCTAGGCTGGTTAGCACTCACCTCTCCATCCTTATCCTTAGGGTTTCTTTGATGATCACCCTTTCCCTCCCCCTCACTTCCTCCAATCACACTCCCCTCAGGCTTGTGTTTCTTAGTTTTTACAACAGATGCCTTTTGGGAGGCATCTGAGGTTGGTTTAGAAGACTTGGTTTTAGAGGGTTTTGCTACTTGTGTAGGCTGTTGATGGGCCTCTTCAACAGCCCTGATAGCAGAAAGCAAAGAAGTTGAGGGTTGAGAGAGAGTAGTAGGAAAGCCATGTACCTCTTTGTGCTTTCCAGCCTCCATTGTTGGCAGGTACACCACCTCCAAGGAGGGGTATAAATTCATCCTAAAGAGGTCTTTAAAGACTCTCTTTTCCTGCACAAAACTGGGAAGCTTGGCTTCCTTGTTAGTAATAACTAGCTTATCATTGAGATGATTAGCTAGCATCATAAGAAATCTGACATAATATATATTCCTAGGTCTATCAGTTTTATCACCTAGTTTCTCCCCAATTTCTTGGATCATCAAACCACCAAAGTTGAAATATTCATTAGTCAGGTACATGTAAAGCATCTGTAAGATCTGGGAAGTAAGGGCATTAAAATTACTAATTTTACCAGAAAATGCTTTAATAAATGCATCACATAAGTAACTCCATTCTCTCCTAAGACCCCTTCTTTCTATTTTACCTAAGGCATCAGTTGGCAAAACATAATTCATGGCATAAAGTAAATTAACCAACTGATTATCACTAGGCAAAGATAAAACAGTATTTTCAGGAATCTTAAAGCATGCTTTCATAACATCAGCATTAACAGAGTAAGTTTTATTATTGACAGAGAAAGTTAGAGTTTCATGCTCACTATTAAACTCTGCAGAGGTCCACATTTCCTCAACTATTTCATGGTAGATGATGGGAGCTTCAGTCATAGCATAAGAGAGCTGGCTTGACTTGATGAACTCCATCATCCTGTGATACTCTTTCTCCTCCACAGCTTTAGTATCCACAAATGACGCAAAGTTGTTCTTCTCATAGATAAACCCACTTGGTGCAGTGTACTTCTTCATTGGTGCCATTGCAGTTACAGAGAAAGCTTGAAGAGAAATTAGAACTTGGTTTTGCACAGAGAGAGAAGAGAGCTTTGAGAATTCGAAAGAGTAAGATGAAAAGAAATGAAAATAGATTAAAACACTTAAATACTTTCTCAGAAAATTGCTGTGATTGGCTGAGAAATTACCGTTGAGAAGAAATTACTCTTATTTATCTCTACAAAAATTACACACACGATCGTGTATATAAAGTAAGAGAGAGACAAAAGAAATTTCAACGGCTCAGATCTGATAATACTTTCAACGGATGAAATAAGCGCCTCTTTAAACTTCCTAGTCAACTGATGAAGATCAGTTGAAGGCGTCTTCAACTGATGTCATCAGTTGAATGAAAAACAGCGCAGGAGGATATTGTTTCAAACATCAGTTGAAACAATTTCACTAGTTCATCAGTTGAAATATTATAGATTTTATCCAGAATTATAATTAATTCAATTTTGATAAATCAAAATTAATCAAATTCTGGCTGCCAAATTACAGAAAAATTCACTCTAAATTAGGAGAAATTTAACATACCTAATTTACTTACCAACCTTGTGAATGTGGATTCATCAAGAGGCTTTGTGAAGATATCTGCAATTTGTTCTTCACTTGGAACAAAATGCATTTCAACAGTACCAGCCATCACATGTTCCCTTATGAAGTGGTATTTGATGTCAATGTGCTTGGTTCTTGAGTGTTGTACTGGATTTTCAGTTATAGCAATAGCACTGGTGTTGTCACAAAATATTGGGATTTTTGAGAGATTTAATCCATAATCAAGTAATTGATTTCTCATCCACAATAATTGTGCACAACAGCTTCCAGCTGCAATGTACTCAGCCTCAGCTGTAGAGGTTGATACAGAATTTTGCTTTTTGCTAAACCAAGAAATCAGTCTGTCACCAAGAAATTGACAGGTGCCTGTTGTACTTTTTCTATCAATTTTGCATCCTGCAAAATCAGCATCTGAATATCCAATTAGATCAAATCCAGAGTCTTTAGGGTACCAAATGCCAAGATTTGGTGTTCCCTTAAGATATCTGAATATTCTTTTTATAGCAATAAGATGTGATTCTTTAGGATCAGATTGAAATCTAGCACAGAGGCATGTAGAAAACATAATATCTGGTCTACTAGCTGTCAGATATAAAAGAGAACCAACCATGCCTCTATAATTAGAGATGTCCACAGATTTCTCATTAGGACTTAACTCTAATTTGGTGGCTGTTGGCATGGGAGTCTTAGCTTCTTTGCAATCCAATAAATCAAACTTTTTAAGTAGATCATAGATGTACTTAGTTTGATTTATGAATATACCTTCCTTTACTTGTTTAACTTGTAAACCAAGAAAGTAGGTGAGCTCTCCCATCATGCTCATTTCATACTGACTCTTCATAAGATTAGCAAACTTCTTGCAAAGTTTCTCATCTGTAGAGCCAAAAATTATATCATCTACATAAATTTGAACCAGAATAAAGGCACCATTTACATTTCTGTAAAATAGTGTTTTATCCACAGTTCCTCTGGAAAAATGATTATCTAATAAGAATTGAGACAGAGTGTCATACCATGCCCTTGGTGCTTGCTTTAGTCCATAGAGTGCTTTTAATAAAAAGTAAACATACCCTGGAAATTCTGGATCTTCAAAACCAGGAGGCTGACTGACATATACCTCCTCTTCCAGTTCACCATTTAGAAAAGCACTCTTGACATCCATTTGATAAACTTTAAAGTTGGCATGAGCAGCATAAGCTAGGAACATTCTTATTGCTTCCAGTCTTGCAACTGGTGCAAAGGTCTCATCAAAATCAATTCCTTCAGATTGAGAGTATCCTTTAGCAACAAGTCTGGCCTTGTTCCTGGTGACAACTCCATTCTCATCCACCTTGTTTCTGAATACCCACCTTACTCCTACAATTGTTTTATTTTTAGGCTTAGGCACCAGCTTCCAAACATTGTTTCTCTCAAATTGATTTAATTCTTCTTGCATAGCAAGAACCCAATCAGCATCTTTGAGAGCATCTTCTATGACTTTAGGTTCATCCTGTGAAAGGAATGCACTGTACAAACACTCATCTTGAGTTGCTCTTCTTGTTTGTACAGATGCATTTGCATCTCCAATAATTAGTTCAAAAGGATGATCCCTTGTCCACTTTCTTTGTGGTGGAAGTGATTGTCTTGATGATGTGGCTTCATTGTTGAAGTTCAGGTTTCCATGTTGGAAAGCTCCCCCTAAATTTGACATCTCATTATTTCTAGACTGATTGAAACTTTGAGACATTCTTTCAACTGATGATCCTTGAGGTGTTTCAACTGATCCCTCCAATGTAGTTTCAACTGATGCTTCAGTTGAATTTCCAGTTGCAGTTGTTCCTTGCACTAGAGAGTCATCAGTTGGGATATTAATTCCAGGATTAATTCCAACATTTTGAATAATGTCATCATCATCATCACTGTCATACAGATCACCTTCACCTTCATTTTCAAATCTGAGATTATCATGAAATCCTTCATCTGAGAATCCTTGAATCTTCTTATCATCAAAAACCACATGGATTGATTCCATAACAATGTTGGTTCTCAGATTATATACTCTAAATGATTTTCCATCAGAGTATCCAACAAAAATAGCTTCATCTGCCTTGGCCTCAAATTTTCCAAGATTTTCACCTTGATTTCTTAGAACATAACACTTGCATCCAAATACATGAAGAAAGCTAATTGTTGGCTTCTTTCCTTTGAAGAGTTGAAAGGGAGTTAGATTATGAGGTTTGGTAATTAGTGAGATGTTTTGAGTGAAGCAAGCAGTGTTCACAGCTTCAGCCCAAAAATAGGTTGGAAGTTGAGCTTCATTAATCATGGTTCTTGCAGCCTCAATAAGAGTTCTATTTTTCCTTTCAACAACACCATTTTGTTGTGGAGTTCTTGGTGCAGAGAACTCATGAGTAATTCCCTCTTCTTCACAAAATTCTTTCATCACAGAGTTCTTGAATTCTGTCCCATTGTCACTTCTTATCCTTCCAACTTTGACATCTGGATTGTTGTTTAATGCCTTGATATGATTGATGATGATTTTCCCAGCTTCATCCTTAGAATGCAGAAAGAAAGTCCAAGTGAATTTTGAAAAATCATCAACAATCACTAGGCAATATTTCTTCTTTGAAATAGACATGATGTTAACTGGTCCAAACAAATCCATATGCAAGAGCTGAAGGGGCTTCACAATTGATGAAAGAGTTTTGCTTTTGAAAGAGCTTCTCTTTTGCTTTCCTAGCTGACAAGCTCCACAAAGTCCATCTTTTGAGAATTCCAGCTTTGGTAGACCTCTTACCAAGTCCTTCTTTACTAACTCATTCAAGGTTTTGAAATTTAGATGAGACAATCTCTTATGCCATAGCCAACTGTCATCTGAGCTTGCTTTGCTGAGAAGGCAAGTGATAGATTCAGACTTGACAGAATTGAAGTCAGCTACATACACATTTCCTTTTCTTTGTCCAATCAGAACCACATTGTTGTCATCTCCTTTGGTGACAACACAGGCTGCAGAAGTGAAATTTACTTTGTAACCTTTGTCACAGAGCTGACTGATGCTAAGCAAGTTGTGCTTAAGACCAGACACCAATGCAACTTCATCAATGATGACATTCTCTCTTGCAATCAAGCCATATCCCATAGTATATCCTTTGCTGTCATCTCCAAAGGTAATGCTAGGGCCAGCTTTCTCCACAAACTTTGTGAGCAGGGAGGAATCACCAGTCATGTGCCTGGAGCATCCACTATCCAAGTACCACAAATTCTTCTTGTGGTTTCCCTGCACACATTTCACAAACAGATCAAGTTGATTTTGGTACCCAAATTGCTTTGGGTCCAGATTTGTTAGTCTTAGCAGCCTTTTCCACCTTCTCAACCTTTTCCTTGGATTGAATAGGTTCAATCTTTGGTTTTGGTTGAGAAACTGGAATATCAACTTTGTTTTCAAACACAGGCCTTTGAGTCATGCATAAATTGTTCATACCATGCAAGTTTGAATGAAATTGAGGCATGTTAAAGGCATTGAAATAAGGATTGAACATATATGGCATGTTAGGCTGAGAATAGAGATTGTGAGGCAATAAACCAGGCATCATATTCATAGCAGATAAATTCATGTGAGGAACAGATGTCATAGGAATAGGCAAGGATAAATTAGGAGCAACCACAGTTTTACAATTAGCAGATAAATGATTTACACTACCACACTTACTGCAGGTTTTCCTAAGAGCACTAGCATTGGGAGTGTAATTGGTGTGCTTGTTAACTCCTATTTTGCCATTTCTATTTCCTTTCTTCCTTTTAGTCTCCTCAGATTTATGCTCATTAGTATCCAAATTCTTCTTGTTCTTGTTACTAGAATGAAGAGTGTTATTAACACTATCACTGGTCTCAGAAGAACTATTCTCACCTTTAACAAAATTCTTTTTAACAGGACCATATTTCTTGTTAAGCTTCTTGAGAACATTCTTGTCAACTGATGAGTTTTTGTTCAACTGATGACTCTCATCAGTTGAGACTTTGTTCTTCAACTGATGATCATCATCAGTATTCTCATCACCTGAACTGTTCTCAGATATCTTAAGCACTTTCTTATTCCTCTTCCATTCATTCTCCACAAAGGTTTCTCTGCCTTGCATGTTAATGATATTGGTGGAAACATCTCTACCAGATTTCCATTTGGCAATGATCTCTTGTTCCTTATCAAGCTGCTTTCTTATGACCTCTTCTCTCTTCAGAACAACCAAGAGATCATCCTTGGCTGTCTGACACTCAATCTTCAGCTTCTCAAATTCAATAAATTGAGCTTCTAAGGCACTGTTTCTATCACTAAGAAAGGTGTTAGCTTCCTTAATTCTACTGTTTTCCTTAGTAAGAGATTTTAAAGAAACATGCAAATGATACAGTTCAGTAGACATTTCATTAATGGTAGCATTGCATTCATCTTTAGTTAACTCAACTAGGTTTGTAGTGAATACCTGACTACTGCTTCCAGTGTTTTCTTCTTGATCTGTGGAGTTGGCCATTAGAGCTAGATTGACAAACTCCTCCTCTTCATCAGAATCATCTCCAGCTGCCCAATCATCCTTTGTGATGAATGCTCTTTCCTTTTGTTTGAGAAGTTCATAATATTTCTTTTTGTAGTCAATGTTTTCACTTGACTTCTTCTCAACTTTAGGCTTTCTGCACTCATTTGCAAAGTGACCTGCATTCCCACAGTTGAAGCACTTGAATTTTGATCTGTCTACCATGCTTCTATCAGACTTGGGATTGCCTTTAAAAGATTTTGCAGAATTAAAATTCTTTTTGAATTTCAGTTTGGAGAATCTTCTTGACAGGAAGGCTAGATGCTCATCAATTCCATCACTTTCTTCACCAGAATCAGCTACTTCTTTCTCCTTTCTTCTTCCTTTGCTTGACTCTGAGCTCTCCTCTTTGACCAACTTCTCAGTTTCTTCAACTTGAGACTTTCCCTTGTCCTTGACAGTATCCTCCAGAGATGCAACTAGAGCCACAGATGAATGCCCTTTCTTTTGGCTTTTCTCAATCTCTTCATCTTGTTCCATTTCAAGCTCATAAGTCTTTAAGGTTCCATACAGTCTCTCTAGAGTATAGTCTTTAAATTCTTGTGTATTTCTGAGAGAGACTGTCATGGGTTTCCAATCTTTAGGAAGAGCTCTTAAGAATTTCAGGTTTGAATCCTTAACTTGATATACTCTTCCAAAGAGCTTTAGACCATTTAACAGTTTTTGAAATCTGTTAAATGTATCACTCAAACTTTCACCAGCCTTGAAATGGAATGACTCATATTGTTGAATCAGAAGCTGCATCTTGTTTTCTCTCACTTGCTCATTCCCTTCACAGATAGTCCTGATGGTGTCCCAAACTTCTTTGGCACTTGTGCAGCTAATAACACTATCAATCATTTCTTGATCCAAACCATTGAACAGAAGGTTCATGGTTTTCTTGTCCTTGTGCACCTCCTCAGTATCTTCTTGAGAATATTCATGGACAGGTTTTGGAATCATCTTACCTACCATGTCTTCACCATCAGCTCCCATGCTTGTGCAGACCTTCATGGGGACATGAGGTCCTTTTTCAATGCAGTTCACATAGCTTTCATCAATGGACAACAGATGCAGATGCATTCTCACTTTCCAGTGAAAATAGTTGTCTTTGTCAAGAACAGGAATCTTCACTCCAGCATCCTTCTTTCCCATCTTTCTCTAGCAGTGTTGATCTTTTTCCCTGTTTGTTGGGAACCTCGCTCTGATACCAATTGTTATTTTACACCAACTATGAGAAAGATTGTAGAAGGGGGGGGTTGAATACAATCTTTTACAAATTTAAAAGATTCAAGAATAATACACTAAGAACACAATAGACAGAAAAACACCAAGTATTAAAAATACGGGTGGATTGAATGATCCACCCGTGAGATTTTATATAGAAGAATCTGTGGATTGTTTTACAATTCGCACAGCTGCTGGTTCATCACTCAACAAGTTCTAACTCTCAGATTTTTCTCTCAAGTAATTTGAACAAGTTCAACTGATGCTACTAACTTGGTTATATACTCCAAGTTTTACAAAGCTTTTAGCTAGATTACAAAATGCACTCTAATCTAAAAACAATGCTGCACAACTTTGTCTTATGCATGCTTTCTGAGATGTCTTCATCTTTGACCATCATCTTGATTTGATCCAGATTGCATTGCATGAGATAAGTATGTTTCTGCTTCTTCTTTATTTTCCTAATTAGGCTTCCATGTCTATTTTAGTGTAATTCGATCCATGTGATTTGTCAGACTTAAGCTCTAGTCACTTTCAACTGCTCTTTGCTTCATCAGTTGAAAGTTCTGGTTACTTTCAACTGCTATTGACTTTATCAGTTGAATGCCCGGCTCATCAGTTGAATGAATTACAAACTTCATCAGTTGAATGCTGTTCCAGTCTCATCAGTTGAATTCCTCAGCATCATCAGTTGAACACTTTGTCTTCAGTTGAATGCTTGATTTTCATCAGTTGAAACATCATCCAGTCTTCATCAGTTGAATAGTTACATCTCATCAGTTGAATATCCTTCACTTAGATAAAATTACATGGCATTGGATATTTACAATTAGCCATCCTATTCTACCCATCCGTTGATAATTCCCAAAGACAAGAAACATAACAATTACAACTGAAATTTGATAAAGGTTCTAAGTAAGACATGTTACAAAATGTTTATGTTATCATCAAAAATTATTGATTCCTAACAGTTTGAAGTCGTTATATAATTAAATTGGTTCAGTTTTAATGTCCACTAATGTTCATAGAATAAATTCGACATGGTATATTCTAGATTAGTGATTAAAACAACCGGTAACAAAGCACAGTAAAACTGTGGATGTAACAATAGCAAGTTTTAGCAAAACTTGAAAGCTTTTACAAGTGCTTGTGTTTGTCAAAGTGAATGAACACTTAGAAATGAAGAATGGTGGCCATATTTATAGGCAAAACCATTTGAACTACTAAGACAACTAAGGCTTAGACAATTAAAGAAAGACATGACAAAGTATGGCAAGCTAGGACAAACTAGTAGCTTTGTCATGACAATACAAGACAAGGTAAGACAACTAAAAGCTAAGCATGACAACTTTAGTACTTGTCATGATAAAGTAAAGAAGGGAAAGACAAAAGAAAGCAAGGTAAGACAAAGAGAAACAAGGCATGGCATGTCTTTGCTCCATTAGATGGGAGCATTTAGAAAGACAAGGCTTGTCTTTGTCTTGGAGTAGTCTTGGCTTGCTTTTCCAAAGTACATGTGCTTTGTCTTGGCATGTGATGAGAAATAAGGTAGGACAAAGCATTTAAATGTCTTGGAGTGTCTTTAAAGGAGTTAGACAAAGCAATTGTTTGTCTAACTAATATTGTAGTGCTTTAAAGTGATTTGTTCACTAAATAATAAATAGAATATAATCCACTTAATTAAACTAGTTGAATATATTCATTAGATAAATTAATTCGAGAGGGAATTAATTTACTAAATAAAATATACAACTAATATAATTATATTAGAAGTGAATATATATAATCTATTTAATATTTAATCATTTTCCTTCTTTAGCAGAGCTTCTGTCTTCTTTGAAACTTTAATAATTTCGTCTTGAATTGTCAGTCGATTGAACTACCACCTTTGTTTGACGTAGAATAATTAATCCTTGTAGCTGACACACAAATGTACTGTCTGGTTCATCTGTATCTAGCTGAATAAAATATTCCTCGTCATTAAAACAATTAAGCTGTGGCTTGTTCGTCGAGTCTTCATCTTGTAAGTTCTTCTTCATAAATTGGAATCATCTGAATAAATAAAATATAGAAACTTCATACCTTTTGAATTCCTGGATGTGCCACAAAAGATTATTTGTGCACTGAGGCTTGAACATATTAATGAACTTCTCTCAGTGGACTGCAGCAGCATCCTGGAATTTTTCTGATATAAAATTCCGATAAATCATTTGACGTTCTTCGTACGGATTCCGGTGACTTGCTATTTACTGAGCTTTCTTATCCGAGTTGAGTTGTACCTCTTTAAATACAAATAGGCTAAACATATGCCTTTCAATCTCCCCCTATTTGTTTGTTAACATAACAGGCAAATTTCCTAGAGGATAACTCAACTAACAGATAAGACAAAGGATTAAACATACGAATGTAAATAGCAAAAGTTTCTGGTATTAAATTAAACATGGACCAGAATAATAATAGATTACAAAAGGATGTTCTATGAACATATCTTACAAATATCCTAGTCAATCTATTTCACTCAGAGCGAGTGACTTCTCCTTCTTCAATATCTGACACATGAATAATAGGAGTAGACGGCTCATTCTGAGTAGGCTCTTCAGATATGGTGGATTCACCACGCTTCTTTCGTTCTCGAGCCAAGGACAGCTGGTACTGAACTTCTGTATCCACAGGGTCTTCGATAAAGTCTGATGGCTGAGTTGGGTTGATATACTTCATTTTTCTGAAGTAGTGATGTACCTTTCTCTTTGTGCAGTAAGCCACAATCTCAGCATCAGCATCAGCTTTGGCTTTCGAAGCGAAGCCCTTGGTACGCAGAAGAGTAGATACAAGAACCATCTGATTAACACCATATTTCTGAAGATGTCGATGGTCCAAGTAGAAGGTTCCAAACTTGCTCTCGTGAATGAACTTTACACAGTATGGGTTTCTGACGACTTGTGGACTATTATGAACAGCATATTCCATAAGTCGGTCACGAAGGAGTTCATTCAGATTCGAACTGCGTCGGATCTTGTTACGAGCCACCCAGATTTCAGTAAGAGATAACAACTTGAAC
Organism: Daucus carota subsp. sativus; assembly: GCF_001625215.2. Classification (NCBI taxonomy): domain Eukaryota; kingdom Viridiplantae; phylum Streptophyta; class Magnoliopsida; order Apiales; family Apiaceae; genus Daucus; species Daucus carota. Next base: position 41,775,159 of record NC_030387.2, on the reverse strand, counting down.
GAATCAACTGAAACTCTGAATGTCCCGTTTCTATGAGTAGAAATGATAATCTCCCATTGATCGAGGAGATTCCTGACGCCAACAGTTATATATTCTAATTCAAAAGCAAAGGCACGCATAAACATATCCTCGTTAGGGTTTACCTCTCTTAAATCATATATGAATGATTTGAACTTTCTATCTTGAAAAGGTTCCCTTTGAGGTCCAGAGAAGATCCTCCTTGCGATGTCCCAGCTTTCTCCAACTTTCCGAGCAATATCTTCTTTCTTCTGCTTACAAGCAGCATCCCAAAGTTTCTGTTTCTCCAACTTGATATGCTCATCAGTAATCTTCTTTTCATCCACCAGCCTTTGTAGTTCACGAAGCTTTGCCTTGCTAGCTTCATGTTCAGCTTTAAACTTTTGAACCCTTTCCAAGTGCTCAGGGTCAATAGGCTCTTGCTCGGTGAATAAAAATCTTTCTTCAAAATGACCTTCTTCTTCAGCTTGGAAGTAGGCAGCATCAAATGCATCATCATCAGCAACATCATCAGGAATGTTATCATAATCTTGATTAGAGAAGATGTCATCAGATGCAGGCATTTTGCCTTTAGACTTGTCATATTTAGCTGCTTCAGAAGAGTCCTTTGAACTTTCTTTTCCTTTGCTTGCTCCACCCTTATCCTCCTGATCTTTGTCCTTATCCTTCTCCCCCTTAGTTGAGGGATCCTCTGGAGTTGACTGAGCTGTAGACTGAGGAATCTTCAAAAAATCAACAACATGGGCCAATGTTTGCTCCACGCTATGAAGTTTTGACATACAAAGCTCATGATTCTTGTCAATCCGAGAGTAAATACCCTTGACATGTTCGTCCATTTTCCTTTGTAGAGAAGTGTAGGAAGTATCAGCAACTTGCTTCTGTAGAGTGACTAGCTCTCCACTCTTCAACTTAGCATTTTCAGCAAGAAGTCTTTCACATTCAGCTCTCAGGGCAGCCATTTGTTCCTGTAACAGATCCGTGTTGGTGTGTGCACTCACCTCACGAACACTCGAAGAATGATCTCTATTCTCACGTGCATGTGTTTCGCTCGGTGTTTGCCTTTCTTCACTCGTGTTTATCACACCGTCACCAGTACCTGTATAAACTACCAAAGTTCCCTGAGATGGAACCATAGGTAGTGAAGGAACAAATTGTCCTTCGGATTCCTGTGAAGGCAGATTTACTTGCAAGCTGCCAAGTAGTCCCTGATCAATAAAGAAAGAGTGATCAGAAAAGTTTTCATTAAACATGTTTTGAAAATCTGTGCACTCATTAAGTGTAGTAACAAAAGGATCAGGTTGAGTGTTTACTAGCGTGAGTGCTAGTGATGTGCTTGACTCTTTACAGGGTACCGCGGTAGGACGGCAAATTTCAATAAACGCATCCTGTTGAGAGAATGAATCTAGAGACTGTATATTTACCATTTCAGTATCCAAATCCTTTTGGGAGGAAATGGATGCGGCTGCAGTTGTCTCAGGTTCATCCACCCTTTGCTTCTTATGAGACAGAGCTGCGGGTTCACGAATCAAAGTACTCCCACTCTGTTTCCGGGCTACCTTCTTAACAACAGGTGTAGTAGTGTTGGTGGAAGTGTTTGACGAAGAATCAGTGGTTGAAACAAATTCATCAGCTTGGTTATGAACCTGGGTGTTTTCAGGTTCAATGCTGGCAGTCTGACATACAAGATCAATATCACAATCATAATCTGATACATCAACAGTAAAATTTGATGAAAAGTTAGAAAGTACCTCAGCTACCTGTAAGTCGTCATGAAAGTTCTGTAGCTCAATGTCGATGTCAGAATCAGCTGGCAGTGGCTGAGAGGTTGATTGTGTTTGGAGGAAGTATTGTGTTTGGACATTTGAGGGTGTAGGTTCAGATTGTGATGGAAGGATAGATGATTGTTGTACAGGGAAGAAGTTGTGTTGAGGTGGTTCTGTTTCAGGTGGTGGTGAAGGGTGATGTAGAGGTGATTGGTGAGGAGATTGGTATGGAGAGTAGTGTGAGGATTGGCTAGAGGATTGGTAGTCTTGGATGAGAAGAAGTGGTGGAATGTGATGTTGTTGTTGCATCTCTTGTTCTGGTTGTTGTTGAGGTTGTTCTTGTTGAGGTTGAAATGGGGGAAGTGGTTCTCCTGGTTGAAGTTGTTGCAGTGGTTGAGGAGGTGGTGCCACTTGTAGCTGATATGGCTAGCAACGAAACATTAACGCAGGGCAAGACAAATTAAATATTTGTCTTGCTGAAGGTTATAACAGATATAATCACACGTGCAGCTCCAAAAAAAAATTAAAAAGTATATATATATATATATATATATATATATATATATATATATATATATATTAAACAAATATTTTATAAATTCCAACTTTTAATTAAATATAAATATTTATGAACTTAACTTTAATTCAATAAAATGAATTAATTTAAATTCTAATATTTATACTTAATTAATTTTGAAAAATATAAAATAATTACAAATAATTAAAAACAATTATCTAGATGCTTAGAAAATAATACAGGGGAGTACGCAAGCATTTAGAAAATTATTGACTAATATACCAACATGCATAATTACACAAAATATTATCAGATAATTTACAGGTTATCATATAAAATCTAATAACACAAATATAATTACACAGAAAATTCACAAAAATATATAAAAGTATATAAAGCATATGAAAATTATATACAGTGAGAACTATGTCATATTTAACATCCCTAGCTCACAAACCAACTTAGAGAAAGTGGATTCATCAAGTGGTTTAGTGAAGATGTCAGCAATTTGCTCAGTCGTGGGTACAAAATGTAACACCACCGTACCATTCATGACATGTTCCCGAATAAAATGATACCTGATATCAATGTGCTTGGTCCTTGAATGTTGAACTGGATTGTTGGAAATGGCTATGGCACTTGTATTATCACAAAATATAGGAATTTTGTTTACTATAATACCATAATCATTTAATTGATTCCTGATCCAGAGTATCTGAGCACAGCAGCTACCAGCAGCTATATACTCAGCTTCAGCAGTAGAAGTAGACACGGAGTGCTGCTTCTTGCTGTACCAGGAAACCAACCGTCGTCCTAGAAATTGACAGCTTCCAGACGTACTCTTCCTATCAATCCTGCATCCTGCATAATCAGAATCTGTATAGCCGATTAAGTCAAAACCAGTATTCTTAGGGTACCAAATACCTAAGCCAGGTGTACCCTTAAGATATCTAAAGATTCTTTTGACGGCTATAAGATGTGATTCCTTAGGATCAGCTTGGAACCTAGCACACAAACATGTTGCAAACATAATATCTGGCCTACTAGCAGTGAGATAGAGTAATGAGCCAATCATACCTCGATAGCTTGAGATATCAACTTTCTTACCAGATTTATCCTGGTCAAGCTTTGTGGCAGTGGCCATGGGTGTCTTTGCCGGTGAAGAGTCTTCTACATTGTACTTTCGTAGAAGATCCCTGACATACTTTGATTGGCAAATAAAAATACCATCTTCCTTTTGGCTTACTTGAAGACCAAGGAAGTAGGACAGCTCACCCATCATACTCATCTCATAATTACTCTGCATTAACTTAGCAAATCTCTTGCACAAGTCATCGTTAGTAGAACCAAATATAATATCATCAACATATATTTGAACAAATATCATATTATTATCATGCAATTTGTAAAAGAGAGTTTTGTCTATGACACCTCTAGTGAAATTATTTTCAATTAAAAACTCAGAGAGGGTGTCATACCAGGTTCTTGGTGACTACTTGAGGCCATAGACAGCTTTGAATAAGAAGTAGACAAAGTCAGCAAATTCTGGATTTTCAAAGCCAGAAGGTTGTTCAAGATATACTTCTTCTTCAAGCTTTCCATTCAGAAATGCACTTTTCACATCCATTTGATAAACCTTGAAGTTGGAGTGTGCAGCAAATGCAAGAAATATTCTGATGGCTTCAAGGCGAGCAACTGGAGCATAGGTTTCATCATAGTCAATTCCTTCTTCTTGGGAATAACCTTTTGCGACCAGTCTGGCTTTGTTTCTTACAACAATGCCATCACCATCTAACTTGTTCCGGTAGACCCATCTAGTTCCAATTATAGACTTACCCTTAGGCCTTGGAACCAGGGCCCAGACTTCTTGTCTCTCAAATTGATTAAGCTCTTATTGCATGGCAAGAACCCAATCAGGATCAGCAAGTGCTTCATCTATTTTCTTTGGTTCTAGTTGAGATAGAAAACCAGAAAATAAACATTCGTTAGACGTAGCACTTCTAGTCTTTACACCAACATTAGGATCACCAATAATTAAATCAAAGGGATGATCTCTGCTCCAGATCCTTTCCCTTGGAAGATGTGATCTTGATGATTCAGCAATATTGTCATTATGCTGAAATGTGTGACTAGTTGATCCATCAGCTCCCCCTGAGTTGCTGCCAGGATGACTTGATGATCCACCACTAGCATTAGTGGAATCTCCAGTGTTTCCACCATTTCCTCCACCATTGCCTGGATCATCACCATCATTGTTGTCATCTCCTGTTGCAACCTCAGGTGGCAAATCATCATCTGAATCTGAATCTGGATAGTTGTCAAATTTCAGAGACTCAGATGAATCAGCAGATTGTAGACTTGGTAGTTTAGTGTCATCAAATGTTACATTGACACTAACTTTCACTGACAGAGTGTAAATCACAAAAACTTTATAAGCTGTATTGGTGTAACCAACAAAGATGGCTTCATATGCCTTTGGTACAAACTTGTTCAAATGCTCTTCTCCATCCTTGAGAACATAGCATTTAGCTCCAAAGACATGAAGATGTTTGACATGTGGTTTCTTGTTGTTAAACAGCTGAAATGGAGTTTTCATGTGATCCTTATTGATCAAAGTTCGATTCTGGGTGTAACAGGCAGTGCTCACAGCTTCAGCCCAAAAGTACAAAGGAAGCTTTGCTTCAGCAATCATTGTCCTTGCAGCTTCAATCAATGTACGATTCTTTCTTTCGACGACTCCATTCTGTTGAGGAGTCCTTGGTGCTGAGTATTGTCTGTTAATTCCTTTCTCAGAGTAATAGTTGACTAAAGTTTGATTCTTGAACTCCGTACCATTATCTGACCTTATAGCTTTTACAGGAACACCCTTTTCTAATTCAATTTTCTTGATATGATCAATTACTGTCAGGGGAGTTTCATCCTTGGAAGATAGGAAGTAAACCCAAGTAAATTTAGAGAAGTCATCCACAATAACCAAAGCATATCTTCCTCCATCAATTGACATAACATTCACTGGGCCAAACAAATCCATATGCAATAGTTGCAATGGATCAGTGATGCTATTGATGGTCTTGCTTTTGTGAGATGCTCTCTTTGCTTTTCCTTTCTGACAAGCTTCACAGAATCATCAGTTGTAAATTCCAGGGAAGGTAAGCCTCTCACTAGATCTCTCTTGACCAGAGAGTTCATAGTTTTAAAGTTGAGATGTGAGAGCTTCTTATGCCATAACCAACTATCTTCAGTAGATGCCTTTGCATAAAAACATTGTATTGCATTCCCTGGTCCAGAAGATAAGTCAGCTACATAGATATCACCTTTCCTTATGCCAAATAGTGAAGGACGCTCATTCTTGATATGTTTGATTGTACATGTCTCCTTTTCAAAATGAACAGAGTATCCCTTGTCACAGAACTGACTGATACTGAGGAGATTATGTTCAAGTCCTTCAACTATAGCAATCTCTTCTATGATGATCTTTCCAACTTTGTACTTGCCATATCCTACAGTTCGACCTTTGCTATTGTCAGCAAAAGTAACTGAAGGGCCAGTTGCCTCTCTTACTTCTGTCAGCAGGGAATTCATGCCAGTCATGTGCCTTGACGCTCCACTGTCAAGCACCCAAACAACTCGTACAATTCCTCTGGCACCCTGCACAAGACAACTGATTAAACAATCTTTGGGACCCACACTTGATTGGGTCCAGCATACTTAAAGAATTGATTTCTATCTGGTAAGACAACAGAGCCTTTTGGACTGTGTTCGGTGAAATCTACACGCAAGCGTACGCGATCACAAGTAATATATTAAGTTCGATCCCACAGAGACTGGTGAATTAAGAATACGCACCTATGCAACAATGTATGATCAATTATCACTGCTAAGACAATTAACAAGGATTGGGTTCTTTTATACTAATAATTAAAATTACTAATCAAATTCAGAATAGGAAAACACATGGGATTCTAACTTCATTATCGAATTCATCTAGAATTGAAATTACTGATTAACATGCGACTGTTGATCCTAATCAGACAACACGGAAGTAATACATGCCAACTCTCGTTGCACACATATCATACCAATCAAAATCCACAATTAAGATAGAAATCTCATGGACACCAACAAAGCTCAGACCCTATATCTCTATAGCGGTAGTGTAAGCAGAGAGGTTTAATAACAAGTCGTCTATCGTGATTACACAGGGTGATAAAAATAGTTCAAGTCTACCACAAATTATGTTTCATTCACATAATCCTATGTTTACATGGCATAGTTCTAAATTCAATCATCCACTCTCGCTTCAGAAAGAATTAACACACAACTTAGAAGTTAGCTACGCTTCTAAGAAGAATAAGCACGGCTCATGCAAAGCAATCAACATATGTCACAAAATCACGTAATTATAATCGTTACTAGACTACATCGATAAATCCATTAGAATCCCATGAAGGCGGTTAGTTCATAATCGAACTAATCGACATCATGGGTTCTAATGAAAGCATGATAAGAAAAGACGAGAATTAGATAGAATAAAATGCTTGAATTAATAATAATAAGGATCACACGTTACAGATTTGATGTTCACGATCTTGCTCGAAACTGTCACTTCCTCGCGAAGAACGATCTAATACAAACTGATAATGTGCTTCGAATAAAACTAAAACTATGATTACGATATTAAACTCTACTCAAACTACGACTATGAGGCTAGGGTTTTTACACACGAGAAATAAAAATGCATTGACTACGTCAACCGGGCCTCGACCGCTGCGAAAATCCATCAGAAAAGCTGTAAAAATCGGCCCGGGGAGTTTCTGCGGAGCGCCACCGCGCTACACTAGCGCGGGCGCGCTAGTGATGCAGGCTGTAGCGCGGGCGCGCTACAGGTTAGCGCGGGCGCGCTACTGTCTGTGATGACAGCCTTGATTCTTTGTTTTTCAGCCCGTTCTCGCGTGCATGTCCTTCCTCGTTCCTAGTACCACTTCCGTAGGTGATCACGGTTGCATTTAGCATATGCAACAAGCCCTTTAAACCCCTAGATAGCTCTAGTGGACGAGTGTGTTCTCGTGAGGGTTTGTAGAAGATATACCCACAAAATCCCAAGTCTCGGTGAATCCACAATTCTCTATTCTTGCAAAGAATGCACCAAAACCAACCTAAAATGATAGAAAATCACTTCATCACCTCAACTCGTGACCTGCACAGAAAAACAATAAAAACACATCAAAAGACACTAAACACTTAAGTACAACCAACCAATTTAAGTGGAAATGAAGGCCTATAAGTGCGTATAAATACCACTTATCACACCCCCAAACTTAAACTGATGCTTGTCCTCAAGCGTCAACGACACTATACAATAATACAATGCAATGCATGAATGCAACTACGTGATGAATGAATAAACTATGAAGTCATTGCCTTGTCAATTTTTAATACCTCAGATTGTGCTAATGTTCTCGACTTTCATCTCTCTCGCTACCAAGTCAATCACTCTTCTATTTACAAGTGTGGAGTGCCCGTGTGTGCAAGCATGCTCTTTTATTGAGACAAGACAAAAACTACTACTCCCACAGAATCCCAATCAAAAATCGTAAAAGTCTAAACTAACACCCCATCACTCAAGTCCAACTAAAAGCCAAGGTCCCAAAGAATGTCCACACCCTTCTATTTTATTCACTATATTTTTTTTTTTTTTTCTCTTTTTTTTTTTTTTTTTTTTTTTTTTTTTTATTTATTGGTGATTAATTGCTTGGTCTAAGGTCAGAGCGCTTCGCAGTGTAAATGCGTTACGAACACCACAAGACTTCACACACCAATTATTCACTTTATTCTAGTGGTTTATTTAACCGTGCAATGGTTGAGATCCCTAAAGATTTATGCACTAGTACCCATGTAGCGAGCGTTGGGTCAACAATCCCAAACCACGAAGGGCTTTAGGTTGTTAGGCACAAAGTCCCCTCAGACTTAATTACTCGAGTACTAATGAGCTCAACCTAGTTAATTCTACCACTTATTTTTTAGTGAATTTATTTACTACTATATTTTTTTTCTTTTTCTATATTATTCTTTTTAGAAAGGTATATCTACTCCTCAGTTCCCCCAAACTTAAGATTTACAGACCTAAGCTGAAGGGTGTTCAATTCAATCCTAGAATTCATGGAATTTCGTCTAAATCCTATCTCAAGAACATATGTGAATTACAATTTCCAACACAAGCAATTTCCAAGTACTAACCTAGCATTGCAATTGAAACTACTAATCAAGAACTACGCACATAACTCATCATAGGCAATTAACTTGGCTTAACTTCATAATTCATGCAAATGCTCGTGATACTAACTACGACAATTACCACTAAACATGTAAAATAATAAAAAAAAATGAGAAAAATAAAAAAAAAATGTGAGAAATAATCAAAGCAAAATAAAATAAACGTGAACTACATGAACTAACTAACACATGCAATAATAAACAAAATTACAATAACATGCTCTTCCTTAGATTACCACCCCCAAACTTAAAATTTTCAATGTCCCCATTGAAAGCGGTAAAAAGGCTAGAGCGAACACGTACCTAATCGGAGTCCTCCCCCTCCTCTGCCGGAGGTGAATCCGGTGGAGGATATTGCTTAGGTTTAAGAAATGGGGTATTCACTTTCTCAAACAAAATCTCGCCACCACAAATAAAATCAAGAGCATCAAATATTGTCTTTGTCCTGTAGAAAGTCTCCAAACAAACGTTAGTAAAGTTAATTGTCACTTCAAGAAGTAACCATTGATCGACATTTATACTTTCAGAGAACTTTGTGATAAAACAACGAAAAAATTCACATCCATTAAAGGACCGAACTCCTTCGACTTTCACACAAGGTGGAGGCTCGGGTGGTGGTTTTTCAGAACTCTTCACTTTCACAGGAGTCATAAGAACTTCTTGGCCTTTCATGTCACTGAATAAAGAGATGAAATTGCTATCCTCTTTTTCCAAGAGTTGAAGTGTAAGAGCCTTTTGGACTGGATAACCCACCAGATTTTGTGTAAGATCATCTTGGACAATCATCATGTCAGCTTTAAAACATGTACTCTCAAGTATAGGGGTAGAGGTTGGATTGAAAGCCAAATTTTCAATATCAGAACATGGAGCAACCTTGATTGAGCTAATCCCCTTCAGGAAATGTAATTCAAGCACACCTGGTGTAGGAGAAACTACGATCAACTCGATATTGCTTTTTTCACGCCCCTCATCATCGCCCACACGGTCCATAACAACAACTTCATCGATTTTGCCGTCAGCGACACGATCTTCCTCTTTATTAATAGGCACATCATCATCCCAGGTCGAAAAACTATCACAATCTCCATCATTTGTAAGAATGGTAGCATTTATGTCATCTTCAACTTGGGTGGCTATAAGTGGAGAAGAATCGGGTTGTTCGACAGTAAAAGAACTAGCTAACCGCTCAAGTCGAGCCTCCATCATCAGTTGTGTAGCCTTGAGTTCCTTAAGCGTCTTGTTTATGTTTACCAACATATCATATACCTCATTTGTTTGATCAGAAGGCACTTCTACAGTGGGTTGAGGAACCTGTAGATCTTGTACTTGAGGATATTGATACTGTTGAGATTGTGGTTGCTCATATTGAGGCTGATAATACTGTTGCTCAAACTGATCATATTGTTGCATTGGAGGTTCTTCATAACATTGTTGCTGAAATTTTTGTTCTTGAAATTGATGTTGACCATGATATGGGAAATCACCAAAATTGTTGTCCATGTAAGAGAAATCTGGTTGATCCATCCATTCTTGATCATAAGAATTAGAATACTGATTGTACTCATATCCTTCTTGATAATTATATCCATGTCCCGACTGAGTATTCTGAGAGTTGAAGTGGTTATAAGAGCATTCATAACTATAGTGACCCTGAACACCACAAACTTGACAGAAGCTGTATGTTGTAGGGGCAACTTGTGACATCTCATCGACACTCATCGGATACAAGGTCGGCTCTGTAGCTTTCGACGAATATGCCTCAACTATGGAAGATAGAAGTGCAAAGGTATCGACTTCTTCCATTGTAACCCTGTAACAGCACAAACACAGCCAAGAACGCAGTAAAAGCTACCTCACTTGGAACTGAAGTCCCAAGGAGGCAAAGGAAACATTATAAATAACTAAACAAAAACAATAGATACAACAACAACTAAGAAAAGTGAGAAAAGAATCCGAGTCAGTGAATTTTAATGCACACTGATGACAAGTACGTAAACTAATTAATTAACACCGAGTCCCCGGCAGCGGCGCCAAAAACTTGTTCGGTGAAATCTACACGCAAGCGTACGCGATCACAAGTAATATATTAAGTTCGATCCCACAGAGACTGGTGAATTAAGAATACGCACCTATGCAACAATGTATGATCAATTATCACTGCTAAGACAATTAACAAGGATTGGGTTCTTTTATACTAATAATTAAAATTACTAATCAAATTCAGAATAGGAAAACACATGGGATTCTAACTTCATTATCGAATTCATCTAGAATTGAAATTACTGATTAACATGCGACTGTTGATCCTAATCAGACAACACGGAAGTAATACATGCCAACTCTCGTTGCACACATATCATACCAATCAAAATCCACAATTAAGATAGAAATCTCATGGACACCAACAAAGCTCAGACCCTATATCTCTATAGCGGTAGTGTAAGCAGAGAGGTTTAATAACAAGTCGTCTATCGTGATTACACAGGGTGATAAAAATAGTTCAAGTCTACCACAAATTATGTTTCATTCACATAATCCTATGTTTACATGGCATAGTTCTAAATTCAATCATCCACTCTCGCTTCAGAAAGAATTAACACACAACTTAGAAGTTAGCTACGCTTCTAAGAAGAATAAGCACGGCTCATGCAAAGCAATCAACATATGTCACAAAATCACGTAATTATAATCGTTACTAGACTACATCGATAAATCCATTAGAATCCCATGAAGGCGGTTAGTTCATAATCGAACTAATCGACATCATGGGTTCTAATGAAAGCATGATAAGAAAAGACGAGAATTAGATAGAATAAAATGCTTGAATTAATAATAATAAGGATCACACGTTACAGATTTGATGTTCACGATCTTGCTCGAAACTGTCACTTCCTCGCGAAGAACGATCTAATACAAACTGATAATGTGCTTCGAATAAAACTAAAACTATGATTACGATATTAAACTCTACTCAAACTACGACTATGAGGCTAGGGTTTTTACACACGAGAAATAAAAATGCATTGACTACGTCAACCGGGCCTCGACCGCCGCGAAAATCCATCAGAAAAGCTGTAAAAATCGGCCCGGGGAGTTTCTGCGGAGCGCCACCGCGCTACACTAGCGCGGGCGCGCTAGTGATGCAGGCTGTAGCGCGGGCGCGCTACAGGTTAGCGCGGGCGCGCTACTGTCTGTGATGACAGCCTTGATTCTTTGTTTTTCAGCCCGTTCTCGCGTGCATGTCCTTCCTCGTTCCTAGTACCACTTCCGTAGGTGATCACGGTTGCATTTAGCATATGCAACAAGCCCTTTAAACCCCTAGATAGCTCTAGTGGACGAGTGTGTTCTCGTGAGGGTTTGTAGAAGATATACCCACAAAATCCCAAGTCTCGGTGAATCCACAATTCTCTATTCTTGCAAAGAATGCACCAAAACCAACCTAAAATGATAGAAAATCACTTCATCACCTCAACTCGTGACCTGCACAGAAAAACAATAAAAACACATCAAAAGACACTAAACACTTAAGTACAACCAACCAATTTAAGTGGAAATGAAGGCCTATAAGTGCGTATAAATACCACTTATCAGACTGACATTCGATTCTGACTTGACTGAACTTACTTCCTTAACAACAGCCTTGTAAACTTTCGTTTTAGGCTTTGGAACATAAGTCTCCTTCCTAACACGAGGAGGACTAGCAGTCTTTGCCCTAGCATGCTTGCAGTTTGTGTGTTGTCTTGGGGATGTGTTTTCATTTTTAGCATGCAAATTTCTAAAATAAGCAGACATAGTATTGAAAGCACAAAGCATACAGTTATCAACACCACAATATTTATGACATGCATCAAAAACATGGGCAACAGGAATATCATTCACAACAACAGTAGGAACATCAATAGATTCTACTCTAACTTTGTTGACAGATTTAAAGTTCTCAGTAGAATGGCATCTATTGTATATGTTCTTACTATTCACAAAATTATTAGGCCTGTTGAATTTTGTTCTTTCTGAGTTGACACCTAAACCAGCATTAGGCAACCTAACATTGCCTTTCACTTTTATTGGTTTCAGTGATGTCAGGATCTCATCTCTCTTCTCATTACTCTCTTTCAGTTTAAGGTCTTCCTGTTTGAGTTCATAGTTAATGACAATAGGTGTCTCTAACAGGGGTTCAGCTTCTGAGGATTTAAACAGTGGTTGAGGGGAATCTTTCAAAACAAAAGGTATCCCTCTTTCCTCAGCACTCTTCTTAAAAGGAGTAATGTTACTAGCCTTGCCTACAGATTTGTTATAGTCATAACCTATTCCAACAGTTCTGTTAATCTCATGTTGGTCATTTATCTCTTTGACTAAAGTGGAGGCATCTTTAAAGGCTTTACACCTAATTCTTTCATCTTCTAGCTGAAGTTTTAAAGCAGTTTCACTCTTTTCTAAAACTCTGACTTTAGCAAATTGATATTCTAAATCCATAGTCAGTTTTTCAATTTTAGGCTTTAATACTTTCATCTCATTCATTTTATAATCATGAATTTCTAAGACTAAAGCATTATTCTTAAGAATGGCAGCTTTCAACTTTTTAATAGCATCATCTCTATCTAATCCCAATTGCATAAAAAGTTTAGGGCATGTAGGATCTACCAGAGAGCTTCCAGCATAAGGAGGTGAAGATGATCCAGATCTAGCCATGAAAGCAACATTTCCAAGCTGCTCCTCTTCATCACTATCTGTATCATCCCAGTTTTTCCCTTCTGCTAGATATGATTTGTTCTTGAAGCTTTGACTTCCAGAAGTACCCTGATGCTTTTTCACTAAGGCATCATACTTCTGCTTCAGCTCATCATAGGAATCTTTTCTCTTTCCTTGAACCTTGGGTTGCTTGCACTCAGTTGCAAAGTGTCCAGGTTCACCACAGTTGAAACATTTAAACTTACTTCGATCAACCATTCCAGTCTTGTATCCTCCTTTGTTGGAAGAAGATGAAGAACCTCCCTTATGAAACTTGTTAGCAAAGGGTTTGTATTTGTAAGAAGGGTTCTTCCTGAATCTCATGTTTCCAAACTTCTTGGCGAACAGTGATAGAGATTGATCTTCTAATTGTTCCAACTCTTCCATTGTGTAGAACTCATCATCACCACTAGAAGAAACAGTCTGACCCATCTCAGGCACAACAAATTCCTGAATGGTTTTAGAAGGAACAACAACATCCTTCTTTTCTTCCAGTTGAGGTGTTTCAACAATTAAAGCTCTTGAGTTCCCAAGTGTTTTACCCCAGCCATATCTCTGCTTTGTCTGAACTTGTTCAAGTTCATACGTTTTTAAAACCCCGTAGAGTCTCTCTAGAGATATCTCATGCAGATCTCTGCTTTCCCTGATTGCAGTGATTCTGTGTTCCAGATGTTCAGGAAGTGTTAAGAGAAACTTCAGATTCATTTCTTTGTTGTCATAGTATTTCCCGTTCAGATTTAGATTATTAATCAAGTTATTAAATCTGATAAACACTTCTGAAATCCCTTCTCCGGGATTGGAACCAAACTGTTCATACTGAGCCATCAGTATTTCTTTCTTGTTTTCCCTAACCTCTTCTGAGCCTTCTGATAAGTGGATTTTATATCCACTTGGAATGCCTTCGTTTCGACTTAAATTGATGATTTGGCCTCAAGTATGTGGTGTTTTTGATGTGTTTTTGTGGTGTTGTGTAGGTTCCCTAGGAGGAGGATAAAGGGTGGATTCGAAGCTAAAAGGTGGAAGAAACGGCGCAAAGATCGAGCGAGCAAGGAAGGAGAAAAGGGAAGAAAGGTTCCAAAAGCATTCGGGGCTGCCCAAATGGGGTCTCCACCCCATTTACGGGGTCTCCACCCCGTTCTGAAGGAGAAAAATCTGCCAAGATGGGGTCTCCACCCCACTGACGGGGTCTCCACCCCACTTCATCAGAATAGAGGCTGCCCTGACGGGGTCTCCACCCCACTGATGGGGTCTCCACCCCACTGACGGGGTCTCCACCCCACTGACGGGGTCTCCACCCCATGCTGTTGGGAGAAAAAGCCCGAATTGCCTATTCTTGATCCGTTTGAAGGCCCGATCGCTGTGGGACTTAAACAAAAGCTCAAGGGAAAAGTCTAACAACCTAGAATCATTCCAAGGAGCACGTGACGGCTACAAAGAAGATCTAGTTCATAATTTCATCTTTGTAATTCTTCGAAGTAGGCGTAACTTTGGATGCTCATTCGGATTTGTTTCGAAACTCTTGTTTTACTCTTTTAATATTGTTTAGACTATTCCGTACCATGTTTACATTCGAACCCATGATGATGAGAAGTTCGATTATGAACTAATCATTATCGTGGGATTCTAGCGGATTTATATATGGATTTCAGTAGTTGATTTGCCTTAATTATTTATGTGATGAATGTTTGATTCCTTCGTATTGGTTGTGCTTATTCTTCTTAGATGCGTAGCTAACATCTAAGTTGTGGGTTAATCTTTATTGAAGCGACAGTGGATATATTGATTTAGAACTTGCCATGCGAACATAGGATTGTGTATTCGATATACATGATTAGTGGTGTGATTTTAACCATCTTGCATCGCCCTATGTAATCTTGATAGATAACTTGTTCTTCAACCATTATGTTTTCAAATTCTATAGACATATAGGGTCTAAGCATAATTGGTGTCTGTTTACCTTCTATCTTAATTGTGGATGTGTAGCAGTATGGTGCACGTATAACGACAGTTAGAGTGTATCAGTCTCGTGTTATCTGATTAGTTATCAACCATTACAATCGAATAAAGGTAGAACTCTGAATGAAGTTGTTAATGAAGCTAGAATCCCATGTTCTATTCTCATTAGTAAATCGTTATTCTCTTAGTTGATAATTCTTAGTTTCATAATTCGAATAGGATTAGTTAAGTATAAAACCAAAACCCAATTTGATTACTTGTCCAAGCATTGAATAATAATCATACATTGGTGCATAAGTGCATAATTCTGAATACACCAGTCTCTGTGGGAACGAACTTGAATTATATTCTATATTACTTGTGACCACGTACACTTGCGTGATTTTGTGCGAACAAGTTTTTGGCGCCGCTGCCGGGGACTCAGTGTTATATTTTAGTTTATGTGCTTGTCATTAGTGGTCGTTAAAGTTCAATGACTTGGATTCTTTTCTCACTTTAGTTCGTTGTGTGTGTTTCAGGTACTTGAGTGACGTGTATGCGAACACGTTCTCAGGCTCGTAAGGAAGCATTGGTTAAGGAAGAAACGATAGTGAACACTACAATGGGTGATCGACCACCAGCGAATGATACTAAGGCTCTTAAGGCTTTCTCTGAGCCTAAAATCAATGACATTCAATCGAGCATTGTCAGGCCAGCAATTCAGGCCAACACTTTCGAGATCAAACCGAGCACTATTCAGATGGTACAGAACTCAGTGCAGTTTGGGGGTTCTCCGACTGAGGATCCTAATACTCATATTCGGGACTTCATTGAGATCTACGACACTTTCAAGTTCAATGGTGTTACGGACGATGCCATCAGATTGAGGTTGTTCCCATTTTCTCTGAGGGATAAAGCTAAAGGATGGTTGCATTCTCTTCCTGCAGGATCTATTACGACATGGGAGGATCTGGCTCAGAAATTTCTTACTAAGTTCTTCCCTATGGCTAAAACCGCTGCAATCAGGAATGCTATCACTCAATTCTCTCAGTTGTCTGGTGAAACTTTATGTGAAGCTTGGGAACGCTACAAGGAGATGCTTCGGAAGTGCCCACACCATGGGATGCCTGATTGGATGGTTATTAATTGCTTTTATAATGGGTTGGGTCCTCAATCGAGGCCAATGCTCGATGCTGCATCAGGCGGAGCTCTATGGGCTAAGAGCTATGATGAGGCTTATGAGTTGATCGAGATGATGGCTGCGAATGAATATCAGAATCCTACTCAGCGTCTTCATCAGGGCAAAGCAGCAGGAATTCTAGATGTTGATGCTACTACAGCAATAGCTGCTCAGCTTAAGGCTCTTACTATGAAGGTGGATTCTTTGGCAAATCTAGGAAATCAGCAGCCACCTTCAGTCTGCGAGCTCTGTGCTGGAGCACATTCTTCAGATCAGTGTGCTATATCGAGCGAATCCGCTCAGTTTGTGAGCAACTTTCAGAGGTCACAACAGCCAGCTCCGGCCACTTATCATCCTAATAATCGGAATCATCCGAATTTCAGCTGGAGCAATAATCAGAATTACATGCCACAACAACAGCAACAGTTTCAGCAGCAAGGAGCTAGACCTTTCAACCCTTCTGGTTTTCAACAACAGTTTGCACCGAAGCAGCAATTCCATCCACCTGGATTCCAGCAACAAAATCATGGGGTGGCTGGACAGTCTTCCAACGAAAGATCTGAATGGGAAGAGATGAAATTAATGATTAAAAGCCAAGCGGTGTCAATCAAAACTTTGGAGAATCAGATTGGGCAGATTGCCAACGCGTTGATAAACAGACCACAAGGAACGCTTCCTAGTGATACCGAGGCCAATCCGGGTAAGAAAGAGATGAAGGAACAGGTACAGGCTGTCACCTTAAGGTCCGGAAGGGTTACGAAGGAAAAAGAATCAGCAACAGAGCAAAACAAGGAAGAGAGTGATCAACAGGTTGAAACACCCGTGCTCTCATCTAAGTCAGATAGTGGAAAAACTGTTGTTGAAGCTGACAAGAATAAAATCAACGAGGAAGCAAACAAGGAATCAACCGAAAAGTCTAGCCCGAAAACTGATACTGGGGTCAAGCAAGTATATCCACCTCCACCTTTTCCGAAGAGACTTCAGAAGCATAAGCTCGACAAACAATTCGCCAAATTTCTAGAGGTCTTCAAGAAATTACAAATCAACATACCTTTTGCGGAGGCTCTAGAACAAATGCCGAGTTATGCTAAGTTCATGAAAGGTATTCTATCTCGGAAACTCAAACTTGAGGACTTAGAGACTGTGGCTTTGACCGAGGAGTGTAGTGCTGTGTTGCAGCAGAAATTGCCCCCGAAGCTGAAAGATCCGGGAAGTTTCACAATCCCGTGTACTATTGGGAAATTGTCATTCGACAAGTGTTTATGTGATTTGGGAGCTGGCATCAATCTGATGCCGTTGTCTGTTTTCAAGAAACTTGGTCTGCCGGAGCCGAAACCTACAAACATGCACTTACAACTGGCTGATCGGTCCATCACATACCCGAGAGGTATAGTGGAAGACGTCTTGGTTAAGGTCGATAAGCTCATCTTCCCTGCTGATTTTGTCGTCCTAGACTTTGAGGAGGATAAGAAGATTCCTATTATCTTGGGAAGGCCGTTCTTAGCTACAGGCCAAACTTTGATCGATGTGCAAAAAGGAGAGCTTACAATGAGAGTTCAAGATCAGAGTGTCACTTTTAAAGTATTCAACGCAATGAAATTCCCAACAGATGAAGAAGAATGCTTTAAGGTGGAGCCACTAGAAGCTGCAGCAAATTCTGAGATTGACCAAAAGCTAAAGTCCGATGCCTTAGAGAAAGTCGTAACAAGGGAGTCTGATTTCAAAGAGGAGGAAGAAGCAGAGCAACTCCAGTTCTTGAATACATTTCCATGGAAGAGGAAGGTTGATATGCCATTCGAGTCTCGTGGATTAGCAGAGCTTAAAAATTCTCAAGAGCGGCTTACACCATTTATTGAGGAAGCTCCTAATTTCGAACTCAAACTACCACCTGATCTCTTAAGTGATGTGCAGTTTAGAAGGTTGTCACGGCGCATAGATGACATGCATGACATTCACCGCCGTTTTGCAAAGGATTTGACTGAAGCTCTTGGGAGTGCTTTTCGAGCAATTGGTGTTGAGGTTGATTGGCCAGTGTTTGGAGATGGCATGGTATATTCACCACCTGATCCTCCACCCGAGGAGGGTGATCCTCCCGACATCTAGGTACGTGCCTATCCTTATTATCACCTTCAATGAGGACATTGAATATTTTAAGTTGGGGGGTGGTAATCTAAGGACTAGTAGTAGTACATGATGCATATAGTTAGCATATTATCTCACATAGTTTCATATTAGTACGTGTTTTTTTTATATATGCTTGTGTTTATTATGTGTTAGTAGTTTCATATAGTTGCATTTGCATGAATCTTGAAGTTGTTTTCCAAGTTGATTTCCTATGATGAGTTTATGTACATAATTTCTTGGCTAGTAGTTTCGATCATATGTGATGCCGTGTTTCTTGGAAACTGCTTGTGTGAAAATTGTAATTACACTTATGCTCTAGAGATAAGACTTAGACTAACTTATTTCTTGAGTCCTTGCGTTGAGTCGGGCGTAGAGTTTGGATTATTCCCTTTTTGAACTTAGAGTTTGTAAATCTTAAGTTTGGGGGAGTTAAGGGATAAGTATGCCTTTCTAAAAAAAAAAAGAGAAAAAAAAAGAATAAAAATTATCATGTACTCCTTTGAGATCAATGGGTAAAATGCAATGTCATGTGAAAAGGACGATCCATGTACTTGTGCTGGTATTAAGTGCAAATGTATTAGAATAAGCATTTTCTTGGTGACTTTTCACAACCCTTGATTACTGGAGAAATACTTGATTAAGAAAAAGAAAAAAAAAATAAGCGAAGTCGAATGGCGGTCGTGACTCACTTACACTGAGAAGCGTCCCAACCTTAGACTTAGCAAGTAAAAGAAAAAAAAATAGAAAAAAATAGGAGAGGCATAGGAATTCTGTAATGACCCTAAATTGTAGTTGACTCTTTAGTAAAGAAGTGTTTAAGCCTGATTCTGATTAACGGCTCATAGTGAGGACTCTGTTGAAGTTTGATAGTCTTTGTTTTGTTTCACTAGAGAGCATGCTAGCACACACGATGCACTTCACACTTGTAGTGGAAGAGAACATGGCTAATATGTGAACGAGATGAACACCGAGAATGTTGCATATTCTGAGGATGTTATGTTGACAAATGTTAGGTCCAGAAACGATTGTAGAAGGGGGGGTTGAATACAATCGTCACTAAAAATCGCGGCGGAATAATCTGATTTGAATTAAACTTGTTAATCAGATTTTAATTAATTAATATAACAATGTTTTAAGTCGTTATATAATCAATAAGGTTCGTTTTAATGTCCACTAAAGTTCGTAGAATAAATTCGACAGGATGTATTCTAGTTTAGTGATTAAAACAACCGAGTGATCAAAGCACAGAAAACTGTGGATATAACAATTGCAAGTTACAAACAACTTGAAAGTTTTTACAATGCTTGAACAACTTAGAAATGAAGAAGTGAGGCCATATATATAGGCAAAGCACTTGGAACTAGGTATGACATTGAAAGGAATGACTTAGTAGCTTAGGAATGACATTACAAAGCAAAGTCATGCCTAAAGGAAGGAAGGAATGACATTTAAAAGGAATGTCATACTGCCACACACGGTATGACATTATTTCCTTGGCCTTCAAGGGTCCTTTGGCATGACTTAACTAGCCATAGTCATACACAACCATTCGGTATGACATATTAAGTCATTATGGCACAAACGGTATGACTTATTAAAGTCATACAAGCACAAGACATACACTAACCAAGAAAGTCATACTGATTGACACGGTATGACTTTCTTAAGTCATACAACCGAATGTCAGAAGCAAGCAAACGGTATGACTTTCTATCAGAAAGTCATATCTACTGATTAAACCATGCTAAGCTCATCAGAATGACATTTTAAAGACATGGGACGAAAGCCATGATGAGTGACACGGTATGACATTATTGAATAATGTCATACCGACTGCTATATGTATATAAACACTTGTATTTAATTAAATAAATATCCAATAATCACTTAATTAATTATATTAATCATATAAATTCATAAATTAAATTAATTCGAAGGTGAATCAATTTAATAAATAAATTATACAACTAATTTAATTATTTTGATAAGTGAAGTGATTAAAGAAATATTTATATAATTCTTTTCTTCAAGCAGCAGGGACTCCAGACATGTTTAAACGCTGTAGATCTTCGTCTTGATTGAACGACCACTTATAGTTGATGCAGAACACTTAATCTGAGTAGCTGACACACAAATGTACTGTCTGGTTCATCTGTATCTAGCTGAATTAAATATTCTTTATCAAATAAACATTTGAGACGTGGCTTGTTCGTCGATTCTTTGTCTTTGTAGTTCTTCTTCATTAGTAACAATAGTATGGAATCTTCTGAATAAATAAAGTATTAAAACTTTATACCTTCTGAACTTCTGGACGTGCTACAAAAGATTATTTGTACACTGAGGCTTGAACATATTAATGAACTTCTTCCAGTGGTGTGCAGCAGCATCCTGAAATTCTTCAGACATATAATTTCAATAAATCACTTGACGTTCTTCGTACGGATTCCTTCAACAGTACTTGCTATTTACCTTGCTTTCTTATCAGAGTTGAGTTGGTACCTCTTTAATTACAAATAGGCTAGACATATGCCTTTCAATCTCCCCCTATTTGTTTGTTAACATAACATGCAAATTATCGAGAGGATAACTCAACTAACTGATAAGACAAAGGATTAAACATGAATTGTAAATAGCAAAAAGTTTCTGGTATTTCATTAAACATTCACCAGAATTCAAAAGATTACATTAGATTACAAAAGGATGTTCTTATTGAACGTATATTACAAATTCCTAATGAATCTAAAGATCAACTTCTCCTTCTTCGATATCAGAAGTGTGAAGGATAGGAGTTGATGGTTCTTCCCTGGTTGGCACTTCAGATGTAGTGGATTCACCACGCTTCTTTCGTTCCTTTGCCAGAGCCAGTTGATGTAGTACTTCCAAATCCACAGGGTCTTCGCGGAAGTCTGATGGCTGAGATTTTGTAACATTTTTCATCCTTCGAAAGTACTGAGCAACATTCTTTCGAGTGCAGTAAGCAAGAATCACATCATCAGCATCAGACTTAGCTTTAGAAGCAAAGCCCTTGGTTCTTAAAAGAGTGGAGGCAAGAGCAAGTTGTTTAGCTGGATACTTTGGCAAGGCTTCTTCGTTGAGATAGACAGTGCTGAAGATCTCCTTGTGAACGAACTTAACACAGTAAGGATTCCTGACAACCTGAGGACTGTTGAATACAGCTTGTTCCATCAGTTTGTCACGAAGAAGTTCATTCAGGTTGGAGCTGCGCTTTACCTTATTCCGAAGCACCCAGAGCTCAGATACAGAGAATGATTTCAGAGATTCGACAGATAGTCTGAAAGAACCATTCCTCTGTGTATAGACAATTAGCTCCCATTGCTCTAGCAAATTGTTGACCCCCACAGTCACATAATTCAATTCCAAAGCAAAGGCATGCATAAAGACATCCTCGTCAGGGTTTACCTCTCTAAGATCATAGATCAGAGATAAGAACTTGTTGTCGTCGAAAGGCTCCCTTTGAGGTCCATTAAAGATTCTTCTTGCAATGTCCCAGCTTTTTCCTTCTTTTCTCCTTATATCAAGATTCTTCTGCTTGATTGCAGCATCATAGATTTTCTGTTTCTCGATCTTGATTTGTTCTTCTGTGATCAACTTGTCCTCTAGAAGTTTTTGGAAATCACGAAGCTTACGCTTCCTAGCTTCATTTTCAGCTTTGAACTTCCGGACATTCTCCTCATGTTCTAGGTCAACAGATTCTTCATCCTGAAACAAATAACCCTCATCAAATTTACCTTCTTCTTCTTCTGCTTGACGATAGGTAGCATCGAAGATGTCATCATCCTCCATATCCTGTGGATAGTCATCATAACTATCAGAATTGAAAACATTGTCGGACTGATGTAACGGTTCTTTGCCTTTAGACTTATGAGTTTCCTTGTCAGGGGCAGATCCAGAAGTGGTATTATCCTTGTTGCTTTGATTTGAGCTATTGCCTCTATCATCCCTGTCACCTTTGTCTCTATTCTCCCCCTTAGTTGAGGGATCCTCTCCGGAGGGTTGATCATCAGACTTGTTGGAGTTTCTGAGGAGTTGATCTAACTTGCTGTCAATGGTCTCAAATTTGGACATGTAAAGCTCATGATTAGACCTCATTTCAACAGCCAAGTCATGGATTTCCTCTTTAAGCTCATCCCTGTAAGAACTGGATGGCCTCTCCTCAGTTTTCTGTTGCAGGGTCACCAACTGTGCACCCTTGAGTTTCTCGTTCTCAGCAATCATTCTGGCAAGCTCAGCTCTTAGCTTTGCCATTTGTTCCTCAAACAGAGCAGGGTTAGTGTGTGCGCTCACCTCACGTACACTCAAAGCTGTTTCACTAGCCTCACGTGCATGTGTATCGCTCGGTGTTTGCCTTACATCACTCTGTTCATTCACTCTTCCTGCTGTACCTGTATATACTACCAATGTCCCCTGAGATGGGTGCAAAGGTAGTGGAGGAACAAATTGTCCTCCGGACGCCTGTGAGGGCAGATTAACTTGCACGCTGCCAAGTTCCGCCTGATCAGAAAATAAAGGGAGATCAGCAAAGTTTTCATAAATAATACATTGATTTTGAAAATCTGTGCACTCAGTAAACCTAGTAACCTGTGTATCTGTTTGGTCTGGCACTAGCGTGAGTGCTAGCGCAGTGCTTGACTCTGTACAAGTTACCGCGGCCGGACGGTCAATTTCAATGGCCACATCCTGTAGAGAGAATGGGTCCAGAGACTGTTTATCTGCCATTTCAAAATCTGAGCCTTGTTGGGAAGGCACAGATGAGGCTACAGTTGTCTCCAAGGTTTCCACCCTTTGCTTCTTTGAGGGAGACAGAGCTGTGGGTTTATTCATTAAACTACTCGAACTCCGTTTCCTCGCAACTTTACGAACAGGTTGCATTGAAGTGTTGGTTGATGTGTTTGGAGAAACGAATATTTGTTGAAGAGAATCTTCAGCTAGGTTATGAACCTGTGTGTTGTCAGGTTCATTGCTGGTAGGCTGGAAAACAAAATCAAGGTCACAAACAAAATCACAACCATAATCTGACGTATCAACATTAAAATTAGATGATAAGTTAGAAAGTACCTGAGCTACCTGTAGATCCTGACGAAAGGACTGCAGCTCTGGGTTGATAGGAGAATCAGAGGGAAGGGGTTGTGAGGTAGATTGTGTTTGTGGGATGATTTGGGATTGTGTTTGGTGTGGGAGAGGTTCAGATGAAGATGGTTGATGCTCGAAGAGATCATAATCCAAATTTTGATCTTCAAATGAGGGGTTAGATTGTTCTGTTTGATGGAGGGGGGAGTGATATGATGAGTGGTTGGATGAGTGGTGTGAAGATTGTGCTTCTTGGGATTGTTGAGGTGAATGCTGCTGTTGTTGTTGTTGTAGAAGTTGTTGTTGATGGTGTTGTGTAGGTTGTTGAGTCTGCAAGGGTTGAGGTTCTTGAGGTTGCTGTTGCTGTTGTTGAGGTTGCTGCTGAGGTTGAGGTGGAGGAGCCACTTGAAGTTGATACGGTTGAAGAGGAGCATTGAACATTTGTAGCATGTGAGGAGTGGTGATTAGTGGAATAGCTGCAAATTTGTTCTTATTATCCAACTGAGTCATCAACTTGGAACAGGCACGAGGAACTGGTGCCACAGGAGAATTAGAGTAGTGTTCCTTCTCAGCGTCAGTCATTTTATCATTGAGAAATAACATGATAAAACGAGGATAAAAGCATGCAACCTTCGCGTTCTGTTCAACAGATCTGTTCCTTAGCGGTCCCAACTTGGAAATAATGGCTTGTAGTATAAGCTTACCAAAGTTGATTGGACGATTATAGACAATACTGAACCCAATCTTCTGAAGCAAAGAAGTTATGACATTAAAGTTCTTGCGAGTGGTCGGAGCAAACACTTTAGCTAAAGTGTCAAAGAAGAGGTCCCACTCAGGCTTCAGATTTCCTTTCAACATCCTAGGCAAATTGATCTCTCCCTGATATAATATTGTCTCGAAGAAATTGGTGAGTTCAGCTTCAGTAGGGAGTTCAGCAAAATTCTCCCTCGGAAATCCAAGTATCCTATTCACATCATCAGAGTTGATGTGAATGGTACGTCCTCCATGTACTTCTCCAGACATTCGATAATTATCCAACAACGTAGTATTTAATGCTGAAGAGTAGAAATCCTGTATCGGTTGAATTTGAAGTTCTGCAGAGGCTGTAATAGCAGTGCTGACAAGCGACTGACTATTCAGAAAACGGACCCACGGTCTGAAACGAGCCAAACTAGCTTCTGGGTCGAAAAATCCATTCAAATTAGTCTCCTCAATTACAAAGCGACCGGCCATTTTTATAATTAAAAATTGAATTAAGTGAGAATTTTTCAAATAAAATAAAAATTTTCAAATTTCTCACAAATTTCAACTAATAATTAACAAATCAAATAATTAATTAATTAATAATTCGAATTAATTGAGTAAATTCGAATTAAAACTTAATTAATCTTAAAATGGCTCAAATTAATCTCCAAACAATGCCTTAATCTCCACTAAGTCCAAAAATCCCAAATTAGACTTTAAAAACCCTAACTTCGAAATTCAAAAACAAGGGTTTTGAAATTAGTTCAAACAACACCACCACAAAACGTCCTATACTGATAAAACACGGCCAACAGATCACAGAACCGGTGAGAACTCGGTCAAACTCGTTCGAATCGATGAAGACTCGTTCAACTCGGTCGACTCGGTTGAAATCGGTGAAAAATCGGGCAGCAATTCGGCTTGTTTTCGTGATTAATCAGTAACAAGCAAGCTTTAAGGGCTTGAAAAACGTAACCAGCAAGTTTTATTGCAAAAACTTGAAAAAAATCCGATCAAGAACAGTGTCTGTGTGTGAGTAGCGGAGAAGATGAAGTGAAGATATGAGTAGGTATGGGATAACTAAGTTAAGTCATACGAATTGAACTGGTCGGTATGACTTTCTTGAGAAAAGTCATACCGAACTAATGAGCATGGCATATTCAAGGCTTCGGTATGACATTAAAAGGTAATGTCATACCGTGTTTTTGAACAAGGGGGTAGGTGTTAATTCGGTATGACTTTCTTAAGGAAAGTCATACCGCACTATGAAGTGTATCAAGGAAGCCACAGGCGGTATGACTTTCTCCGAAAAAGTCATACCGCACAAGTAAAACAGAATTTTAATAAAATAAAACAAAATAATATGATTTTTGATTAATTAAAAACAATAAAACCTTGTGCACATTTAATCAAAAATCTAATACACATAATATATAAAATATTACACATATATTTTGTAAAATTCAACTTTAATTAAATATAAATACTTATGAATTTAACTTTAATTCATTAAAATGAATTAACTTAAAAATCAAATATTTATGCTTAATTAATTTTGAAAAATACAAAATAAACACATATAATTATCTAAATGCATGGAGAATATTACAGGGGAGTACGCAGCACTTAGAAAATTATAGAGATACATATGAACATGCATAAGTATATAGAAAATTATCAGATAATTTACAAACAATTATATAAAATCTAATAAAATAGATATAATTACACAGAAAATTCACAATAATATATAATAATATATAAAATACATATAAAATATATACAAAGAGAATCATGGCATATTTAACATCCCTAGCTCACAAACCAACTTAGAGAAAGTGGATTCATCAAGTGGTTTAGTGAAGATGTCTGCAATCTGATCAGCTGTGGGTACGAAATGTAACACCACAGTACCATTCATGACATGTTCTCGAATGAAATGATACCTGATATCTATGTGCTTGGTCCTGGAGTGTTGCACTGGATTGTTTGAAATGGCTATGGCACTGGTATTGTCACAAAATATTGGAATTTTGTCGATCGAAATACCATAATCATTTAATTGATTCCTGATCCAGAGAATCTGAGCACAGCAACTGCCAGCAGCTATGTACTCAGCTTCAGCAGTAGAAGTAGACACTGAGTGTTGCTTCTTGCTGTACCAGGAAACCAACCGACGTCCTAGAAATTGACAGCTTCCAGACGTACTCTTTCTATCAATCCTGCAACCAGCATAATCAGAATCTGTATAGCCGGTTAAGTCAAAACCAGTATTCTTAGGGTACCAAATACCTAAACCAGGTGTACCCTTAAGATATCTAAAGATTCTTTTGACGGCTATAAGATGTGATTCCTTAGGATCAGCCTGAAACCTAGCACATAAACATGTTGCAAACATGATATCTGGTCTACTTGCAGTAAGATAAAGTAAAGAGCCAATCATACCTCGATAGCTTGTGATATCAACTTTCTTACCAGATTTATCCTGGTCAAGCTTTGTGGCAGTGGCCATGGGTGTCTTTGCCGGAGAAGAGTCTTCTAGATTGTACTTTCTTAGAAGATCTCTGACATACTTTGATTGGCAAATGAATATTCCATCTTCCTTTTGGCTTACTTGAAGACCAAGGAAGTAGGACAGTTCACCCATCATACTCATCTCATAGTTACTCTGCATCAACTTAGCAAATCTCTTGCACAAGTTATCGTTAGTAGAACCAAATATAATATCATCAACATATATTTGAACAAATATCATATCATTATCATGCAATTTGTAAAAGAGAGTTTTGTCTATGACACCTCTAGTAAATTTATTTTCAATTAAAAATTCAGAGAGGGTGTCATACCATGTCCTTGGTGATTGCTTGAGTCCATAGACAGCTTTGAATAGGAAGTACACAAAATCAGCAAACTCTGGATTTTCAAAGCCAGGGGGCTGTTCCAGATATACTTCTTCTTCCAGCTTTCCATTCAGAAATGCACTTTTCACATCCATCTGATAAACTTTAAAGTTGGAGTGTGCAGCAAATGCAAGAAATATTCTGATGGCTTCAAGACGAGCAACTGGAGCATAGGTTTCATCGTAATCAATTCCTTCTTCCTGAGAATAACCTTTTGCAACCAGTCTGGCTTTGTTTCTCACAACAATGCCATCACCATCTAACTTGTTACGGAAGACCCATCTAGCTCCAATAGTAGATTTTCCTTTTGGTCTTGGAACCAGGGCCCAGACTTCTTGTCTCTCAAATTGATTGAGTTCTTCTTGCATGGCAAGAACCCAATCAGGATCAGCAAGTGCTTCTTCTATTTTCTTTGGTTCTAGTTGAGATAGAAATCCAGAAAATAAACATTCATTTGTCGTAGCACTTCTAGTCCTTACACCAACATCAGGATCACCAATAATCAGATCAAAGGGATGATCTCTGCTCCAAATCCTTTCCCTTGGAAGTTGTGTCCTTGATGATTCAGCAGTATCATCATTAGGCTGATGTGTATGACTAGTTGATCCACCAGCTCCCCCTGAGCTGTTGCCAGGTTGACTTGATGATCCACCACTAGCATTAGTGGAATCTCCAGCATTATTGCCATTTCCTCCACCATTGCCTGGATCATTATCATTGTTGTCATCACCTGTTGCAACCTCAGGTGGCACATCATCATCTGAATCAGAATCTGGATAGTTATCAAACTTCAGAGATTCAGATGGATCAGCAGATTGTAAACTTGGTAGTTTAGTGTCATCAAATGTAACATTGACACTAACTTTCACTGACAGAGTATCAATTACAAAAACTCTATAGGCATTATTTGTATAACCAACAAAAATTGCTTCAGATGCCTTTGGCTCAAACTTGTTCAAGTTCTCTTCACCATCCTTGAGAACATAACACTTGGCTCCAAAGATATGAAGATGTTTGACATAAGGTTTCTTGTTGTTATACAGATGAAATGGAGTTTTCATATGATCCTTGTTGATCAAAGTTCTATTCTGGGTATAGCAGGCAGTAGACACAGCTTCAGCCCAAAAGTACAGAGGAAGCTTTGCTTCAGCAATCATAGTCCTTGCAGCTTCGATCAGTGTACGATTCTTTCTTTCGACGACTCCATTCTGCTGAGGAGTCCTTGGTGCTGAATACTGCCTTCTAATTCCCTTTTCAGAGTAAAAGTTAATTAGAGTTTGATTCTTGAACTCTGTGCCATTGTCTGACCTTACAGCTTTGACTGGCACACCTTTATCCAATTCAACTAACTTTATATGATCAATCACTGTCAACGGGGTTTCATCCTTAGAAGCCAGGAAGTAAACCCAAGTAAATTTTGAGAAGTCATCCACAATAACCAAGGCATATCTTCCTCCATCAATGGATGCAACATTTACAGGGCCAAACAGATCCATATGCAACAAATGAAGTGGATCTGTAATGGTATTGATGGTTTTGCCTTTGTGAGATGCTCTCTTCGCTTTTCCTTTCTGACAAGCTTCACAAAGATCATCAGTTGAGAATTCCAGGGAAGGCAACCCTCTCACTAGATCTCTCTTGACTAGAGAGTTCATGGTTTTGAAGTTGAGATGTGAGAGCTTCTTATGCCATAACCAACTATCTTCAGCAGACGCTTTGGCGTAGAAACAGTGAACTTCGTTTCCTGGTCCTGAAGATAAATCAGCTACGAATATATTGCCTTTTCTTATGCCACATAGTGAAGGACGCTTATCCTTGATATGTTTAATGATACATATCTCCTTTTCAAAATGAACATAATATCCTTTGTCACAGAATTGACTGACACTCAGGAGATTATGTTGAAGTCCTTCAACTATTGCAATATCTTCTATGATGATCCTTCCAATTTTGTACTTGCCATATCCCACAGTACGACCTTTGCTATTATCAGCAAAACTGACTGTAGGGCCAGCTCCTTCTCTTATGTCCTCCAGCAGGGATTTATTGCCAGTCATGTGCATTGACGCTCCACTGTCAAGCACCCAGGTAACACGAACAACTCCACTGGCACCCTGCAAAAGACAACTTGATTAGACAGTCTTTGGGACCCACACTTGATTGGGTCCGGCAGTCTTAAAGAACTGATTTCTATTAGGTAATACAACAGAGCCTCTTGGACTGATACTTGGTTCAGATTTGACTGAACTTACTTCCTTAACAACAGCCTTATAAACCTTGGTTTTAGGCTTCGGAACATAAGTCTCCTTTCTCTTGTGAGAAGGACTAGCAGTCTTTGATCTAGCATGCTTGTAGTTTGTGTGTTGTCTAGGTGATGTGTTTTCATTTTTAGCATGCAAATTTTTAAAATAAGCAGACATCAAATTGAAAGCACAAGTCATACAATTATCAACACTACAAGATTTATGACATGCATCAAAAGCAGAAACAACAGGAGTATCAGTCATAGTAGTAGGAACATCAATAGATTCTACTCTAACCTTGTTATCAGATTTAAAGTTTTCAGTAGAATGACACCTATTGTTCTTGTTCTTACTATTCACAAAGTTATTAGGCTTGTTGAACTTAGTTCTCTCAGAGTTGACACCTAAACCAGCTTTAGGCAACCTAACATTGCCTTTCACTTTGATTGGTTTCAGTGATGTCGGGATCTCATCTTTCTTCTCATTACTCTCTTTCATTTTAAGGTCTTCCTGTTTGAGTTCATATTTAATGACAACAGGAGTTTCTAACAGAGGTTCAGCTTCTGAGGCCTTAAATAAAGGTTGAGGGGAATCTTTCAAAACAAAAGGAATTCCTCTCTCCTTTGCACTCTTCTTAAAGGGAGTAATGTTACTAGCCTTACCTACAGATTTGTTATAGTCAAAGCCTATTCCAACAGTTCTCTTGATCTCTTGTTTATCATTAAGTTCTTTGACTATCATGGAGGCATCCTTAAAGGCTTTACATTTCACTTTCTCTTCGTCTAGCTGAAGTCTTAAAGCAATCTCACCTTTCTCTAGAACTTTGACTTTAGCACTTTGAAATCCTAAATCCATAGTCAATTGCTCTATTTTAGGTTTTAATACTTTCATCTCATTCATTTTATAAGCATGAATATCTAAGACTAAAGTATCAATTTTAAGATTGGCAGCTTTCAACTTTTTAATAGCATCATCTCTTTCAAGTCCTAATTGCATAAACAGTTTAGGGCATGTAGGATCTACCTGAAAGCTTCCAGCAGGAGGAGGTGAAGATGATCCAGCATCAGCCATGAGAGCAACATTCCCAATCTGCTCTTCTTCATCACTATCTGTATCATCCCAGCTTTTCCCTTCTGCTAGATATGATTTGCTTTTGAAGCTTTGACTTCCAGAAGTACCATGATGCTTTCTTACTAAGGCATCATACTTCTGCTTCAGCTCATCATACGAATCCTTTCTCTTTCCTTGAACCTTGGGCTGCTTGCACTCAGTTGCAAAGTGTCCAGGTTCACCACAATTGAAGCATTTGAACTTGCTTCTGTCCACCATCCCAGTCTTGTATCCTCCTTTGCTTGTTGAAGATGAATAGCCTCCCTTCTGAAACTTACTAACAGTAGGTTTGTATTTATAGGAAGGGTTCTTCCGAAATCTCATGTTTCCAAACTTCTTGGCAAACAGTGATAGAGATTGATCTTCTAACTGTTCAAGCTCTTCCATTGTATAGAACTCTTCGTCACCACTGGAAGAAGCAGTCTGACCCATCTCAGGTACAACAAACTCCTGAGTGGTTTTAGAAGGAACAACAACATCCTTCTTTTCTTCCGGTATAGGTGACTCAACAACTAGAGCTCTCGAATGGTTCTGTGTTTTACCCCAGCCATATCTCTGTTTACTCTGAACTTGCTCCAGTTCATAAGTTTTCAAAACTCCGTAGAGTCTTTCCAGAGAAATCTCATTCAGATCTCTGCTTTCCCTGATGGCAGTGATTCTGTGTTCCAGATGTTCGGGAAGGGTTAAGAGAAACTTCATGTTGACCTCTTTCTTGTCGTAGAATTTCCCATTCAGATTTAAATTATTTATCAAATTATTAAGTCTGATAAATACTTCTGAAATCCCTTCACCGGGATGAGAACCAAACTGTTCATACTGAGCCATCAGTATCTCTTTCTTGTTTTCCCTAACTTCCTCTGAGCCTTCATTGATAATCTCTAACGTATCCCAGATTTGCTTGGCGTTCGTACAATTAACAACAGCATTGTACATTACTGGATCTAGAGATTCCACCAATATTAGTTGGAGAGCGTCATCTAAGTTCATCTGTTCACTCTCTTCATCTGTGTACTCAGAAAGTTCTTTCGGAATGATCTGATGAGGTATTAACACACCATCCTCTTCGTGTGCTAATATGACATTCATCGGAGTAGTAACACCTTTGTCCAAAATCCCGATGTATTTTCGGTTCGCGGTGCGGAGGAATAGGAACATGTGCCTCTTCCATAGGCCAAAGTGTTCTTTGCTGAACGGTGGGATTTTAATGCTACTGATCTTTTGTGTACTCATATTTAAGGATTTGAAGTGAATAGTGTTTGGATGAGATTTGGATTTTTGAAAGAAAAATATTTTAAATCAGAATTAATTTTTGGAATAAAATTAATTCGAATAAAAAATATTTGGACGTTACAGAGTGTGTATAGGATCTGATACGGAAAAATGGTATCAACCGCTCTGATGCCAATTGTTAGGTCCAGAAACGATTGTAGAAGGGGGGGTTGAATACAATCGTCACTAAAAATCGCGGCGGAATAATCTGATTTGAATTAAACTTGTTAATCAGATTTTAATTAATTAATATAACAATGTTTTAAGTCGTTATATAATCAATAAGGTTCGTTTTAATGTCCACTAAAGTTCGTAGAATAAATTCGACAGGATGTATTCTAGTTTAGTGATTAAAACAACCGAGTGATCAAAGCACAGAAAACTGTGGATATAACAATTGCAAGTTACAAACAACTTGAAAGTTTTTACAATGCTTGAACAACTTAGAAATGAAGAAGTGAGGCCATATATATAGGCAAAGCACTTGGAACTAGGTATGACATTGAAAGGAATGACTTAGTAGCTTAGGAATGACATTACAAAGCAAAGTCATGCCTAAAGGAAGGAAGGAATGACATTTAAAAGGAATGTCATACTGCCACACACGGTATGACATTATTTCCTTGGCCTTCAAGGGTCCTTTGGCATGACTTAACTAGCCATAGTCATACACAACCATTCGGTATGACATATTAAGTCATTATGGCACAAACGGTATGACTTATTAAAGTCATACAAGCACAAGACATACACTAACCAAGAAAGTCATACTGATTGACACGGTATGACTTTCTTAAGTCATACAACCGAATGTCAGAAGCAAGCAAACGGTATGACTTTCTATCAGAAAGTCATATCTACTGATTAAACCATGCTAAGCTCATCAGAATGACATTTTAAAGACATGGGACGAAAGCCATGATGAGTGACACGGTATGACATTATTGAATAATGTCATACCGACTGCTATATGTATATAAACACTTGTATTTAATTAAATAAATATCCAATAATCACTTAATTAATTATATTAATCATATAAATTCATAAATTAAATTAATTCGAAGGTGAATCAATTTAATAAATAAATTATACAACTAATTTAATTATTTTGATAAGTGAAGTGATTAAAGAAATATTTATATAATTCTTTTCTTCAAGCAGCAGGGACTCCAGACATGTTTAAACGCTGTAGATCTTCGTCTTGATTGAACGACCACTTATAGTTGATGCAGAACACTTAATCTGAGTAGCTGACACACAAATGTACTGTCTGGTTCATCTGTATCTAGCTGAATTAAATATTCTTTATCAAATAAACATTTGAGACGTGGCTTGTTCGTCGATTCTTTGTCTTTGTAGTTCTTCTTCATTAGTAACAATAGTATGGAATCTTCTGAATAAATAAAGTATTAAAACTTTATACCTTCTGAACTTCTGGACGTGCTACAAAAGATTATTTGTACACTGAGGCTTGAACATATTAATGAACTTCTTCCAGTGGTGTGCAGCAGCATCCTGAAATTCTTCAGACATATAATTTCAATAAATCACTTGACGTTCTTCGTACGGATTCCTTCAACAGTACTTGCTATTTACCTTGCTTTCTTATCAGAGTTGAGTTGGTACCTCTTTAATTACAAATAGGCTAGACATATGCCTTTCAACAAAGATTATACTTCATGATTCGAGTAGACGTAGGCATATAGTTGCATTCATGCATTGCATTAGTAGTTTGTGTGTGTGTCTATGCTTGAGGACAAGCATCGGTTTAAGTTTGGGGGTGTGATAAGTGGATTTTATATCCACTTGGAATGCCTTCGTTTCGACTTAAATTGATGATTTGGCCTCAAGTATGTGGTGTTTTTGATGTGTTTTTGTGGTGTTGTGTAGGTTCCCTAGGAGGAGGATAAAGGGTGGATTCGAAGCTAAAAGGTGGAAGAAACGGCGCAAAGATCGAGCGAGCAAGGAAGGAGAAAAGGGAAGAAAGGTTCCAAAAGCATTCGGGGCTGCCCAAATGGGGTCTCCACCCCATTTACGGGGTCTCCACCCCGTTCTGAAGGAGAAAAATCTGCCAAGATGGGGTCTCCACCCCACTGACGGGGTCTCCACCCCACTTCATCAGAATAGAGGCTGCCCTGACGGGGTCTCCACCCCACTGATGGGGTCTCCACCCCACTGACGGGGTCTCCACCCCACTGACGGGGTCTCCACCCCATGCTGTTGGGAGAAAAAGCCCGAATTGCCTATTCTTGATCCGTTTGAAGGCCCGATCGCTGTGGGACTTAAACAAAAGCTCAAGGGAAAAGTCTAACAACCTAGAATCATTCCAAGGAGCACGTGACGGCTACAAAGAAGATCTAGTTCATAATTTCATCTTTGTAATTCTTCGAAGTAGGCGTAACTTTGGATGCTCATTCGGATTTGTTTCGAAACTCTTGTTTTACTCTTTTAATATTGTTTAGACTATTCCGTACCATGTTTACATTCGAACCCATGATGATGAGAAGTTCGATTATGAACTAATCATTATCGTGGGATTCTAGCGGATTTATATATGGATTTCAGTAGTTGATTTGCCTTAATTATTTATGTGATGAATGTTTGATTCCTTCGTATTGGTTGTGCTTATTCTTCTTAGATGCGTAGCTAACATCTAAGTTGTGGGTTAATCTTTATTGAAGCGACAGTGGATATATTGATTTAGAACTTGCCATGCGAACATAGGATTGTGTATTCGATATACATGATTAGTGGTGTGATTTTAACCATCTTGCATCGCCCTATGTAATCTTGATAGATAACTTGTTCTTCAACCATTATGTTTTCAAATTCTATAGACATATAGGGTCTAAGCATAATTGGTGTCTGTTTACCTTCTATCTTAATTGTGGATGTGTAGCAGTATGGTGCACGTATAACGACAGTTAGAGTGTATCAGTCTCGTGTTATCTGATTAGTTATCAACCATTACAATCGAATAAAGGTAGAACTCTGAATGAAGTTGTTAATGAAGCTAGAATCCCATGTTCTATTCTCATTAGTAAATCGTTATTCTCTTAGTTGATAATTCTTAGTTTCATAATTCGAATAGGATTAGTTAAGTATAAAACCAAAACCCAATTTGATTACTTGTCCAAGCATTGAATAATAATCATACATTGGTGCATAAGTGCATAATTCTGAATACACCAGTCTCTGTGGGAACGAACTTGAATTATATTCTATATTACTTGTGACCACGTACACTTGCGTGATTTTGTGCGAACACCTTCGTTGATGATCTCTAGTGTATCCCAGATTTGCTTTGCGTTTGTACAGTTCACAACAGCATTGTACATGACAGGGTCTAGAGATTCAACTAATATCAGTTGAAGAGCATCATCTAAATTCATTAGCTCATTTTCTTCATCAGTATACTCAGAGGGTTCTTTTGGAACAGTTTTATGAGGAATTACCACACCATCTACTTCGTGTGATAATATGACATTCGTCGGAGTAGTAACACCCTTGTTCAATATCCCAATATATTTTCTATTGGCAGTTCGAAGGAATAATAACATGTGTCTCTTCCATAAGCCAAAGTGTTCTTTGCTGAACGGTGGGATTTTAATGCTACTAATCTTTTGTGTACTCATTTTGAAGATTTGAAAGTGTATAGTGTTTGGATGAGATATAGAAATTGAAAGAAAAATAATATAATATTAAAATTAATTTTTGGAATAAAATTAATTCGAATAAAATATTATTTGGACATTTCAGAGTGTGTATAGGATCTAACACGGTATATTCGTATTAACCGCTCTGATGCCAATTGTTAGGTCCGGAAGCGATTGTAGAAGGGGGGGTTGAATACAATCGTCACAAAATAATCGCGGAATAAATCTGATTGGTATATAACTTTTTAATCAGATTTTAATTAATTAATATAACAATGTTTGAAGTCGTTATATAATTAAATTGGTTCAGTTTTAATGTCCACTAATGTTCATAGAATAAATTCGACATGGTATATTCTAGATTAGTGATTAAAACAACCGGTAACAAAGCACAGTAAAACTGTGGATGTAACAATAGCAAGTTTTAGCAAAACTTGAAAGCTTTTACAAGTGCTTGTGTTTGTCAAAGTGAATGAACACTTAGAAATGAAGAATGGTGGCCATATTTATAGGCAAAACCATTTGAACTACTAAGACAACTAAGGCTTAGACAATTAAAGAAAGACATGACAAAGTATGGCAAGCTAGGACAAACTAGTAGCTTTGTCATGACAATACAAGACAAGGTAAGACAACTAAAAGCTAAGCATGACAACTTTAGTACTTGTCATGATAAAGTAAAGAAGGGAAAGACAAAAGAAAGCAAGGTAAGACAAAGAGAAACAAGGCATGGCATGTCTTTGCTCCATTAGATGGGAGCATTTAGAAAGACAAGGCTTGTCTTTGTCTTGGAGTAGTCTTGGCTTGCTTTTCCAAAGTACATGTGCTTTGTCTTGGCATGTGATGAGAAATAAGGTAGGACAAAGCATTTAAATGTCTTGGAGTGTCTTTAAAGGAGTTAGACAAAGCAATTGTTTGTCTAACTAATATTGTAGTGCTTTAAAGTGATTTGTTCACTAAATAATAAATAGAATATAATCCACTTAATTAAACTAGTTGAATATATTCATTAGATAAATTAATTCGAGAGGGAATTAATTTACTAAATAAAATATACAACTAATATAATTATATTAGAAGTGAATATATATAATCTATTTAATATTTAATCATTTTCCTTCTTTAGCAGAGCTTCTGTCTTCTTTGAAACTTTAATAATTTCGTCTTGAATTGTCAGTCGATTGAACTACCACCTTTGTTTGACGTAGAATATTTAATCCTTGTAGCTGACACACAAATGTACTGTCTGGTTCATCTGTATCTAGCTGAATAAAATATTCCTCGTCATTAAAACAATTAAGCTGTGGCTTGTTCGTCGAGTCTTCGTCTTGTAAGTTCTTCTTCATAAATTGGAATCATCTGAATAAATAAAATATAGAAACTTCATACCTTTTGAATTCCTGGATGTGCCACAAAAGATTATTTGTGCACTGAGGCTTGAACATATTAATGAACTTCTCTCAGTGGACTGCAGCAGCATCCTGGAATTTTTCTGATATAAAATTCCGATAAATCATTTGACGTTCTTCGTACGGATTCCGGTGACTTGCTATTTACTGAGCTTTCTTATCCGAGTTGAGTTGTACCTCTTTAAATACAAATAGGCTAAACATATGCCTTTCAATGGTATTTACCAGTAGTAAATCCCCTCATCTCCAGAAACTCTCCCAGCCCTGGTTGATCATTTGTGCCATTTATCATTGGACTAGCAAGCTCAAAAGTCTTTGAAACATAGTCAGTGATAGCCTCATCCAGTGAGAACCTAGAATGCTTCAACAATGAAGTTGCCCAAAAGTCTTGTGGGTCCCCCAACTCAGGCCACCACAACTGCTGCAACTCATCATCAGTTATACAGTGAAGATCCATGTCCAGTTTTATCATCTGATTGCCATAATAAACAAATCATTTACTAATTAGAATAGCACAGTTATTACTGGTGTATTAATTTTCTATTCACTTTTCATATGAATATCAACGTTTATGCATTTCTCAATATCTAAACACAATCATTTAACCGAACAACACATGTTGATTGTAATAAGGATTTCAAAAGTTACATTGAAACCCCGTAGTATTCAATATATATATTCCAAATTATACTTAAACATCGGTATACAAACACTTATTGATGTTTTTGGATTTGATAAAATGCTGGACTTCTATGGATTTCTTAGTGATTTTTATACTACTAGAATTCTCACAGATGCATGCGATTTTTAATGATCTGTCATGAATCCTCCTAATCCTCCCTAAACACTACGTGACTCTGTATTATTGCATATGTCACTATCTCTGCTTATCAAACACTCCACTTATCACATACTTATCAGCTCATGTACTTATCATAACAAACTTATCATAACAGAATTGTATCAGTATGTTAGCTCACATTAGAACATATCTCATTACTTTTGCTTTTCTGAAAAATTCAATAAGAAACACTTTTCTTCTTCTGCTTCAACATGTAGATACAATATCTGTTTGTGTGTCAATGGCGATCTTAAGATGTATCAGCTCTGCTAGAACTATAATCAACTACATTCACGATCAAGAACTAAACAGCCTATGCTAGTTATAAAACTGTGCACAAAAAGATAATAATAAACACAGTTTATAAATTGATCCAAATAACGGTTTAATATGTGATAAACGACTTAAAAAATCAAATCAAATGCATATAAATCGTCCTTTTTTTAAAATTGATCCAAATAGCGGTTTAATATATGATAAAGGATTCAGAAAAATCAAATCAAATGCATATAAATCCTTCTTTTCTTTGCCTAAATAAAAACATATAAATAGTCTTATTGTCCAAAACAAAGACTTAAGAAGATTAATTCGAACAGATTACCTCTTTTGCAGTCTTCATGAGGAAGTCATACAACTTAGGATCCTTTTTAGATATCTCGCGAATTAGATTCACGACATTTCCTTTGTCGTTCACGTAGGAGGAACGTAGGTTGTGGACCTTGAATGAAGGCCTGTTTGAGTTAGAATCAGGATTTTTGCACACAGCAAGCTTGATCTCCGCAACAGCACCTGCAAAAAAAACATTGATGAATTAAATTGACAACATGATATGCGTAAGTAAATGAAAGTATCCGGAAATTCTTCCGGAGGAGCATACTTAGCATTTAGCGTGCGAGTGTTCATAGCGTCGTAAGGTTTGACAGGTATAGCACCTTGCATAGGCGGAAATCTTCCGTACGAGCGTGTCGTCACAACTGAAGGCTTCATGATTGACGTCTCCGGAGAAGAAGAGAGTGAGCTTAGAATAGATGAAGAGTGAGCGTAAGTGCTGTAACTAGAGTGACAGATTGAGTTTTCTGAAATGAGCGAAGGCTTGATGATCGCCGGAGAAGAGAGTGAGCTGATGATCGTCGGAGAGTTCGACGCTGTGCTGAACTTCGGCTGAGAGATTGATTGATTAGCAGAGATGAGAGATGAAAAACGCGGTGATGAAGCGAGTGTGCTTACGGTTGCTGCGATCGTCGTCATTATCGCCGGTGAAGAAGCGAGGTTTGAGTGCTTGACGATCGGAGAACTTGAACGTAATCGGAGAGAGGAACAACTTCCGTGGAAGAGTGAACGATACATGATTTAGAGAATTTGTGTGAAAATGCGTGTGAGATTTTTTGTGAATGTAAGTATGTGTGGAATGTGACGGTGAATTTGCAGTAGGGAGGTGGGTGTATATATAGAGGGAGGAGTGTGTGTATATACAGAGGAGGGAGTGAGGAGTTTGTTATGAATGGTGGGGCAGGGGTTAGTGGCGGTTGAGTGTTTTCCCGGTTTGTTTGACTATTTTAAAATAGTCTTACCATATTATTTTATTTATTTAGTTTTTTAGGGCTACTCACTTTTAGCAAATTAAATATGGAAATACATCTTTCTCTCACTCCCCCCTCTCTCTCGATCTAGGTATTATGCAAGTAACCCACAAGCTTGTGACTTAGGGGGGTTTATCGTCCAAAGATTATGAGTTTGATTTCTTGGAGGCACAGAAGTAAGTGAATTGCATGTTCGATAGATCTGAGTGTGTTAGTAATTTTTCGGATTAGTCGAGATGCACGCAAACTGGCCCGAACACCGGATTATCAAAAAAAAGAAAAAAAAAGAGGTATTATGCAAGTATACATGTGTAAATTGGGGGGTGGTGGCACCGATTGAAATGGGGAAGAAGATATTAATGCATCGGTACTTCAAAGATAAGTGTATGAAAGGATATCTTCGATATTGATTTATTTTGGTATTTATTAAATAAACGTAAAATTTAAATCACCCAGATCCTCCCAATAGGACATTTAATTTAAATGATTATTTCTAAGTGAAAGGTTAATTTTAGCAAGTGATTTGAAAAATGACTTCCGTATCAAAAATATTTTTCCAAAGATTTTCTGTGCAATATACATGCTGAGGAATATCGCCATTCTACGATTTTCTCTCTCTTACTATTGCAAAATCAAATTGACATGAAGATGGGAAAAAGGATTGTCACATGTTGATATTCTTTAAAAGCTTCATGTAACATTATTTTCAAAATCTAGTATTTAAAGTGATTTATCCCCTATTTTATCAATTTCTTGTTTTAAGGGATAAATTGTCTTTAATTACTCAAAAATAAATCTTTCTTTCCAAAAATCATTTTCTATCCAAAAGAAAGACTTACCCTCTTATCTCATTAATATTTGGCCTTACAAATATTAATATCAGTTTTTATAACCTTGCGAAATATTTTCTCTTCGGTCTCTCAAATTACCCATTTTTCGGAGAAAAATATTTTAATACTTGGAATGCTTTCCAAAATTATCAAAATCATGATTTATCATGAATCTCAATACTCTAAGTATTTTGGTTTCAAAAATTAGTCAAGGGTCTACTCGTTTTGACCAAATACTAATTTTTCCGGTTTTCATATATTTCCTTATTTTTTCGAAGGAAATTAATTTAAATACTCAAATATACTTCCCAACACTCCAAACTATTTTATCTTTGAGGGATATATTTATAGTATTTATTCAGGTCAAAATTTTAGTCAAATTCCTTTTTCAAATCATCAAAAGAATTTTTGTATTTTATCATATTCCGAAAAGCGGTTTTTATCGTTTTAATTCCGGATAAAATACTTCCACTTGCTAGAATGACTTGAAACTTTGCGGATGTCATTTTTATATGTATAGGCATGTTAGGTAAAAGTTTCGTAATTTTTCGAGAACTTTCGTTTCGTACCGTTTTTCTGTCTGTTGTCTCGAACTTCGAGTGAGCGTTTGACCAAGCTAGAGTTGACCAAAAATCACCAAACTTCACAGAATTTCATTTTCCAATATTTGGAGATTTATCATATTTTTGGTTGAATTTATTGAAGACTTTCGGAAATTCGTCATATTTATTAAACGATACGTGATACGCATTTATTCACAAAACCGAAGCGTTTCTATTGTTTAATATTAATTCAAATCTGATGAGAATAGTGGCACATGCTTGAATTCCCCACCAACCAACAAACTTGGCTCACAATTGGCCACATCTCTCTCAATCTCACCATACACTTACATTTGATCCTAACCCTCCATTCTA
Organism: Daucus carota subsp. sativus; assembly: GCF_001625215.2. NCBI lineage: Eukaryota > Viridiplantae > Streptophyta > Magnoliopsida > Apiales > Apiaceae > Daucus > Daucus carota. The sequence goes on along the minus strand of NC_030387.2, from coordinate 41,734,031 downwards.
CCTAACCCCTCCTATAAATAAACCCCCACCCCCACCCATTTCTCTCAAGCTAAAAGCCATAGAAGTGCTGAGATTTTTGAAGTATACACTCTCTCTTTCATCTACAAACACTCTCTACAAATACTTCTTCTCTAAAACCTCCATTCTTATATATATATATATATACATATATACACAAGCTTTTGTTCATACAACCAAGCTTTGTCTCACCACTTTAGCTCTTTAACCACTACCATCTTGCCTCCCGAAGGGCTGCCCAAATTCGTCCGTGTGCTTATAGTCCTACCGAACCTCCGGCGAATTTTTCCGGCGAACTTTCCGATCGTTCTCGTAAGTGGTTATATTTTTAGCTTCATTAATCCGTGTCTTAACCGACCATTTTATTAATACAAGAGCTCGTTATTATAATCAATCTACTCTCTACAAAAGCTCTTCATCTCATATCTCTAATAAAAGAGATTTATTATTTCGAATAAATTACTTACACGAACTAAAGATTCGTCGTATTCGAAATATACTAACACGAACTAAAGTTTCGTGATATATTTGAGATTTATTATACAAGAACAACTTTTATATCGTACGATCTAATATTCTCTCAAATATATAATATAAACGAACATCGATTCGTATTATTTTGTATACGAACTAAAAGTCGTATACATCTCGAAAAAGAGATTTGTATTTGACGACGGTCAAATCGATTACATCAAGCTTGATCAAATTCCCTACTAGCACCTTGTGTTCCGTTGGGAAGGAAACGATCTAAAAAGCTATTTATTTTCTTTAACGTTTATTTAGCACTTATCTCGCCAACTTATTTAATCTAACTTTCCGCGATTAACTTAACTTGTTATTGTTGCCTGGTTAACATCCTACTAGCCCCTTTAGCGCTCCGTGGGAACAATAACCGGATAGGCCTACTATACGTATTTATATACTTTCTGCACTTTATAGTTGTTATTATTATAAGTGTATAAATATTGTATTGTTGGTTTTGCGGAATTTATATTGGCTTGTGCTAAAGTTAAAGAAACTCTCAACTCTCTCTACGAACTTTAATTGATTTGATTTAGTCTCAAAAGACTATAAAAGAGAAGAGTTATATTGAAAAGAAGCAAAGTCTTCTCGATTATATTACTTCGAAAATAGACGTATTTTCATATAACGAAGTAATAATATAAGTCTTGTGCCGTCAAGCCTAAATAGACTTAAAACTCCGAATATAATTTATTCGATCTACACGGAGTTTATAAATACAAGTATTCTTTGATTCTTCAATATTGTATATTTATCAAAGAAAGAATACTTTTACTCCACACATATATTATTTATTTTTGGAGTAAGATATAACGTATACTTCGATTTAATAGTTATCACTCGAAAAGTATACAAGTTATAAATATTCTTTGTTGAATATTATTACACTCGGCCTAGACATTTCTAGTCCAAAACCCTTTTTATAAAACCCAAGTTATTTGTCGTAGATATTGTTTTCTGAATTTTGTAGTGAGGAAAAGTGAAGTGAGGTGATCTTCGTTTCAAGACCCAAGTCCTAGGCGTGCTAACGGGGAGTTAGTCGTCTTCGCACCGTGAGGAAGAGGAAAGACCCAAGACCTAAGACCTTTGTCCAAGACCCGCAAAAGTTTAGAAGTTCAAAGACTACACCCGGGGTACAACGACTTTGAGGAGGTGACGGGGAGTTACGCTCCAAGACGAGTCTTGTAAGTTTACATTTATAGTGAGGAGGTAACGGGAAGTTACGCTCCAAGATATATATTTGTAAAGGCTTCTCCGCCTACTGTAAAGGAGTATCTTTATAGTAGAGAAAATCTCGAGTCCGGGGAGGAGCTCGGGGACTGGAGTAGGGGTGAGTGGACTCCATCGGTTGAGTTAGCCACCGCGAACCTGGATAAATCCTTGTGTGTGGTACTTTACTTTCTTTGCTCTTTGCTTCCGCACATATATACTGCTCATCTCTCGATACAAGTTTTAAAAAGGGGATAAACTTTTTATTACACCGCATAAATTTTTAAATTGGTGATTAAGCTATTCAACCCCCCCCCCCCTTCTAGCTTAATTAACCTCGTATCGGACCTAACAGTGTGCTTTAACATTTTCTCATGTGTACTACATTCACACACACACACACACGTTGTATGTATTGTTTGTAAGTTACAATCCCTAATTTGATTTCTTGAAATGTCGTTACCCAATGAATTAATTGATGAAATACTCTGTCGTGTTCCTGTTAAGTATCTTATTCGTTGTCGTTGTGTGTTGAAAGAATGGTGTTCGATTATCGATAGCAATGCGTTTATTGAAAAACATAGTAAGAGGACTAGTGAATGTAATCTTGATAGGGGTGTCGTAATTAGCGGGGATGGGATTGGGAAGGTTTTCTTGACTGATGTGGAGGCTTTGCGTGATGAAAATGTGGATGTTATTGAATTGGACGATGGTTTTGTCTCGGGTGCGGAATTTGTGGGTGTTTCTAATGGACTAATTTGTTTGTGTATGGAGAATAAGAGTGAGTTTGTGGTGTGTAATCCGTCGACGAGGAAGTATAGGAAGTTACCGAGGGTGCCTAGAATGTTTGGGAAGGAGTTTGAGGGGGTTGAGGTTCCGTTGTACGGGTTTGGGTATGATCGTGTTAATGATGATTATAAGGTTGTCAAGATTGGGGAGTGTGAGAAATGCACGGTGGTTGTAGTGTATAGTTTGAAAAGTAATTCGTGGAAAGGATTTAGGATATTGGGAGTAATGTTCGTTTTATACCTGAATGGGGTAAGTTTGTAGGTGGAGCTCTGCAGTGGATGACGATTAAGTATCCTAGAACTTGTTGTGGGATTGTATTTGGTATTGATCTTGGGCTTGAGCAATATAAGGAGGACCTTTTTCCTGATGTTCATGGGACCTTTGTCTGTTTGGTTTATGTCGGAGAATCGCTTTGCATAACGGATAACTACAGTGAGTCTCATACAGATGTGTGGCTGATGAATACTCATGGGGAGGGAAATCCTTGGTATAAAGCATTTACAGTGGAGCAACCTGGACCATTTGGAACTTTAAGTTTATTAGACCTGTTGCTTTTTCGAACAACAAGAAGGATGTACTTCTAGAGGTGGACCGCAAAAAACTTTTGTGGTATGACCTTGAAAAGAAGTCAGTCAAGAATGTTACAATTAACGGGATTCCAATAAAGTTCGATACACATTTGTACACTGAGAGTCTCTATCAACTCACTGAGGTTAAGCGGCTGCAGAAGCCGAAGCCGTCACAAGACAAAAAACAGAAGAAACAACAAAACAAAGGGTATAATATGTTCAATCATTTTCTGTTCTATAGTTGTGTGTTTCTGTAAATCTTGTTATATTTTGGGTACCACTCGGTCATTTTATAATTGCTTTGGCTGGGAAATTAAGCCTTGTGCGCAGAACATATTGCAGTAGGTATTATAAAGCATAAATTTGGTTAGCAATATTAACAAGGTTAAGCATGTTTAAATATGATTTGTAGTGTATATTGAGTGTTCAGCTTGGTTAAGTGGTTTACTACTGTGGTTAAGACTTATTTTTCTAGCTCTTCTCGGGTTTCATCGTGCCTAACATTGATTTGAATGCATGTGATTTCTTGTTTAGTTTTTTGGGTTGTAATTCCTTGCAGAGGCTTATCCAGTCTGTTATCCTTTCAAGGCAATATCGTCTCAGCGTATTGTCATGGAAGATGAGACAGTTATTCTAGTTTTCCTACATATAATATTTGTTACTTTAATTGAATCTAACTCCTGCGATATTAATTTATGTTGTATGGTGGACATTCGTATTAATTATATAAATATGTCCTTACTTCTTTGCTACAAAGATCACATGTATATCTTTGCATTTTGTTTTTTTATGCAGTTCATAAGTTTAATGGATAAGTGTATAGCATCTTTTGTGTTGCTCACCTATGAATTAATGCCCTCTTAAATATTAGATGTAGAACTGTCTTCCTTGCTCTGTCTCTCAAGCAAGAAGAGAAGTTTACATTTTTTTTTATGGAAATTGTTTTTGCTATCATTTGCTTTCTGAAAGAGTTCATTTGTGTTGACTGTGGCATAGAAGGAACTCGATCATATAGAGAAGACATTAGGTAGCTAGATTGACCATTAAGTATCATTTTTATCTTGTTCAAAATTGTTGCATATCTATTATTATACAGAGAGTAATTAGTGTCTAGAACTCACTAATCGCATGGCGTGTTCTGTTTAATTAATTATCGTTTGCACCGAGTTGAGGTAATTCCCGCTTGATTGCAGTTGATGGATAATGTATACCAGGAATAATGTTCTTTACTAATACTCTTGCCGATTGATGATCATATCTCTTGTAGGGATGATTTTCTTTCCAAAGGATTCAAACTGAAGCTATGAGATATACTTGGTCATTGGAAAGATGGATGAGTCCAATAACAAGGTAGAATTTTATTCTAATCTACAGTTGTTAGGAAGCTTTATAGCAATCATGTTTTTTGTTCACTCTTGCAAGTGTTTAGTCTTTAGTTCCTCCACAACCAACTTAGTTGTTAGATATACTGTTGTGTTCTATCCGATTCTTATTTTGTGGGTGTTGTAAATTGCTTAGCATGCTTTTGTAAGAAGGGAAAAATGAGTTTATACTATTGAATCCATCAACCAGGAAGTATAGAAGGATACCTAGTATGCCACGTGAGTTTGCACATTCGTTTGAATTGGTTAAGGTTGGTTATGATCATTTCAATGATGATTACAAGGTCAGGATTGCTCAGTTTAAACAGGAAAATCCGAATCAGTTTCGTGTCATGGTCATGGTCTACTGCCTCAAATCTAATAAGTGGACACAGATTCTTAATGTTCCCTGTGACATTTATCTCATTTTTGCATCTTAAGTTGCAAGTATTATGAACCATACATTTAATAAGCATCATAGAAAAACACAAGCATGAATAAATAAGAATGTTTATTTTAAGTATTCACTTCGGTTTGCTGGTTCAAGACTGTGGTTAAGACTTCTTCTACATGCTATCGGGTTCCATTACGCCTAACCTTGGGTATACGCCATCTCTTGCTTACTTTTTCATGTTTTATTATTCATTCCAGAGGCTTATATTGTTTGTTATCTTATCTAGCATCTATCGTCTCTGTTTCCCGTCATGTAGCATGATAGAGTTACTTAAAGGCTATAACTTGTAGTTTTCCTGAATGAATATTTGTTCAAGGCTGTGCACCTGAAACTGGAATATTCATTTATGTGGTTTGGCATACTGGCATCTCATATTAATATGACCGTCTTTACTGCAATGGTACAAAGTTATTGTGTCTGTCTACTGCAATTTTGCTTTGTTATTATTATTGTTTAAGTTATGGTAATAAGGATTAGTGGAAGTGTTTAACAGTGACAATGGTAGGATTTCTCTAAAAGTGATCGAAAATAAAATTAAAAGATTTGCTTTTGTATCCTTTAGCCCTCTTTATTATCATCTTCAACCGAAATTTGGCAAGGAAAAATGAACATTAGCTATGAAAGTAGTAAAAAACAAGAGGAGGAAAGATGCAACGTCTAATCTACCCACCCCTAACCAGACCTACCGTAACAAAATCTTCGAACATTTAAAGATGTATATTTCCTTTGCCAGAGGGACCATAGACCCCCTAGAGTCTCTGGCAATAAACTTCTTTGTTGTTGCTTTGCTCTGTCAGAATCACCGTCTTTGTAGTCCGTAAGTGTTGTTGTGTCAATCTTACAAGTTGGATATTCAGAAAACAATGGTGTGGGTACCTTCATGTTGATCGGATCAGGAACCTCCGATCCTAGTTAATCTTTCCCCCTACCTCTGTTTTTATAGATACAAGGGATTACATATTCTGCCCCTCGAGCAAGAAGAATTTCTGATGAATGTCTTGTTTAAAACATGGGTTGTTTATTAACTATTTACGATTCACTTGCACGCAGACAAGCTATCCAACTAATTAAATGTGTAGAGGAATTATTATGAACTTGCACACATGAGCTTGTTTGAGTTGATCATTTTTGTGTAATAGAAATAAGTTGCATCATGAATTTGAACTTGTTACCTGACAAGATGGTTCGCCAACAATATTGTGTTGCAGGGGCATCAATGATGAGAGACAGCTGACAAGTAGAGATCTCAGTCTTTTAGGAAAGAAGGGAGTTACCAGAGCCATAAACATATGTTCTTGTCATTGTTTAGGGCCAACTTTGCTTATGTGTTGGTTAAATTTACTTCTTCTTTTTTGTTTTAGTGATACTACTACACTGTTAATTCAGATCTCGGATGCAGACACTATGTTTCAGATGCTGCTATTGTCGATTACTTCTGACTGGGTTTCTTATAATATGATTGCTCTTTAGTTTTATCATATATTTCAATTTTGATACTAGAGAGTTATATGTGCAGGGCCTCTTGTTAAGAGGAATTTGGTTTTGGGCATGTGATTTTTCACTTGTATACTTATAACTGCAAATCTAGCCGCAAATAGTCATTTGTTTCGAAACACACCCATACAGCGAACATCTTAAACCACATAAAATACATCTTATCTAGCGTTATAATAAGTGGGTAATTTGAAAGAATAAATCAAGAATTCCTAGTGCAGTACCATGTTCGAAACCTGGCTCTGATATAATTTTTTTTGCCTTTTCTCACTCCCTACCTGTTTTCAAAGCTAACGACCTGGCCTCTCAACTGCTGCCCCCATCAACAAAGAACATTCACCTCCCATGGATACCAAACTACTGCAAAATTGTAATGAACATGTTTTACTTTTTCCAAATATCTGGCGTTTCATGTTAGAATGAAACACGATATTCGACCTCAAACAATCTGCAGTACCTTTAACACTGTCAAAAGAAACATGCCACGGTTTTGTTGGCAGATTCTTAAGCCCAAAATCCAGCCATGGCATTTGCCACCACTTCATTTTCTGCTTCCGAAGATGAGCCGATGACAAATTTTTATCTACAATTAAAATTTAAGCAGATTACGTTATCACGGATGAGTGAATTTATGCACTAAAGTTCAACATTCTTCTTAGCAGAACACTACAACAAATCAGGCTATTTATGACGGAAATTTTACACTGAAATTATCGCAATTGGTCCAATTATGACGGAAAATTTTCATCACTTTTGCTCAAGTCTTAAGTTCGGATTTTCGTCACAAGCGCGAGTTTCGTCACAAGTATAAATTTCGTCACAAGTACACGTTTCGCCACAAGTACAATTTTCGTCATAAATATAATTTTCGAATAGTGCATCACAGTTAACTAATCTATATTACGATCAAGTACTAATGCAAAATTTTATATTTATTCGACTCGATTGTTTTTTAGATGTCGTATGACTTTCATTATTGAATTAATATCCCTTAAAAAAAAGTACTAACGCAGAATAGTGCATAATTCAATCCAATCTATGTGTCTGTTTGGCAAACAAGATATAAGCTCATTTTCAACTTAATTGGGGTAAAACGATCGTTTTGTATTTTGCGAACTGTTTGACAAATAAGTTGAATGGGCTTATTCTATATAAATAAGTTGATAAGTTGAATGTTGAAAATCCTAACATTCAGCTTTCAGCTTATTCTGTTTTCTCAATACACACAATATATAAAATCCTTCAAATCTACAAAATCATATATCTTTTAATCCGTTCAATAATAAATTGATATCTATATATCAAATTTCTCTACTCATTGAAATCTATCCATTGATATATATATTTTTATATTTTGAACAAATATTTTGAAAATAATAAAAAAAATTAACTTATAAATTTTGATTTACCAAACACTCTACTAACTTATAAGTTCTGATTACCAAACACTCTAGTGATTTAATAAATTCTGATTTAGTTATCATTTATATGACACTTATCACTTTAAACTATAAATTACTTATTTTAAGGTAAGTCAAACAGACTCTATATTTGATCACTTTTCTTCTTTCAATATATCCAGTAGGTTGATTGAAACTTGATTAAAGGGAAACTCTAATACTTGAATATTAAGGTTTCTTTATCTCTCTTTATACAAATATAATTCTAAAGTTTAAGCTGACAACCAACATATAAATAATTAAGTACGGAAATATTAAATTAAATTTAATAAAATGAGAAATTGTTGACAGTCCGATGGCAATAAACGTGTCTACGAAATATGACAATTTTAAATGTATGTAACATGAAAAAATTTAAATTAATTTTGTATATCACATGTACCTTTTTATTTTGTTGAAGCATTTCAAATATCACCTTTAGGTAGTGATCACATTACCTAAATAACCTGTATTTAAGTTTACGAACTTTATGCCCCGTGCAATCCGGGATGTTTTATAAATATTTTTCATTAAATTTTATTTTTATTTTTATGTTATATTATATTATAATTTAATTTAAATTTTGAAAGGAAGTAGTGTTTACAATTTTATTAAATCGATGATACTTAAATTTCTGCATTAATTGTTATTATTTTAGTTGCTATTGTATTTTTTGCCCAAATTTCGTATTTTCCTAATTTTAAAATTATTAAATTTATATTCTCTCTATTTTTTGCACAATAACTTCTTGCTAATATTTACAAATTCTATTCATATTTTTTGTAAAAAGATGTATAATTTAATTATAATTTTATTTTTCATTTTATGTCATTAAAAATTTATTTAATAATAATAATCCTGAAATGACTTATCTGCCCTGACGAACATGTCATATCATGTCATACCATATTAAGTGCTTTAGTTAAATATATACTATACTATAATAAACAAATTAGAGGATAATTGATAGTTTGGTTAGCACCTTCTTTTTGGTAATGATCTATTTCCTTTTCGGGTGTTTTTTAATATCAATTAATTTTCAATAATAAATTAAAAATAGATAAATTGCAACATATTCTATCAATTTATACTAAATCTATACTAAATTATAATATGCAAAACAGGGTATATTTGTAATTTGATAAATAAAAAATTATAATACAAAAATTACAATATATCCCACTAACAACATATTAAATTTTATACTTAAAATAAAATAATGTTAAATTACATGAGTTATTGTATTTTATTTTATTAACAAAATATTTAAAAGATCTCGTGATTTGCACGGGTTGCAAGCTAGTTATATAGTTATATATAAAATTATAATTTATACATGTACTGTGCAAAGAGCTCATAACTTCTCCATGTGACACGTAATAACTGACACATCTGTTCCAAGTTTTTCCGGTTTTATTTCTAGAGGATCAAACTTCTTTCCTTGTTCACTACTGTCCCAAAATTGCAGGCACATTTTCCTTTCAACAACTCTGTGTATTTTAGTCATTAAATTTTGTGATCAGGGATGCCATCATGATAAATTCATGTGAAGATACGTAGGGGTCTTGTTTATGTCATTCCAAGTTGATTAGTTTCGGATTTCGCATTAGAAAAGGATTTGAATTCGACATTTTTCTGTGATCCGAGTTTTTGTTGAAACATGAGGGTAATGCATGGATTTTTGGTGTGTGTTTGGTTTGTTATGAATGCGGGGTGTTGTTTAGGTAGATTCGTGGTGGAGAAGAACAGCCTTAGAGTTACTTCGCCACCCGAACTGAGAGATACATATGAATGCGCAATAGGAAATTTCGGGGTTCCAGAAGCACAGAATGCTCGAGAAGATTATCTGCAGAACATTACTGTTCCTTCAGCACTCATTAGCAAATCGTTAGGGGATAATATCAAGAAAGCTTTATTTGATGGTGAGATGGTTACCATAAATCTTGATTGGAGAGAATGTCTCCCGCATCCTGATGATCGGGTTGAGTATGAGTTCTGGACAAATAGCAATGATGAGTGCGGGCCAAAGTGTGACAGCCAGATAGAGTTTGTCAAGAGTTTCAAGGGAGTAGCCCAGATACTTGAACAGAAGGGTACACCCGGTTCACGCCACACTACATCACTTGGTATTGCCCACAGGCTTTTATTTTGAGCAAACAATGCCAGTCCCAGTGCATCAACAATGGCAGGTATTGTGCTCCTGACCCGGACGGGGATTTCGATAGAGGATACGATGGGAAGGATGTGGTGATTCAAAACTTACGCCAGGCTTGCGTCTTTAAAGTGGCCAAGGAAAACAGTAAACCATGGATTTGGTGGGACTATGTCACGGACTTTTCAATCCGCTGCCCAATGAAGGAAAATAAGTATAACAAAGAGTGTGCAGATACTGTTGTTAAATCACTTGGTAAGTCTCACATATATGACTGATATGCTAAGCAGCATCACTTACATATCTTTTACGTTTCTAGTCGCATCCTCACACTATACTTTCTGCGCTTTGGATAACATCTTATTATTGTTCATGGCATTTTTCAGTTTCTTTTGCAAATTTCCTGAACTGGTTTAATGTGTTTGTAATTTTGAATTGAGCGGAAACAAAGTAGCTAAAATTAATAGTTAGATTTTTTTACGGTTTATAAGTTGGCAGGAATTTCTTTTGTCAATTTTTTATTACGATAACCAAATACACTCTCATACCCAATTTGTCTTTCACAAGATTTAAACCATCGACCTTCGTCCTCAGTAAGAGAGCAAGGTAGATATCCTCAGAACAAGAGGCCTTTGATTACTTTTTGAACTGTATATTGTTTTAATGAATGAAATTCTGAGATTTTTATCTTGAAATATCAATATTAATAGGGTTAATGACCTTTTAGCCCTTAAAGTTTGCACAAATATATCCATCAGCCGTTGTGGTTCAAAACCGTTCCTTTTTGCCCCTGAAGTACTGAAAACGTACCTTTTTACCCTTGGACCAAGAAAAAATCCCCTTGGACCGGCCGGTTTACACCGGTTTTTTCCCCGGTCCAAGGGCAAAAAGATACAATTCTGATACCCGGGGGTTTAAAAAGAACGTTTTTAGTCTTTAAGGGTTTATGGGTACAAACCTTAAAACTTTAAGGGCTAAAAGGTCATTAACCCATATTAATATGCATATTCTTGTCTTTTTTGATATACTTTATAGGCGTTGATCTCGGTCAAATAGATGAATGCATGGGGGATCCTAATGCTGATGTAGAAAACCCCATTCTCACAATGGAACAGGAAGCACAGGTTCAACTTTCCATGCGTTCAGAGTATTATGCTCTATTTTTCTTTATCATTGCCTTCTCAGCTGTGTATCTAGCACATAAACTTGTGATCTGGCAATTCTGGATCCAGGTTGGCAAAGGTTCTCGTGGCGATGTGACCATCCTGCCAACTCTTCTCATAAACAACAGGCAGTATAGAGGTATGAAGTTAGATCAAGAGGGTCATATGATTACATTTATTGATTTTGAACCCTACTCATCTCTTGTTCAGGTAAGCTGGACAAAGGAGCAGTTCTCAAGGCCATTTGTTCAGGTTTCGAGGAGATGACTGAGCCAGCCGTTTGTCTTAGCAAAGGTGACTTAATGTTCAACTTCTTATCATCTCAACCCTTCGAAGAACTGGAGAAACCAATAACTTTACCACTGTCAATTATATTTCTCAGTCAATATGACATGTAGATATTTTGTGTTTGTTGTGCTGATGCTTAAAATTATTTCATGAGGAGACTTATGTTTGTATGTTCATTTCCTACTTCAGACCAAGCACTCTAATGCTTGTTATCTCAATGTTGTTATGAAACAAGTTGTTTATTATTTGCCACGACTTGCCTGCAAAAGGGCCCAACTGTCTTTGGATGCAACAAAATATTGAATTACACATACTTCTTGTTTGCAATTGTGGTCAATGTGTCAACTTATTATATTGACTTGTTCTATCATGTTTTATTCTCTCAGATATAGAAACCAACGAGTGTTTAGAAAATAATGGCGGATGTTGGCAGGATAAAGCTGCAAATCTTACTGCATGCAAGGTGATTCACCTGCAATTGGTTCCTGTTGGACTAATATCTATATGATCATATATGTCTTGGCAAGTTCGATTTTATCATTTTTATCCTTTATTGCATGATGTACATATGGTCTTGATATAGGGCACATTCCGTGGGAGAGTGTGTGAATGTCCTATCGTGCGAGGAATAAAGCTTTCTGGTGATGGATACACTCATTGTGAACGTTGGTGTTCCACTACGATATTATTCTTTTATGGGCATTTGAAACATGTAAATGCATTCTTTATTGCATATGTGAGGCAATAAACCATGACATTAAGTGCGAATGTGCATGGTTTCTCAAACATTATGTTCTTATCATACTTCTGTGACAGCTTCAGGAGCATTACATTGTGGAATTAATAATGGAGGCTGTTGGAGAAATTCCCAGGATGGAAGGGCATATTCTGCTTGTGTTGTAAGTTTTTCGTGATAAACATATACTTCAACTCCATTAAACCTATGCTTCCTCTGAAGTTCAGGATTAAGCAAGATTTTTCGAAGTGTTGGGACAAATAAATGCTCCACTCCATATCATATAAGTTTTTCGAAGAGCATATTGCTAGTCATTGTGTCAAAAGGAACACGTAACATGAACTGTAACGGACAAGTAGAAGCCATAGAATTCAGTCCTTGAATACTCAGATTAAATTAATTGTTGTCTCAATATATTTCGTTGTGATAGTTTTTTGTGCTTACCACACTTTAATGATTTTTCAGGATGATCGTACAAAAGGTTGTATGTGCCCACTGGGATTTAGAGGCGATGGAGTCAGTAACTGTGAAGGTACATTGATTGGGTCTTTGTCCCTTATTCTAGAGTTCAAGATGATTTATTGTTGTTATTTAGAATTTCTTTTTACCTTGGGAATATCCACGTTTTATTATCTTTGGAGCTAGTTTTATTATACTCAAGTAACCAAACTGTAAGCCTGTGGAGTTTGAATACTGGACATACCGGAGATATCGTCTAATTGTCTTGTGCAAGTTGACTGGAGTAGTACTCCCTCTGTCCCAGTCAATTGTATACGTTTCTTTTTCACTGCTCGACACGCTTTTTAAGGCTGTTATAAAACATAGTTCTACAACTTATTTTTAAGATTTTCTTTTTTTGTATAAAAGTATAAATGTTATACTTTTATACAAAAAAAGAAAATCTTAAAAATAATTTACAGAACTATACTACATTGAAGCATTAAAGTCCGTGCCGCGCCCCCGTCCCCCAATGTATACTATTGACCGGGACGGAGGGAGTATGCTATAATCCTCTTCACAATTTTTTCTCTACTGCCACAGATCTCAATAAAAAATTCTTGAGTGTTCTCGTGCAAACAGTTCATCGAAACGTTATATGCTTGACAGCTCCTTATCATTCTCTGAACAAACAGGGTGTCAATTGGCGGTGTCTGCAATGAAGGTCTGCGGTTTACTAATTTTTTAGTTTTTTGGTTATTCCAGATGTTGATGAATGCAAAGAAAAATTGGCTTGTCAATGCCCAGAGGGCAATTGCAAAAATACTTGGGGTAGTTATGACTGCACCTGCAATGGAAATCTATTGTATATGCGAGAACGTGATACGTGTATCATTATATATTTATTTTATATGTGTTATATTTAGTAAATAATTTGTTTTAATTAAAAAAAAAATATGTATAACATGTTTTAGTTAAAAAAGATAATTGATTATAAATTTATAATGTTACTATAATATATATATATATATATATATATATATATATATTATCTATTCTATTTTTTGAAGATAAGTTGTTTTAGTTTAAAAAATATATAAAATAGGTAATGTAGTTTAGTTGAAAAAGGTAACTGAAAGGTAATTGATTATAAATATATAATATTACAATTATATAGCTGTTTGGGGAGGGAGAGAGCGAGAACGAGAGAGAGAGAGAGAGAGCGAGAGATTATTTGTTTGAGTATGTTATCGCTGAGGAGAAATTTGGGAAGATTGATAGTGGTAGGAGAGGTTTTCAGCAATTCCATATATCACACAAGGCCACCAACAATATCAAGAAGATTTAATGGCAGCTATGTTTTCCCCACAATATTTAATTCTCTCCATTTATCTGGTAAATTATCATCAGATTTCACTTACGTAAAGCTTGCGTCTTTATATTGAGTTTTCTTTAAATTGGTTGAAACTTGTTTTAAAACTTGCATCGAATTGACAAATAATCAAATTATCATGATTTTTTCTTTTTAATAAGTTCTCTTTGAGTTTTCATTCATCTTTTTATTGTATCTTATAAAACATTTATACAGGAGGAGATAAGGTTTGTTTCTTATGTTCGATAACTTCATATATCAATTAAGTGATTATGAGATCATCGAACTAGTCTTCTAATTTATATGATATTCATACTTGGCGAGTTTGCAGAATCATAGTAGTATAACTTGTTTCATTGAGTGACCTACTCTGGATTTGAACGTCAATTTGTAAAGAAAGTAGAAGTAAAGTTACCATTCATGTACTTGGGTCATACTAATATCTTGGTGCAGGATTCTCTAAGATAACAATGTAGAGAACATTTTATTCTTGTTTATCTATTTACCTGATATCGCTTTCTCTATTTGTAATATTAAAATTTATAATTCAAAAAATTCACTGAACTCTATTTATTTGTTGTCCATTATTGACAATTATTTAAATATATGATATATCAATACTTTTTTTAATAATTTTAATAAAATGAGATACTCTGGTTGCGTACAGTACTTAAGCCTCCATATTAATGTTGGGTCTTGGGCCTAAACTTGAACTGAAAGTGACAGTATCTAAGCCACGTGTGCCCAATAGCTATTGTACCCGCCAACCATAAGGGCTTTGTCTTTAAGGAAAATGGAAGGAGGTATTGACAATGGGAACATGTGATAATGGATGATTTTTATTATATTTATAATTTTTTGATAGTGTCAAATAGAGAATCTCCGGCTGCTAAAGGGAGTGGCAAGTTTCTTGTGATGTGGCAGTCTTGTTGGCTCTCTATTGGAGTAGTGAGTAAGCTAAGGGGGTGCCCAACTTGGGGTGTTAATTACTAAATTCATTGCGAACAGGTGCCAACTAATTTCGTGTGACCTAATGTGACTAAAATAGTAGCTAACTGCTAGCCAAGGAACTCTCAACCTCTAATTACTAAGAGGAGAGCACTAGCCTAAAAGGCAAGGGGATATATGTCGCACTTATAATATGTTTTACTGTGTTATTACGTAAAATTATTATCTTCTACATAAATTTTTTTTTATATATAAGCGTCAAATGCTCATGTCTGACATACTGAAGGAGTGTAAATAATCTTCATATCTATCTGCTAACTCAGTTATTTCTACCTACTTTTACCAACAGGTACCTATTCACATTTTTGAAGACAAGGTTGTAGCCCTATATTTTTACCACCCTGATTATCCCGATTTGCTAAGTGAAGAACTTAAGTTGTCTTATGAAGATTTCGCCAAAATAAAGAATAAATTTGAGGTTGTGCTTGTTTACATTAGGGAGCCACGTCAGAGGTATCCTTTGACAGGTGAAGAATCATTTTGGAAAAGTGAAGAATCGTTTTGGGAAAAGTTCAAGACTATGCCTTGGTTGGCGCTACCATTTAAAGACATGAGTTATAAAAAGTTGATGCGGGTTTTCGAGATCCAATCTGAAGATGCACCCAGTCTTGTAATTTATGGGCCTCATGCGGATTACATTGAACCATTTAGCTATAGCATGTTGCTCATGTATGGGAGTGGAGGATTTCCATTCACCCGTAAGAAGGCTGCGGAATTAGAGAATGAAAAAATAAAGGAACTGAAGCTGGAGATGCTATGGGATTCAAACACCATCTTTAGAAGGAACGATGGGTCCCAGGTGAGTTCTTGATGCATGTTTTAAACTATGTAAATTATCTTTCTCTAATTCAAACAGAGTTCTTCAGAAATACCATAAGTTGAAGATTACTGTTCGCAAAAATCTACACGCAAGCGCACGTGATCACAAGTAATATATTAAGTTCGATCCCACAGAGACTGGTGAATTAAGAATACGCACCTATGCAACAATGTATGATCAATTATCACTGCCAAGACAATTAACAAGGATTGGTTTCTTTTATACTAATAACTTAAAATTACT
The DNA here is from genome assembly GCF_001625215.2 of Daucus carota subsp. sativus. Lineage (NCBI taxonomy): Eukaryota > Viridiplantae > Streptophyta > Magnoliopsida > Apiales > Apiaceae > Daucus > Daucus carota. Next base: position 41,717,956 of record NC_030387.2, on the reverse strand, counting down.
AATCAAATTCAGAATAGGAAAACACATGGGACTCTAATTTCATTATCGAATTCATCTAGAATTGAAATTACTGATTAACATGCGACTGTTGATCCTAATCAGACAACACGAAAGTAATACATGCCAACTCTACTTTGCACACATATCATACCAATCAAAATCCACAATTAAGACAGAAATCTCATGGACACCAACAAAGCTCAGACCCTATATCTCTATAGCGGTAGTGTAAGCAGAGAGGTTTAATAACAAGTCGTCTATCGTGATTACATAGGGTGATAAAAATAGTTCAAGTCTACCACAAATTATGTTTCATTCACATAATCCTATGTTTACATGGCATAGTTCTAAATTCAATCATCCACTCTCGCTTCAGAAAGAATTAACAGTCAACTTAGAAGTTAGCTACGCTCCTAAGAAGAATAAGCACGGCTCATGCAAAGAAATCAACGTATGTCACAAAATCGAGTAATTAATATTCGTTACTAGACTACATCGATAAATCCATTAGAATCCCATGAAGGCGGTTAGTTCATAATCGAACTAATCGACATCATGGGTTCTAATGAAAACATGATAAATAAAAGACAAGAATTTAATGGAATAAAAATGCTTGAATTAATAATAATAAAGATCACACGTTACAGATTTGATGTTCACGATCTCGCTCGAAACTGTCACTTCCTCGCAAAGAACGATCCAATACAACTGATAATGTGCTTCGATAAAAATTAACTATGATATTGTTCTCTACTCAACTACTTTTTCTTAGAGGCTAGGGTTTTTACACACGAGAAATTAAAATGCATTGACTAAGTCAACCGGGCCTCGACCGCTGCGAAAATCCATCAGAAAAGCTTCAAAAATCGGCCCGGGGAAGTTCTGCTGGGCGCCACCGCGCTAGACTAGCGCGGGCGCGCTAGTTGACCCGAGGATAGCGCGGGCGCGCTATAGGTTAGCGCGGGCGCGCTACTGACTGTGATGGCAGCCCTGTTTCTTCGTGTTCAGCTCGTTCTCGCGTGCATGTCCTTCCTCGCTCCTAGTACCACTTCCGTAGGTGATCACGGTTGCATTTAGCATATGCAACAAGCCCTTTAAACCCCTAGATAGCTCTAGTGGACGAGTGTGCTCTCGTGAGGGTTTGTAGAAGATGTACCCACAAAATCCCAAATCGTGATGAATCCATAATTCTCTATTCTTGCCAATAATGCACAAAAACAACCTAAAATGATAGAAAATCACTTCATCACCTCAACTCGTGACCTGCACAGAAAAACACTAAAAACACATTAAAAGACACTAAACACTTAAGTACAACCAACCAATTTAAGTGGAAATGAAGGCCTATAAGTGTGTATAAATACCACTTATCACACCCCCAAACTTAAACTGATGCTTGTCCTCAAGCGTCAACGACACTTTACAATAATACAATGCAATGCATGAATGCAACTACGTGATGAATGAGTAAACTATGAAGTAATTGCCTTGCCGATTATAATACCTCAGATTGTGCTAATGTTCTCGAATTTCATCTCTCTCGCTACTAAGTCAATTACTCTTCTAGTTACAAGTGTGGAGTGCCCGTGTGTGCAAGCATGCTCTTTTATTGAGACAAGACAAAAACTACTACTCCCACAGAATCCCAATCAAGAATCGTAAAAGTTTAAAACTAACACCCCGTCACTCAAGTCCAACTAAAAGTCAAGGTCCCAAAGAATGTCCACACCCTTCTATTTTATTCACTATTTTTTTTTTCTTTTTTTTTTTTTCTTATTGGTGATTAATTGCTCGGTCTAAGGTCAGAGCGCTTCGCAGTGTAAATGCGTTACGAACACCACAAGACTTCACACACCAATTATTCACTTTATTCTAGTGGTTTATTTAACTGTGCAATGGTTGAGATCCCTAAAGATTTATGCACTAGTACCCATGTAGCGAGCGTTGGGTCAACAATCCCAAACCACGAAGGGCTTTAGGTTGTTAGGCACAAAGTCCCCTCAGACTTAATTACTCGAGTACTAATGAGCTCAACCTAGTTAATTCTACCACTTATTTTTTTTTTTAGTGAATTTATTTACTACTCTTTTTTTTCTTTTTTTTTTTCTAGAAAGGTATATCTACTCCTCAGTTCCCCCAAACTTAAGATTTACAGACTTAAGCTGAAGGGTGCTCAATTCAATCCTAGAATTCATGGAATTTCGTCTAAATCCTATCTCAAGAACATATGTGAATTACAATTTCCAACACAAGCAATTTCCAAGTACTAACCTAGCATTGCAATTGAAACTACTAATCAAGAACTACGCACATAACTCATCATAGGCAATTAACTTGGCTTAACTTCATAATTCATGCAAATGCTCGTGATACTAACTATGACAATTACTATCGTGATACTAACTACAACAATTACTACTAAACATGTAAAATAAAAAAAATTGAGAAAAATAAAAAAAAACGTGAGAAATAATCAAAACAAAATAAAAAATAAAAAAATCAAAAAAAACGTGAACTACATGAACTAACTAACACATGCAATAATAAACAAAATTACAATAACATGCTCTTCCTTAGATTACCACCCCCAAACCTAAAATTTTCAATGTCCCCATTGAAAGCGGTAAAAAGGCTAGAGCAAACACGTACATAATCGGAGTCCTCCCCCTCCCCTGCCGGAGGTGAATCCGGTGGAGGATATTGCTTAGGTTTAAGAAATGGGGTATCCACTTTCTCAAACAAAATCTCGCCACCACAAATAAAATCAAGAGCATCAAATATTGTCTTTGTCCTGCAGAAAGTCTCCAAACAAACGTTAGTAAACTTAATTGTCACTTCAAGAAGTAACCATTGATCGACATTTATACTTTCAGAGAACTTTGTGATAAAACAACGAAAAAATTCACATCCATTAAAGGACCGAACTCCTTCGACTTTCACACAAGGTGGAGGCTCGGGTGGTGGTTTTTCAGAACTCTTCACTTTCACAGGAGTCATAAGAACTTCTTGGCCTTTCATGTCACTGAATAAAGAGATGAAATTGCTATCCTCTTTTTCCAAGAGTTGAAGTGTAAGAGCCTTTTGGACTGGATAACCCACCAGATTTTGTGTAAGATCATCTTGGACAATCATCATGTCAGCTTTAAAACATGTACTCTCAAGTATAGGGGTAGAGGTTGGATTGAAAGCCAAATTTTCAATATCAGAACATGGAGCAACCTTGATTGAGCTAATCCCCTTTAGGAACTGTAATTCAAGCACACCTGGTGTAGGAGAAACTACGATCAACTCGATATTGCTTTTTTCACGCACCTCATCATCGCCCACACGGTCCATAACAACAACTTCATCGATTTTGCCGTCAGCGACACGATCTTCCTCTTTATTAATAGGCACATCATCATCCCAGGTCGAAAAACTATCACAATCTCCATCATTTGTAAGAATGGTAGCATTTATGTCATCTTCAACTTGGGTGGCTATAAGTGGAGAAGAATCGGGTTGTTCGACAGTAAAAGAACTAGCTAACCGCTCAAGTCGAGCCTCCATCATCAGTTGTGTAGCCTTGAGTTCCTTAAGCGTCTTGTTTATGTTTACCAACATATCATATACCTCATTTGTTTGATCAGAAAGCACTTCTACAGTGGGTTGAGGAACCTGTAGATCTTGTACTTGAGGATATTGATACTGTTGAGATTGTGGTTGCTCATATTGAGGCTGATAATACTGTTGCTCAAACTGATCATATTGTTGCATTGGAGGTTCTTCATAACATTGTTGCTGAAATTTTTGTTCTTGAAATTGATGTTGACCATGATATGGGAAATCACCAAAATTGTTGTCCATGTAAGAGAAATCTGGTTGATCCATCCATTCTTGATCATAAGAATTAGAATACTGATTGTACTCATATCCTTCTTGATAATTATATCCATGTCCCGACTGAGTATTCTGAGAGTTGAAGTGGTTATAAGAGCATTCATAACTATAGTGACCCTGAACACCACAAACTTGACAGAAGCTGTATGTTGTAGGGGCAACTTGTGACATCTCATCGACACTCATCGGATACAAGGTCGGCTCTGTAGCTTTCGACGAATATGCCTCAACTATGGAAGATAGAAGTGCAAAGGTATCGACTTCTTCCATTGTAACCCTGTAACAGCACAAACACAGCCAAGAACGCAGTAAAAGCTACCTCACTTGGAACTAAAGTCCCAAGGAGGCAAAGGAAACATTATAAATAACTAAACAAAAACAATAGATACAACAACAACTAAGAAAAGTGAGAAAAGAATCCGAGTCAGTGAATTTTAATGCACACTGATGACAAGTACGTAAACTAATTAATTAACACCGAGTCCCCGGCAGCGGCGCCAAAAACTTGTTCGCAAAAATCTACACGCAAGCGCACGTGATCACAAGTAATATATTAAGTTCGATCCCACAGAGACTGGTGAATTAAGAATACGCACCTATGCAACAATGTATGATCAATTATCACTGCCAAGACAATTAACAAGGATTGGTTTCTTTTATACTAATAACTTAAAATTACTAATCAAATTCAGAATAGGAAAACACATGGGACTCTAATTTCATTATCGAATTCATCTAGAATTGAAATTACTGATTAACATGCGACTGTTGATCCTAATCAGACAACACGAAAGTAATACATGCCAACTCTCGTTGCACACATATCATACCAATCAAAATCCACAATTAAGACAGAAATCTCATGGACACTGTTGTGAGAGGAATTGATACAACACCCCCAGAACCGTATAGCACAATTATAGGGATATTTGTTACAACTACGAAAATCACGGCTAGCTCTTAGGGGCTACCGTTAACATAAACTAAGAAAACAAATGAGAAACAAGTGTGTTTAAGGGCTGAGCTTGCAAAGAACCAAACAACGAGGCCGGAATTATGGAATTCCGTCCTGCAATTGCCCGGAAATATATGTCACAAAGGTTACACGTGCCTCTCTTTAGAGTGTAGAACTTGTGAAAATGATCCTAGTCCCTTTGCAAGGTGCCTACATACCCTATATTTATAGGGATCAAGCCCATGTAGTTCTTGATTTAGGACTCTGAAGAGATAAGCTCTTATCCCCTCTAGTTCGAGATAAAACAGCCTTCTTTCAGTAGTTATCCAGCAGTATCCCACTCCAAGTAGGTCACTTGAAGCCTTCATCTTGCATGATTATCCGATTATCCATGAATTATCTCCACTTGATCGTAATTATCTTCATAATAAATGTATTTATCTCTTAATTTGTAGATAAATAACAGCTGATATACTCCCAATTCATCTCCACTTCGTCCTCCTAGATACAAGGAAGAAGAGTCCTGCTTGGAGTCTACCTGCCATTCTGCTCAGGCGGCGGGAGCCCTTCCAGCGGCATCCCCTAGATGCAGCCCCGTAACTGCAGGCCAGGGTGCACTTAGTGGTAACCCCTAGCAGTGGTAACCCCTAAAGCGCCTTCAGGTGCAACCCCATTCCGATGGCAGTCTTCATTGTGCTTCCAATGCAAGTCCATACACCTTCTTGTACACCTTTAATGATCCACCCAGCCATGGCGAAGCCCATTATTCTTAACCACATGATTCCGATAAGCCCAAGTGAAGCCCAAATAATATGATGGGCTATAAAATAAGCCCAGGGAGATTTTATGGCACAACAACTACCCCCCGGTTCCTTGAAGTATTAAATACGAGAGGAACCCAAGAACGGTAACCCTCAATCATCCAGCTGCAAGCCCTTAAATTATGTTAGAAATTAGTCGTAAATTATTCCTAAGCTTACGTGGGCGTAGCCCGGTGTAAGAAACAAGAAATAATTCAGACGTAATTCCCACATACAATTATAAAACCAATTACATTAATTCAGTACAACCACCACAAGCCTTGAATATTTATCCCGAAATAATAAAAATTATTTTCCGCAAATATGTCCGAGCTTCCACAATTTTATTCCAACTTTCTAGCTTCCCGCGTATGCCATGTCAGTTTGTGATAAGGCTGATCCCAAAGATTTCGGGGTTTAATTCAAATTCAAATTGATTTGAATTGTAACTGAAAATCCCCTAAATAGGTGGTGCAGCCGTAGAGTCCTAGCCTGCCTCTACCTCTTCAGCCACCCACCTGGGCCTCGGGAAGCCCTGCGTCATCAAAGCCTTCTCCACGCCAAGCCAGTTACAGCACGCCACCTGGCGCAGCTGTTCCCCACTTCCCACAGCTATATATACACTTACACACAGCCTTGTTTCACTTTTCTTTTATCTCTCAAGCACTTCCCTCTTACACTTCTCTCACACTCGAAGCACTCCAGACGCTAGTTTGCTCCTTCCGGCGACCCTTCGGCTTTTCTCCAACTTCCAACCAAAGGTATGTTTCTTGACCTCCGGCTTTCCTTTTCGTTACATTCATCCATGTTTGTGGCTAAATGCTTGTATGATCCATGCCTGTCTGCCTCTTTTTCTCTTGATTGTTCACCTCGGTATGCGTGCATACACCCACATTTGCCTTGCTTGATGTTATTATGCCCGATTGAACTGCTGATTTGCCCTGCATGCTAGTGTAGTTAAACATGTACACTCATCCCTTGAATATGCACACACCACTGGTTTTAATTGACTCCAATTAGGCCCTGATTGTTTCCCAACTGGGTTATCGCCCTTGATGATGTCGCACTACTTCGAGACCACGATCGCAACCCTAGATTGTAAACCCTAGGTTCCCAATTGCCTCCAGGGGGAAACCCCTCTTTCACAATCGAACCCCTTTTTGTGCCCTTTATATGCTGTGAATGTGTTGTTTGTGTGATTTGCTCGCTATACTTGTTTAGCTGGTATCTTAGAATTGTGATTGGGCGTTGATTGTTGTGGTTGAGATTAGGGTTAGGATTAGGCTTCCCGCTCCGGGTCCCTTGTTGGGCTTCCCGAAGAAGATGAACCGTCCTCCGTGGCTTGTGCTGCTTCCTTCGGGGAAGGTAGTCCCCTTATACTTTAGGGCTCCAACTGAAGCCTTTTCATTCCTTCTTTACACCCGTAGGGCTCCACCTTTGCAGCCCAGCCTTCCGCAGACCCTTTTTCCTTCTCTTTTTTCTTTTTTTTTTCGACCCCTTCACATCTTGTTGTGTCCCTTGTTAACCCATCCTTTCCTATTGTAGATGTCTCAAGGATCCATGTCCTCACACTCTTCTCAGTCTGCCACCAGCAAGGCTCCCGTTGTCGCGGTTGACACGGGATCCTCCTTTAGCCAGGACCTTCAACCTGCCCGGCCCAGTTTAGGGGTTAGCTCCAGAACCCGCTCTAGGCGCAATTTGGTGGTGAAGGAGCTCAACTGGACAACCTCTGAGTCCAGTAAGGCGGATGGGACCTCGGGCCTCCCGCTGGACCCCGCTGTTGAAGCCCTCGAGGGGAGCCCCGAGGAGGCTGAGCAGGAGGCTGAGGCTTCCGTCGAGGTGATCGAGCCTCCAGCTGTAGTCCTGTCCTGCGAGCATATGGACTCCATCATGACTCCTGTTCGGCTGCAGTCCCTATTGGAGTCCTGCAACCCTGGCTGCACCTTGGGGATCCCGAAGCCAGGAGAGAGGTGTCACCGCTTTGACACCCTCAAGCCAGGCACTGGCTACCCCAAAGCCGTGCTTTCCGCCCAGTTCTTCAGGCTGGGTTTGTCTCTCCCCCTCCATCCTTTCATCCTGGAGGTCTTGGACTTCTATGAGGTCTCCCCCATGCAGCTCACCCCCAACTCCTACCGCATGGCGGTCTGCCTCTACATCCTCTATGACATCCACCATGGGGTGAGGATGTCTGCCTTGGAGTTGGGCTGGTTCTTCCAGCTGAAACTTACTGGCAGGACCCCAGGGTTCTTCTACCTCACTGCCTGGAACACTCATCACAAGAAGGGCATCAAGGGCAACCGCCAGTCGATGTCGGACTGGCAGAAGCTCTTCCTTTACTGCTATGACTGTCCAGTCTACAGGAAGGACTTCAATCTCTCCCCCAGTAAGCCAGCTTTTCCTTAACCCATTGTCTAGTTTAGCCCTTTAGGGTTCCCGTTTAGTTTCCTTATGCCTGTATTTGTTGTAGACATGCCAGTGCAGACTCCTTTGGCGGGAGAGTCCCTTGAGAGGGCCAAGCATGTGCTGGGGCTATCCACCGGGCTAGGTGATGGCTCCAGCCTGCTTACTCCAGAGAATCTGGAGAGGCTCGGTTTTTCCACTACGGTGGTAGATGCATCCCCCGTTGACGAGGGGGGTGCAGACGTGGAGGCGATGGGCAGCCCAGGTTTCCTCTTAGCTTGCACCTTACATGACATTTGCTTTATAAATTCCCTTCCTGCGTGCTTTATGATTTTCATGCCATCTGCTATGCTTGCATCTCCCCATATTTCCGCATATGTTTGAATATTATCTAATGGTTTCTCTTTGTTTCTTTCTGCAGATATGGCTTCCAACATTCCCAAATTCATCAAGCGCTCCACCAAGTATGAGGATCTGTTCGGGGAGGCCTCCGATTCTCAGGCTCCCTTCTCTGCCAAGCCTCTCTCCCAGCTTCCTTCTCCCTCTTTAGAGCAGAAGAAGGCCTCCTCCGGGGGTCGCAAGCGGGACCCCTCCAAAGCTGTCGAGGCGGGGTCTTCAGCTGAAGGCCGCTCCAGCAAGAAGCCCAAGCTGGCCCTGGCACGTAGTTCTCCTGCTCCTTCCTCTACTCAGAAGACTCAGCTCTTTCAGAGGATGCTCTCCGATCAGATCCCCGAGGCCACCATCCGGGAGTGGGATAGGCTCTCTATTGCTGAGGCCACCCGCGACAAGGTGGTGGCGAATGCTAAGAGTCTGTTCTTGGACCTGAAAATGGGGGAGCACGTGGCTGACACTGCCCGAGTCAATGAAGCCACGAGGGCAGAGCTGAAGCAGGCCAAGGCTGATCTGGCCTCCACCACCAAGGAGAGGGACGCCTTCCAGAGGGCTAACCTCAAATTCAAGGAGGCGGAGACTAAGGCCCGGCAGCTGAAGGAGAAGGAGGATATGGTGAGGAGGGGGCTTGAGGAGGAGGTTGATTGCCTGCGTAGGCAGGTCAAGGAGCTGGAGTTGCAGGTGAAAGGCCTTCAGGACGCGGCTGCCACCATGAAGGCTGGGAGGAAGGAGAGGGAGGCCACGATATTCGAGGCGGGGGTTGCCGCAGGAGTGAAAGACTGCGTGAAGTCGGCTTACCGCTTCTTTCCCGACAACGATTGGGCGAAGTTGGGGCCTGACGCTGCGGTGGCCCTAGAGGAAGCAAAGGCTGAGGATGGGGCCGGCATAGATAAGGCCCTGGCTGCTTCTCAGGGTCTTTCCGGTGATGGTGGCGACAAGGGGGTTACGGCTGGAGACGAGCCGAAGCCCGCGGAGCTGGTCTCTGCGGGTCTTGTGGTGACGCCCCCGGAAGGGGTTCCATCCGTAGCCCCTGCGGTAGCCTCGCAGGATCCCCCAGCCGTTGATGAGAAGGACTCCTCCTCCCCTGCTGCTCTTTGACCTCCTCTCCCCCTGTTTTAATCAACCTTTTTAATTACGAATATTTTTGCTTGGCGCTTGTCGTCATGAATTGTTATTCTGATGAGGGTGCGGACTCCTCCGAAAGTCTCGCAAGATATTTTGATGCTACAAGGGCCTCCCCCTGTTGGTGTGGGGAGGAATTTCCCTTGTAGTTTATTTCGTATGTAATTGCTTCTACTTCTTCATTCCTTGCCTTGTATGCCTTTCTTGTATTTCCTTGGATACTTTTGTGCTGGTTGCCTAACTCTTCCATGCAGGTAGAAAGAATGAATATAGGGGATAACCCTTGTACTGAAAGTGTACACATTGTCCACCTTCTGGGGGGTTGTGACCCTTGGGGCCTTGTTCTTCAAGGTTGTTTCTTTCTTTGCGAACGTATGTTAGTGTATATGCTTGTGTTAACTCCCCAATAACGTATGTAAAAGTATTTGGTCTTTCCTTGTAATAATCCGTTCAAGCATAGTTGAATCTGATCTCGCATGTGTGAGAATCTAGGGACACCATTAGATGTAAGCCTCGAAATGACCCCTAGGTATAAGCCTTTAAAGTAGTCTTCAAATATAAGTTCTGAGATAGTTCCGCCAAGTGAGCTTTTTAGTGGTCCCACCGAGTTAGTCTCGTAATAACTTACCGAGTAAGCCTTGTGAGCCTGGATAGGCTTCAAACTCGAAAGCCTCGATAAGCCTTTGGCCTCGAAGGCCTCAACGGACTTTAAACCTTGAAGGGCTACTGTAAGCCCAAAACCATGAAAGCTTGAGAAGCTTTTGCCTTGAAAGCCTTGACAGGCTTGAAACCTTGAAAGCTTGAAAAGCTTTAGCCTTGAAAGCCTTGATAGGCTTGAAACCTTGAAAGCTTGAAAAGCTTTAGCCTTGAAAGCCTTGATAGGCTTGAAACCTTGAAAGCTTGAAAAGCTTTAGCCTTGAAAGCCTTGATAGGCTTGAAACCTTGAAAGCTTGAAAAGCTTTAGCCTTGAAAGCCTTGATAGGCTTGAAACCTTGAAAGCTTGAAAAGCTTTAGCCTTGAAAGCCTTGATAGGCTTGAAACCTTGAAAGCTTGAAAAGCTTTAGCCTTGAAAGCCTTGATAGGCTTGAAACCTTGAAAGCTTGAAAAGCTTTAGCCTTGAAAGCCTTGATAGGCTTGAAACCTTGAAAGCTTGAAAAGCTTTAGCCTTGAAAGCCTTGATAGGCTTGAAACCTTGAAAGCTTGAAAAGCTTTAGCCTTGAAAGCCTTGATAGGCTTGAAACCTTGAAAGCTTGAAAAGCTTTAGCCTTGAAAGCCTTGATAGGCTTGAAACCTTGAAAGCTTGAAAAGCTTTAGCCTTGAAAGCCTTGATAGGCTTGAAACCTTGAAAGCTTGAAAAGCTTTAGCCTTGAAAGCCTTGATAGGCTTGAAACCTTGAAAGCTTGAAAAGCTTTAGCCTTGAAAGCCTTGATAGGCTTGAAACCTTGAAAGCTTGAAAAGCTTTCGCCTTGAAAGCCTTGATAGGCTTGAAACCTTGAAAGCTTGAAAAGCTTTAGCCTTGAAAGCCTTGATAGGCTTGAAACCTTGAAAGCTTGAAAAGCTTTCCTTCCCACCGGTGTAGCCAAGTTATCAAGTTGTGTTTACGAGTTTTAGTGTATTTAGCGTTTTCGACTTCCAAATTTATTTGAATTTTAAGCTTCACGAATAATGTTAATGATATGCCTACTACCCCCCGAGTTCTTTAGCATAATTTTAATTATGGTGGAGAACTAGATGCAATTGAAGCCCTAAATAATTTTTAAAGCATACACGAAGTATTCAATTAACAATCATGGTAAGCAAGCAAGCATATACAACATTTTTGTAACGGAAAGCTGCGAAATTTTATTGAATCACATGGTAAAAATTGACATATCATAATATTGGGGGGTGCAACGACACTACCCCCCGAGCGTCCTAGCAAATAAAGCAGATAGTAGCCTGATAATTCTCCTAAAAGCATGGCGATTACAACTAATAAATCGCTTTTATTTCCTGACCCTTAAGCCGAAGCCTACAGAAATACTACCCGGGTGAAGCTACTGGAAATACCTCTTTAAGTGCTGGGCGTTCCACGCCCGTGGTATGAGTCTTCCATCCATGTCTGTGAGGTGATAGGTACCTTCCCAAAGCACTGTTTTGATGATATATGGGCCTTCCCATTTTGCACCGAAGGCTCCATGAGCGGGAACCCTCATGTTAGGCATCATTTTTCTGAGAACTAGGTCTCCCGTTTTGAGGGGTCGAGCCCTAACTTTCTTATCAAAGTATTTACGGGTCCTCTGTTGATATGCAGCAAGTTTCAACTGAGCCGTATCCCGTACTTCTTCAATCAGATCTAAGTAGAGCCTGTGGTTGACCTCATTATTCTCAGGGTCGTAGTTATCCCTTCGAAAAGATCCTGCTCCAACTTCTACGGGGACCATGGCTTCACACCCGTATGTTAGGGTGAACGGGGTTTCGCCGGTGGTAGACCTTGGAGTGGTATTGTAAGACCACAACACCATGGGAAGCTCCTCCGGCCAGCATCCCTTTTTCTCTTCTAGTTTGGCTTTCAGGGTGTGCTTAATGATTTTGTTTACGGCCTCCGTTTGACCGTTGCTTTGAGGGTGGCACACCGTGGAGAAACCTTTCTTTATGCCAAGATTTTCACAGAAATTCATCATTTCATTGCTGTCAAACTGTTTCCCATTGTCTGATATGAGCTTGTAGGGAACCCCGTATCGACAGACGATCGCGCGGCAAACGAAGTCTACCAACTTTTTTGCAGTGATGGAAGCCAGGGGTTCAGCTTCAGCCCATTTAGTAAAGTAATCTACAGCCACGACTGCATATTTCACCCCTCCTTTCCCTTTTGGTAATTCACCAATCAGATCTATACCCCAAACAGCAAACGGCCAGGGGCTTGTCAGGGTCTTCAGGGGTACCGCGGGGCTCTTGTTCGTGTTAGAGAACCTTTGGCAGCTGTCACAGGCCCTGGCGAAGGCATGAGCATCCTTGTGGAGAGTAGGCCAGTAGTAGCCTTGACGGAGGATTTTGTGAGCGAGGGAGGCACCCCCCGAGTGATTCCCACAGATTCCTTCATGCACCTCGCGCATAATGTATTCACATCTTACCCCAGCAACACACCTGAGGAGGGGTCGATTGAATCCCCTTTTGTAAAGAATTCCATCATAAATTACATACTGGGCTGCCTTGTATCTCAATTTCCTGGCCTCATCTTTGTCTATAGGCAGGGTTCCGTTGGCTATGTATTCATGGATTGGGGTTGTCCAGAGGTTAGTCTCATCAGCTTCAACATCCATGACTTCAATTTTGGGGATGCTAGGCTGATATTGGATTTCGAGTGGGATCACCCCGAGCATGTGTGCATCCCTCTGAGAGCCTAATTTGGCTAAGGCATCGGCATCTGCATTCTCAGACCTTGGTATTTGCTCTAGCTTGATTTCCCTGAATTTCCCGATTAGTTCCTGGGCATATCGCATATAGAGATCGGTACGGGGACCCCTAGCTTGGAAGCCTCCTCGGATGTGCCAGACTACCAGCATAGAATCACTGTAAACATTCATGTTTTCCACTCTCATTTCCAAGGCCAGCTTCAGGCCAGCTATTAGGGCTTCATACTCCGCGTCGTTGTTAGTGGCATTGAAGTCGAAATGAATGGAGCTTTGCAGCTTATGGCCTTCCGGACTGACTAAGACAATGCCAGCCCCGGCCCCATTTCCATTTACAGCCCCATCGACGTACAGGTTCCACCAAGGGGAACAATTCTCAGGTATGGCTACTGGAGACTGGGGTTCAGGTATGCATTCCATCCCTTCGACTTCAAAAGTGGGTGGAAATTCCAAGATGAAGTCAGCTAGCGCTTGCCCCTTTATTGCGGTTCTAGGCTTGTACTCTATGTCAAACTGGCCCAGCTCGACTGCCCATTTCATGATTCTTCCCGAGGCTTCCGGCTTGTGTAAGACCTGTCTGAGAGGGAAGGATGTTCGTACTTCAATCTTGTGAGCCTGAAAGTAAGGCCTTAATTTGCGGGAAGCCAAAATTAGTGCATAGGCTAACTTCTCCATATTTGAGTAGCGGGTTTCAGCATCAAGTAATCTTTTGCTCACATATTATACTGGCTGTTGGGCTTGCTCTTCCTCCTTGATCAGGACAGCGCTAATTGAGAACTCGGAAACCCCTAGGTAAAGGATCAAGGCTTCACCCTCCGTTGGCTTGGCCAACAGTGGCGGGCTTCCGAGTTGCTCCTTCAGCTTCAGGAAAGCAGCCTCACATTCGGTCGTCCATTCAAATTTCTGCCCCTTTTTTATGGCTGTAAAAAATTCTCTACATTTGTCTGAGGATTTTGAGATGAACCGGTTTAGGGCGGCGACCCGGCCTGTAAGGCATTGCACCTCCTTTACGTTCCTAGGCGACCTCATTTCAATTAAGGCCTTGATCTTCGCAGGGTTAGCCTCGATTCCCCTGTGATTGACAATGAAGCCCAAGAACTTGCCGGATTCAACCCCGAATACGCATTTTTGGGGATTCAACTTCATCCTGTAATCCCTCAGTATGTCGAACATCTCTGACAAGTGTGTAACATGATCGTAAGCTTCCTTTGATTTTACTAACATGTCATCTACATACACTTCCATAGTTCTCCCAATCTGATCTTTAAACATCTTATTGACCAGCCTCTGATATGTAGCCCCAGCATTTAGTAACCCAAACGGCATGCCTATATAGCAGTAAAGCCCCCTGTCGGTGATGAAGGAGGTGTGTTCCTGATCTGGCTCGAACATGGGGATCTGATTGTAGCCCGAGTAGGCGTCCATGAAGCTTAACAGTGCATGCCCCGCAGTGGAATCCACCAATTGGTCAATTCGAGGGAGCGGGAAGCTGTCCTTAGGGCAAGCCTTGTTCAGATCAGTAAAGTCTATGCAAGTCCTCCATTTTCCGTTAGGTTTTTTCACCAACACTGGGTTTGCTAGCCATGTGGGGTAAAAAGCTTCTTTCACTAGGCCTGCTTTCAATAGTCGGTCTACCTCTTCTTGAAGAGCGGTAGCCCTTTCCCCGCTAATTGGTCTTCTCTTCTGTCTGACTCCCTTCCTGTCTGGGTCAATATTGAGGTGGTGGCACATGACTTCTGGGTGAATCCCGATCATATCCGAATGGTTCCAAGCGAAGACGTCCAGATTATTCTTTAAGAATGCGGTCAGGGTTTCCCTTAGGTCCGGTCCCAACTGTTCCCCTATTTTTAGTTCTTTAGTGGGGTCGGACTCATCCACCAAGATGGACAGGGTATCCCCAGCTGCTCCAGTCTTCACCTGGGTTTCCGGCATCCTTGGGTCGAGGTCGATCTCAACGGTAACCTCTTTGTTGCCACCCTCTTGGGGTTGCGTACCCAGGATTTCATGAACGGGAAGCCGTGTTCGGTTTCCGAGTTGATAGGTTACCATAGCACTATTGAAGTCACAAGGTGCCTCGCACCCACTTTCTTGCTTTTTATTCTGGGGCTGTTTTCGACCATCCCCTTCAAGGTCACTGTCAGTAGCATCTTCCACAATCCCTTCAACCAGGGTTTCAGCTGTATCAATATTCTTTGTTGGGAGTGCATCCGTGGGTGCAAGCCCTTCATGCACGGCATGCGAGGCTTCTAGATAAGGGTCTTCCCCCGGATGTTGCACGATAATCACCATGTTGCAGGTTGCTTTCACAAACTTTATTAAAACCCTTCCCTGAGCCTTGGTTTCGGGTTCCTCTTCAATATCCACCTGCTTGTAACAGCTCTCCGGGATGTCTTCATCCATTTGTTGGGCTTCTTTGCAGGCTTTTACTGCAGACCTCAAAGCCCTGCTATAACATTCCCGGGAGTCAGCTTGACATCCTCGTACACATCCTACCCCATTGGGGGTTGGGAACTTCATGGATAGGTGGTATATTGAGGTTACAATCCGCATGTCCCTTAAGATAGGTCTGCCCAGGATCCCGTTATAGGAGATGTCTTCGTTCACTACCATGAACTCTGCAACCTGAGTGACAGCCCGGGGTTCCACTCCAAGGGTGATCGGGAGTCTTACCCTTCCAACAATCTGGACAGCATTCCCTGTGAAACCATACAACTCATTATAGCAAGCCATCATATCTTTATCCGCCATTTTCATTCTTTGGTACGCACTGTAGGCCAAGATATTGACAGAGCTTCCGTTATCGACGAGAAGCCTGTGTACATTGACATTTCCGATCACGGCTGTTACTACCAGGGCATCGCTATGAGGATGGTGTACCGCGCGTGCATCCCCCTCAGTGAAGGTAATGTCCATAGTCTCCCCTTTGAACATTTTGGGAGGCCTTTCAGACAGATGGCACACATTGGTTAAGGGCGGCCCTCGGCCTTCCCGTACATATCTCTTCATAGCACTGCGTCCCTGGCCTCCCACGAAGGGTCCTCCGATGATCATTCGTACACTGCCAGCCCGGGTGTTACGGTTGGCTTCTTGGTTATTTGTCCTTTCAGCTTTCTTTTCCTTATATTTCTTAGCCTCTTGGGCTACAAACTCCGTTAGGTATCCTGTTCTGATAAGATCCTCTATGTGGTCTTTAAGATGAATACATTCCGCCGTGTCATGTCCGTTCAAATCGTGGAAAGCACAATATTTTCCCTGATCTTTCTTTCCAGGGGGTCCACTTCGAAAGGGCTTCCGGAAGAGTCTCGCCTTGTCTCCGACCTCAAAAATGTGATCTATAGAAGCCGTTAGTGGCGTGTATTCGTGGTACCTCGCTTCTCTTGCCTTTCTCATTGTCAACCTTGACTTGTCGAAGCCTTGCGTGCTGGTTGTGTTCACGGTAATGGGTGAGGTCTTGCCGTCTCGGCTCGAGGATTTTTCACCAGCAGGCCTTACGTAGGGATTCCTCTTGTAGGTGTTCCTCCTATCTGGGCTGTAAGACCTATCCCTCTTGTTTTTCCAACTGCTACGGCTTTCAGACTTTGACTCCTTCTTCAACTTGGCCAGGGATTCCTCGATCACCTTATGGGGTTCAGCCCTAGCAAAGAAGTCAGCTAGGGTCTCAGGTTCCCGCCCTTGCAACTCCTTCCAAAAGTCTGTTCCAGGCCTTACCCCCGCTATCAAGAAGTTCTTCAGGGTTTCCTTCGAAGTTGGCCTAACCCGGGGTACCTCTGCGTTGAAGCGCTTGAAATACTCTCTCAATGTCTCATGCCCCTTTTGCTTAATATTGGCCAGAGTGTTGGCAGGTGGGGCGTAAGTGACGGAAGCCCTGAATTGTCCCACAAACTGTTCGCACATTTTCCTCCAAGAACTGATGGAATCAGCGGGAAGCCTCTTGAACCAGTGATGAGCGTCATCCCTGAGGGTTGCAGCCAACAAGCGACATTTTGTGAGGTCTGGAATTTGGTAGACCTCCATCTCAGTGTCAAACCGGCTAAGATACTCCACAGGATCTGTGGTTCCGTTAAATCGCAGGTCGCCAACCCCCCTGTAGATACGAGGTAGGGGTGACTCCCTAACCTTCTTAGTGAAGGGTGACTTTACGGTAAGCTCGGCTTTCGACTTCTTATCGGCTTTCACCTTCTTTAGGGCTTCCAGTAGTTCTTCCATCTTGCATTTATCATCCCCACCATCAAGTGCAACCTCATAGTCATCATCCAGGGGCTGATCTTTCTTTTTGCTTACTTCATTATCATTGTGTGACCCTGAGCTTTCCTCATCGTCATGAATGGAGATAACCTTTGACGGCCTTTGGTTTTTATCCTTTGACCGAGCTTCAGACACGGGCTTCTCCGGTCGTTGACTGGGAGGAGCCCTATGTTGCGAGCCTTCAGGTCCATCCCCGTTAGGGGCCTTGCTGCCAAGCCTGTGCCGCAAGTCTTGCTCGGTCAGTTTCCTTCCAAGGCGGTCGAACACACTAGCAGCTTGTGAGTGTTCTCTATCATCCATTTCGGGATTAGCTTCTTTCTCAGGATTGCCACCTTCTTTCCTGCCGTCTTCCGCGCCGAAATCTAGCTTGGTGGGAGTCACCTTGCTAGCCCTTTTTGACCTTGCTGACTTCCTTTTCAAGGAGGCAATCCTCCTACTCATTCTCTTCATCTTTGCCTTCATCTCCTCGCGGGTTAGTTCTCCGCTTGGAACATCACTTTCGTCCTGCGTAGCGCCTTCCGGCGTCTTGGGGTTTTCAGTATTTTCAGGAATTTCTGACATCTCTCCTCTCTAAGATCAGTAATCCCCTCCTTCTAGCGCCAAAAAGTGTTGTGAGAGGAATTGATACAACACCCCCAGAACCGTATAGCACAATTATAGGGATATTTGTTACAACTAAGAAAATCACGGCTAGCTCTTAGGGGCTACCGTTAACATAAACTAAGAAAACAAATGAGAAACAAGTGTGTTTAAGGGCTGAGCTTGCAAAGAACCAAACAACGAGGCCGGAATTATGGAATTCCGTCCTGCAATTGCCCGGAAATATATGTCACAAAGGTTACACGTGCCTCTCTTTAGAGTGTAGAACTTGTGAAAATGATCCTAGTCCCTTTGCAAGGTGCCTACATACCCTATATTTATAGGGATCAAGCCCATGTAGTTCTTGATTTAGGACTCTGAAGAGATAAGCTCTTATCCCCTCTAGTTCGAGATAAAACAGCCTTCTTTCAGTAGTTATCCAGCAGTATCCCACTCCAAGTAGGTCACTTGAAGCCTTCATCTTGCATGATTATCCGATTATCCATGAATTATCTCCACTTGATCGTAATTATCTTCATAATAAATGCATTTATCTCTTAATTTGTAGATAAATAACAGTTGATATACTCCCAATTCATCTCCACTTCGTCCTCCTAGATACAAGGAAGAAGAGTCCTGCTTGGAGTCTACCTGCCATTCTGCTCAGGCGGCGGGAGCCCTTCCAGCGGCATCCCCTAGATGCAGCCCCGTAACTGCAGGCCAGGGTGCACTTAGTGGTAACCCCTAGCAGTGGTAACCCCTAAAGCGCCTTCAGGTGCAACCCCATTCCGATGGCAGTCTTCATTGTGCTTCCAATGCAAGTCCATACACCTTCTTGTACACCTTTAATGATCCACCCAGCCATGGCGAAGCCCATTATTCTTAACCACATGATTCCGATAAGCCCAAGTGAAGCCCAAATAATATGATGGGCTATAAAATAAGCCCAGGGAGATTTTATGGCACAACAGACACCAACAAAGCTCAGACCCTATATCTCTATAGCGGTAGTGTAAGCAGAGAGGTTTAATAACAAGTCGTCTATCGTGATTACATAGGGTGATAAAAATAGTTCAAGTCTACCACAAATTATGTTTCATTCACATAATCCTATGTTTACATGGCATAGTTCTAAATTCAATCATCCATTCTCGCTTCAGAAAGAATTAACAGTCAACTTAGAAGTTAGCTACGCTGCTAAGAAGAATAAGCACGGCTCATGCAAAGAAATCAACGTATGTCACAAAATCGAGTAATTAATATTCGTTACTAGACTACATCGATAAATCCATTAGAATCCCATGAAGGCGGTTAGTTCATAATCGAACTAATCGACATCATGGGTTCTAATGAAAACATGATAAATAAAAGACAAGAATTTAATGGAATAAAAATGCTTGAATTAATAATAATAAAGATCACACGTTACAGATTTGATGTTCACGATCTCGCTCGAAACTGTCACTTCCTCGCAAAGAACGATCCAATACAACTGATAATGTGCTTCGATAAAAATTAACTATGATATTGTTCTCTACTCAACTACTTTTTCTTAGAGGCTAGGGTTTTTACACACGAGAAATTAAAATGCATTGACTAAGTCAACCGGGCCTCGACCGCTGCGAAAATCCATCAGAAAAGCTTCAAAAATCGGCCCGGGGAAGTTCTGCTGGGCGCCACCGCGCTAGACTAGCGCGGGCGCGCTAGTTGACCCGAGGATAGCGCGGGCGCGCTATAGGTTAGCGCGGGCGC
The DNA here is from genome assembly GCF_001625215.2 of Daucus carota subsp. sativus. NCBI lineage: Eukaryota > Viridiplantae > Streptophyta > Magnoliopsida > Apiales > Apiaceae > Daucus > Daucus carota. Next base: position 41,698,442 of record NC_030387.2, on the reverse strand, counting down.
GCTACTGACTGTGATGGCAGCCCTGTTTCTTCGTGTTCAGCTCGTTCTCGCGTGCATGTCCTTCCTCGCTCCTAGTACCACTTCCGTAGGTGATCACGGTTGCATTTAGCATATGCAACAAGCCCTTTAAACCCCTAGATAGCTCTAGTGGACGAGTGTGCTCTCGTGAGGGTTTGTAGAAGATGTACCCACAAAATCCCAAATCGTGATGAATCCATAATTCTCTATTCTTGCCAATAATGCACAAAAACAACCTAAAATGATAGAAAATCACTTCATCACCTCAACTCGTGACCTGCACAGAAAAACACTAAAAACACATTAAAAGACACTAAACACTTAAGTACAACCAACCAATTTAAGTGGAAATGAAGGCCTATAAGTGTGTATAAATACCACTTATCAATTACTGACTTCATAACTTCTAGAAAACTCAAATGCTTTCCAGTTTGTAGCATTGTTTTTCAACCTTTCTCTTATTGAGCATTGACTAGTTAATTTGGTTTATAAAGGTTCCTTTCTCACAAATTTCTGGGAAGAGAGTCATGCTTGTTCTTGAAAGCTTTAATAAATCACTTAAGGTCGATGATGGCTCAGAAGCAGTGAAGTCAATTACCGAGTTCCTAACAATGTTAAAAGAAAGGTATTTCCAGAAGAAAGGGACCGATGACGAGTTTGAAGTGATCCGCATTTTTGTAAACAATACGGAATCTTCCATCAGCAAACACCTTATTGGAGATATGCCTTGGTTGGCATCACCGGGAAGCAAGTTGATGCATGAGTTAGACTCCTCCTATTTCTGGTATGGTCAGTCTACTTATTATCTGCTCCAATATCATATTCCCATCTTTGCGTTCAGTTCAGATGGAAAACTTGTCAGGAAAACAAAATATCCTACATTTGAGGTTTCAGAGTTCCCCTTTTATGCTGGTAGCTTGGAAGAGGAGACATTGTCACAATTAATTACTTGCTGGGGGCTTGATTATTCTGACTTCCGATATAATGGGCGAATCTATATGTAGACTCAAACATAAAGGTTTATACACGAATTGACAAAAGAATAAAGCAAAGACTAATATATGCTACTATTGCTCTTTTTATTAATTTCTGCTGTATTATTTTTAAATTTGTGAGTCAACTTCTATTATTAATTGGTAAATGACAACAGGATCCATCGCTTCGTCTGTTGAAACCTGTGCTCACTGTTAATACCTATGCCACGCATCTTCACGTCCATTTAATTACATAGACATTTTGATTAACATTCATAATAACAATGGACAATCAGAGAATCAGCCATTGTTATGGTGATTGGTGCCCCGAAAAATTGTCATGCTTACAGCTCCATTGCATGAGTTTGAAAACAAACTTCAATACCCTGGAAACAGTTACTTTTCTGTTCTTGCAGGCAACTGCTTCATTGAGTACAGTTTTAGAGCAAGAGCTCTGAAGATACACAATATATATTTATGATACAGAGTATACTCCTTGCCTATCCAGATATGGCAGATATCACAAAGTTTAACATCTGTTGTGGATACAAAAGCAATTTAAGTGTGTTTTAATTGCCCTAACCCTTCGAGTGCTGCTTGACATGATGCATTAATTTCCAGTTGGTGTAAATTTCGTGATATCTTAAATTTTTCGAAATAGTTCACTGTGCTAAGATTGTAGGAGCTCATAAAGTTCTATAGAGAAACTTCCTTAGGTATAAAGACACGTGTAAAAATCAATCGTAAGAAATTAAAGATAGTCAATATAAGTGGCAGAGTTATAGAGGTATATAATTAAGAAATTGTCATAACTCTGCACAAACTAGATACTGGCAAAGACAGAAACTGAATGCATAATAGAAAAAATAAATATGACCGAATTGAGCTTCATATTCAATGAATTCAACAATGAAAATGGAGCACTGGGAGAATATAAATCAGATACATAGATCCAAATAAACTCAAACTATTCAGTTTGATAAACTCATAGTACAATTGCGGAAATGAAATTACAGAGTTCGGTAGTATAGAGAATTAGAGAAGAGAGATAGAGAGAGAGAGAGAGATCTTGTAAATGTTATTCAAGCTTAACCAAGTTTACACATATGAGTCTATATTTATAGTTACAGAACATGAGCATAACTAACTCTAAATTCTGTTACAAGTATAAGGCACTGTTTGGTAAGCCAAACTTATTTTACTACTAATAGAAGTATTAGTGAATGTATCAAGTGAATTGACACATTCCTAATTTGTTTCCATACTGAAACGGTCATATATAAATCAGATCATAATATCCCCCTTTTGTTCATTATGGTAGCTATGGGAGAATCATAATTTGGTTAGAATTAAGATATATAGAGCACACAGCACACGTGGTCTGATCTACCTCAAACACTGCATTCTGCCTGTGGAAAATCTACAAGTCAGTACGATGTTAATGTAAAGGTTCAGTTCTAGATACCCTTATAGGAACCGCAAGCAGAAGTTCCAACAGATTAGCCCTTTTCCATAGACCCCGGTGGAAAAAGAAGCATATACCTTCCCCACAACAGTTTAAATAGTGTTCTTAAGTGTTATAGTCCTACCAATTAAATTCCAAAACAGTCAGATTAACTACGCAGAAAAATTTGTCTAGCAAAATAGACAAAGACCAAACTGCCCTCATTTCTTCCCCTATTACTTTTTCGACCTCCCTTACCATAAAGCGTTTCAGAAAAGCTCACCTCGGTGAGTGTCATTGATGGTCTAAAACTCCAACCCCGCCCATGCACCATACTTGTCAAGGGCGTCCACCAATTCGTTAGCAAACTGCTTAGATGCGCCTCAGCTTCTATTAGGCAAATTAGGATTCGATAAATGATGTATAATGTAAATACTTTTCCCTTCCTCCTCACTCCCCAAAAGTCCCAAACTGTAAAGAACATGGATGGACGAGCTCCTCAGCTTGAAGTCTGATATAAAGACCTGCTCATAAATAAAACCATTGTTCTAAAGAGAAGCTAATCTTCCATGTTTTATACACCTTAATTCTGAATCTGCAAATACTATGATTTTATCTCTCCTGTTACAGTAACTCCCCCCTCTAAAAAACAAAAGAGCAATAAACACGGTTCTAGAAGCTTCTATTAGAGTTCTATTCTTTCTCTCCACAACACCATTTTGCTGAGGTGTACCAGGTGCAGAGAATTCTTGCTTAATCCCATTTGATTTACAGAACTCTTCCATTTTTGAATTCTTGAACTCAGTTCCATTATCACTTCTAATTATCTTTACTGCATCCTTAGAAATTTTATCCAGTTGCTTGACATGTTCAACCAGTAGGGAAGTTGTCTCATCTTTACTATGTAGAAAATATACCCATGTGTACCTGGTGTACTCATCAACAATAACCAGAGTATATCTTTTCTTGGCAATAGACATCACATTTACTGGTCCAAACAGATCAACATGCAGCAAGTGATAGGGTTCAAGAATTGAGGACTCAGACTTACTTTTAAAAGAAGATTTTCTCTGTTTTGCCTTTTGACAGGAATCACAGAGACCATCTGGTGTAAATACTGATTTGGGCAGTCCTTTTACAAGATCCTTCTTCACTAGTTCATTGATACTATTAAAATTCAGGTGAGAAAGTTTCTTGTGCCAGTTCCAGCTGTCTTCAACACTAGCTCTGCCAAGTAGACAGATTTCTGAGTTATCAGAGTTTAAAGAAAGCTTGGCTTCATAAATATTTCCATGTCTGTATCCTTCTAGAACAACTTTTTCTGTGCTTTTGCTAATTATCTCACAGTGTTCTTTAAAGAAATCTACATGAAATCCTCTGTCACAGATTTGACTTATACTGAGCAAGTTGTGTTTAAGTCCTGAGACCAGAGCTACAGATTCAATGATGACACTTCCAAGATTGATATTGCCATATCCCAAAGTCTTCCCTATGTTGCCATCATCATAAGAAACATTTGGGCCAGCCTTCTCCACAAAGTCTGATAGCAGGGCCTTATTTCCTGTCATATGTCCTGAGCATCCACTGTCCAGAACTAGGATGTTTATCCTGTTGCCCTGCAATCACAAAGACCACTAATGGTTAGTTTTAAGGACCCAGACTTGCTTGGATCCTTTGGCCTTATTAAGTTTGTTAGTCTTCGCAGCGAAAGATTTATCAGAGTTTAAATCAGAGTTTGTGCTAACAGACTTATTATCAGAGTTTGTATTTGAGAATGCAATCTTGGTCTTCTTTAAAGAGGGTTTCAGCTCATAATAATCATAATATAAACTATGGTATTCCTTACAGGTGTAAATGGAATGCCATAAACTACCACAATGAAAACAAGGATTCTCTGGTCTATATCTAACACTTTTATTCTTAACTTCTGATTTGGGAGACATAGTATTTACGTCTTTATTTTTCCTGCAAAAAGAAGCAAGATGGTTAGAATTTCCACAGTTATGACAAGTTTTCCTAGGAGCATTAGGAATAGGCATATAGTTATTGCTTTTGTTGATACCTACCTTTCCATTCCTATTTTTCCTAGGTTCCTTGACCTTGTTTTCTTGCTTAACCTCCTTGAGCTTATGCTTAAGCTGTTTCTGAGTCATTAAGCCTATATTAACCTGTTTGGGCTTTTCAGATTTTAATTTGTTGTTAATCTCTGATTCTGGTCTGTTCTGTTTTGACTTAGAAGATTCTGCAACAAATTTAACAGGTTTGATCTTAGGTTTTTCAGCCTTAACAAACTTTGTTTTTGATGACTCAGCTTCTGTTTTATCAGTATAACCTAGCCCTTTCTTCCAATTTCCACTACCTAAGATATCCTGAGTAGTTTTGCCTGAATTTGTCCATGTCTTAATTACTTCCTTTTCCTTGGCAAGTTCTGATTCAAGAGATGCATACCTTTTTAATAATTCATCTTTGACAATGATAGCATCATCTCTTTCTTTCTGAACTTCTAACATCTGGACTAATTCTTTTTCAAGATAATCATTCCTTTTCTTTACATTTAGAGTTTCAGATTTTAATCTTTCATTCTCTAAAGTCTGATCTCTATAGCTAATATGCAAAGTTTTAAGGAATAATCTTAACTCAGTTATATCTTCAGTATCAAAGGCAAGAGTAGAATGAGGTACCTTAGTTTCAGCAGTTTCAGAGTTGTTATGAGTGTTTGCCATTAAAGCATAGTTGATCTCTTCCTCTGAGTCTGATGTGTCTACCCAGTTCCCTTTCTTGGTGATGAAGGCTTGTCCCTTTTCATTCTTCACTTTCTTGCATTCAGTAGCAAAGTGACCCTTCTCTCCACAGTTGAAACAGGTAAACTTGGACTTATCCATCATTCCAGCTTTTTCTTCTTTTCCCACATTCTTTCTGAATCCCTTTTTATCAGAGCTTCTGTCTGATCTTGACATCTTCTTCCCTTTGTTGAACTTTCTGTAACCCATCTTCTTAAAACCTTTAACCATCAGTGCTGCCAGCTGCATTATCTCAGATTCACTATCCTCAGAGTCTGAGGATTGATCAGAGTTTAAGCCATTATCAGAGTTTAATGACTCATCATCAGATTTTGTGACATAAGCTTTCCCTTTGCTTTTCACAACAGCTTCTTCTTGAACATTCAGAGCTACAGGCTTGGATTTTCCTCCATGTCTTTTATTTCTTTGCTCCATCTCAAGTTCATAAGTCTTCAGCCTTCCAAAAATATCATCAAGAGACATCTCTCCAAGATCATGATTGTCTCTTATGGTGGTAACTTTTAAATCCCATTTTTCAGGAAGAGCTAGAAGAAATTTGAGATTTGAATCTTCAAGATCATACTCCTTATCCACCAGAGATAAGTCATTTAGCAGCTTGACAAACCTGTCATACAGATCTGTCAATGATTCACCAGACTTTGAATCAAAGTGCTCATATTCCTGTGTAAGTATGGTTTTTCTGTTTTTCTTGATGGCTTGAGTTCCTTGACATCTGGTTTCTAAAGCATCCCAGATTTGTTTTGCAGTTTTACACCCAATCACCCTATTAGACATAGCATTATCAAGGGCACTGTGCAAGAGGTGTTTTACTTTTGCATCTTTACTTATTGACAAGATGTCCTCAGGAGTATAATCTTTCTTGTCTTTTGGAATCATCTTCTGAGGCTCATCTCCAACTGCAACAGAAAGCTTGGTAGGCATATGTGGTCCATCATAAATCCTGTCCAAGTATTCTGGATCTACAAAGTCCAGAAATATGACCATTCTCTCTTTCCAGACTGGATACTCAGATGTTCTGAGCATCGGAACCCTAAGTGACTCATATCTGCTGTTTGAGATTTGTGACTTTTCAGACATGATTGTGACAAAGATCTCACTGTATGTATGTTAACAGAGCTGGCTCTGATACCACTTGTTTGGCCGAATAAATTCACTATAACAGATTATAGTGATCACAATCAATTATATTAATGCAGACAAGAGAATAAAAACAATTAATCTCTTATTCACTCAAATCTCAATTGCTTACAAAAACTCTCTCTTAGTGATTTATACTTTTGATCACTAAGAGCTGCTAGGTTTTACAGAAGAATACTCGATTACACAACTCATATAGAGTAAACCCTAAAACTGTGTTTATATAGCACACAGATACAAGATATCTACTGATTGATTCCTATTAGTGATCTGCTTCCTGAAATACTTCAATCAATAGCTATCTCCTGCTGTCCTGATTCTTGTAATCTTCCTCTATCCTTATCTTCCTTGTCTGTCTTGATCTTCTCCTAGAAATCAGCCCGCCTGCAAACTCTGATCAGAATAAACTCTGATGTCACCTGCAGTCAGTAAACTCTGATTTCCCTATAAACTCTGATGATCAGATCTGCACACTAAACAAGTCAATTAATCATAACAACATCAAGTATGTAACAATGCTGTCATTGTCAAAGATGAATTATTAAAAAGGTATGCATCTCTTGAATCAGAACTTTCTAAGGAAAAGGAAGTAATTAAGACATGGACAAATTCAGGCAAAACTACTCAGGATATCTTAGGTAGTGGAAATTGGAAGAAAGGACTAGGTTATACTGATAAGGCAGAAGCTGAGTCATCAAAAACAAAGTTTGTTAAAGCTGAAAAACCTAAGTCAAACCTGTTAAATTTGTTGCAGAATCTTCTAAGTCAAAACAGAACAGACCAGAATCAGAGATTAACAACAAATTAAAATCTGACAAACCTAAACAGGTTAACATAGGCTTAATGACTCAGAAACAGCTTAAGCATAAGCTCAAGGAGGTTAAGCAAGAAAACAAGGTCAAGGAACCTAGGAAAAATAGGAATGGAAAGGTAGGTATCAACAAAAGCAATAACTATATGCCTATTCCTAATGCTCCTAGGAAAACTTGTCATAACTGTGGAAATTCTAACCATCTTGCTTCTTTTTGCAGGAAAAATAAAGACGTAAATACTATGTCTCCCAAATCAGAAGTTAAGAATAAAAGTGTTAGATATAGACCAAAGAATCCTTGTTTTCATTGTGGTAGTTTATGGCATTCCATTTACACCTGTAAGGAATACCATAGTTTATATTATGATTATTATGAGCTGAAACCCTCTTTAAAGAAGACCAAGATTGCATTCTCAAATACAAACTCTGATAATAAGTCTGTTAGCACAAACTCTGATTTAAACTCTGATAAATCTTCCGCTGCTAAGACTAACAAACTTAATAAGGCCAAAGGATCCAAGCAAGTCTGGGTCCTTAAAACTAACCTGTAGTGGTCTTTATGATTGCAGGGCAACAGGAAAAACATTCTAGTTCTGGACAGTGGATGCTCAGGACATATGACAGGAAATAAAGCCCTGCTATCAGACTTTGTGGAGAAGGCTGGCCCAAATGTTTCTTATGGAGATGGCAACATAGGGAAGACTTTGGGATATGGCAATATCAATCTTGGAAGTGTCATCATTGATTCTGTAGCTCTGGTCTCAGGACTTAAACACAATTTACTCAGCATAAGTCAAATCTGTGACAGAGGATTTCATGTAGATTTCTTTAAAGAACACTGTGAAGTTGTTAGCAAAAGCACAGGAAAAGTTGTTCTGGAAGGATACAGACATGGAAATATTTATGAAGCTAAGCTTTCTTTAAACTCTGATAACTCTGCAATCTGTCTACTTGGCAGAGCTAGTATTGAAGATAGCTGGAACTGGCACAAGAAACTTTCTCACCTGAACTTTAATAGCATCAATGAACTAGTGAAGAAGGATCTTGTAAAAGGACTACCCAAATCAGTATTTACACCAGATGGTCTCTGTGACTCCTGTCAAAAGGCAAAACAGAGAAAATCTTCTTTTAAAAGTAAGTCTGAGTCCTCAATTCTTGAGCCCTATCACTTGCTGCATGTTGATTTGTTTGGACCAGTAAATGTTATGTCTATAGCCAAGAAAAGATATACTCTGGTTATTGTTGATGAGTACACCAGGTACACATGGGTATACTTTCTACACAGTAAAGATGAGACAACATCTCTTTTGGTTGAACATGTCAAGCAACTGGATAAAATTTCTAAGGATGCAGTGAAGATAATTAGAAGTGATAATGGAACTGAGTTCAAGAATTCAAAAATGGAGGAGTTCTGTAAATCAAATGGCATTAAGCAAGAATTCTCTGCACCTGGAACACCTCAGCAAAATGGTGTTGTGGAGAGAAAGAATAGAACTCTTATAGAAGCTGCTAGAACCATGTTGGAAGAAGCCAAGTTGCCAACTTACTTTTGGGCTGAAGCTGTGCAGACTGCTTGCTTCACACAAAATGCAACACTGATCAATAGACATGGAAAAACACCATTTGAGATGGTTAACAGCAGAAAGCCAAATCTGAAATACTTTCATGTATTTGGATGTAAATGTTTTGTTCTCAAAAGTCATCCTGAACAATTGACTAAATTTGATCTAAAAGCTGATGAAGGAATTTTTGTTGGCTATCCATTGTCAACTAAGGCCTTCAGAGTTTATAATCTGAGAACAAGAGTGGTCATGGAATCTATACATGTGTCTTTTGATGACAAGAAGATAACTGGACTAGATGATTTCACTGATCATGAACAGCTGAGATTTGAAGATGAAGTAGCATATTCTGATTCGATAAACTCTGATTCTGAAATTATATCAGAGACTGTGATTCCAAATCAACAACCTCAAGCACAAGTTGAGAGGGAGCACCAGATAAATGAAAATATGGATCAAAATGATGAGGAATTGACAGAAAACACAACTTCTGATGCCAGTCCCTTAAACTCTAATATGTCAATATCAGAGAATAATGAAAGCATATCTACAGGGGGAGCATCAGAACTTCAGAATGCCTTCAGAGATAGCATGGATTATGGGGGAGAATCCAGTTCTAGAAGTCAACTGCCTCATGCAAGAAAGTGGACTAAATCTCATACACCAGATCTGAAAATTGGAGATCCTGATGCAGGGGTGCAAACTAGAACAGCTACATCTAATGAATGTCTTTTTCATTCATTTTTATCTCAGACTGAACCAAAGAAAGTAGAAGAAGCTCTTCAAGATGCTGATTGGGTAACAGCAATACAAAAAGAGTTAAATGAATTTGAGAGAAATAAAGTCTGGAAACTGGTACCAAGACCGAAAGATAGATCCATTGTTGGTACTAAGTGGGTGTTCAGAAATAAAACTGATAGTGAGGGAATTATCACTAGAAACAAAGCCAGATTGGTTGCTAAAGGATATTCTCAACAAGAAGACATTGACTATGATGAGACCTTTGCTCCAGTAGCTAGATTAGAAGCAATCAGAATTTTTCTGGCATATGCAGCTCACAAGAAATTTAAAGTTTTTCGGATGGATGTGAAAAGTGCTTTTCTCAATGGAGAATTGGAGGAAGAAGTATATGTTGAACAACCTCCAGGGTTTGTAGATCCAAAGTTTCCAGACTATGTCTACAGACTTGACAAAGCTCTTTATGGACTAAAGCAAGCTCCAAGAGCATGGTATGAAACTCTGGCTCAATTTCTGATAGAAAGTGGATTCACCAGAGGTACTATTGACAAAACCTTATTTTACCTCAATCATGGTAAAGATCTGCTTTTAGTTCAGATTTATGTGGATGATATCATTTTTGGCTCTACTAATTCTAAACTCTATGAAAGATTTTCTAAGCTTATGCAGTCCAGATATCAGATGAGCATGATGGGAGAAATGAATTATTTTCTGGGACTTCAAGTCAAACAGACTGAAGAAGGTATTTTTATAAATCAATCCAAATATACCAGAAATCTGCTACAAAGGTTTGGCATGCAAGACAGCTCAGCTGCCACAACTCCCATGGCTACAGCTACTAAGTTAGATAAAGACACTGGGGCATCAGTGGATATTACTAACTACAGAGGAATGATAGGCTCACTTCTATATCTGACAGCAAGTAGACCTGATATCATGTTTGCTACCTGTCTATGTGCAAGATTTCAAGCTGATCCAAGAGAACCTCATTTAGTTGCAGTCAAGAGAATCTTCAAGTATCTCAAGGGTACAGTTGAGTTGGGACTCTGGTATCCAAGAGAATCAGACTTTACACTAATTGGTTACTCTGATGCAGATTTTGCAGGATGCAAAATAGATAGAAAAAGCACAAGTGGAAGCTGTCAATTTCTTGGAGGCAGATTAGTTTCTTGGTTTAGCAAGAAACAAAAGTCAATTTCCACATCCACAGCAGAAGCAGAGTATATTGCTGCAGGAAGCTGTTGTGCTCAGGTTCTATGGATGAAGAATCAGCTATTGGATTATGGGTTAACTCTATCTAAAATTCCTATTTATTGTGATAACCAAAGTGCTATTGCAATGACAGGTAATCCAGTTCAGCACTCAATGACCAAGCACATCGGTATCAGATATCATTTCATCAGAGAGCATGTGATGGAAGGAACTGTGGAACTTCACTTTGTACCCACAGATCAGCAACTGGCAGACATCTTTACTAAACCTTTGGCTGAAGCTACCTTCACAAGGCTTGTGAATGAATTAGGGATGATTTCTGGTCCTCTTTAAACTCTGATTAATATTAGGAGCATGTTAGGGTTAATTATCTGAAGATTGCATGTTTTATGACTGCTTTGATTAAACTCTGATTTATTCTCTGATAATTAAGCTCTGATGTGATAAACTCTGATTTCATGATTTTGTTCTGAATAAGTAACACTCCAATGAAGATAACTTTCAAAATTCTTGAAAAGTAATCATGAACTTTGTATAAGTCTAAGTTCTAGAATTTACACATGTGGAAACCCCTTTACACAAACATGATCTTAATCTGAGACATTAGACTGACTTACTTCTTAGATCTTAGAACTTGAATCAGATATAGAATCTTCTTTATTCTCTTTACAAGCTCAGAGTTGGTAAATCTTAAGCAAGGATTCAATTAATTATGTTCTCTTGGCAAAGAAAAGAAAAAGAATATAATCAAGTACTCCTTTGAGATTAGAGATGACAATGTTCATGTGAAAGAGAAGATCTAAGTGCAATTGCTGGTATTAAGTGATATGCATTAGAAAAGCAAACTTTTCTTGGTGACTTTTCACAATCTCTGATTACTGGAGCAATACTGTAAAAAGTGCTTGACAGATCTACTGATGGTTATAACTCACTTGCACTGAGAAGTTTCCAATCATAGGTCTGACAATGTTCTACTTAATAAGATCTGATGATGGTTATGACTCACTTACCCTGAGAAGTTTCCAATCCAAGATCCAATAAGAAAAGAGACATGTTAAAATCTGATTCCTGCTATAGTAAGCTCTGTTGCTAAGGAAGCGTTTAAATATTTTACTTATACTCTAATTAAGCTCTGAGAGTCTATTGAAATTTGTCATTCTCTGTAGCTAACAAAGATTCATGTACTCACACACTTTTCACTCCACATTTGTGATGCATAGAGATTTGACTAAACTCTGCTCATGATAAAATTTGAGAAATTTTGTTTAATTCTGAGGATATTGTCGTATTTGAGTGTTAAACTCTTACTTGACAAGAATAATGTTACAAATATTCTTGGATAAACATTCATGATTTTTGATGTTTATATTAAAATATGTTATTTGCTTAAATTCTGATTATGGTCAAACTCTGGTTGACTTTTTAGTCTCAGAATTTATTTAATTGATTATTTGCTTCAGTAAATAACAAGATTTATTTTTACCAACGGTAACTAAACTCTTCGTATGTGTTAGTGGAGAAAAACACGGCATTATTGTGTTTTCTTGGAATCAATTACTGTTTTCACTGTTTTACACCCAAATAGTGATTATTAGCCGCCCACTTTATATTTTGTTACCGTTGAGCATAAGACGCGTGTCCCACTATCTTCTTTACAATTACACACGCATATATATATATATATATATATACACGCAACAGATTTTTCTCTTTTCACTTTTTACACGCCTCTTTTACTGCTATCTGTTCATCTCTCTCTCTCTCTCTTTCTATTCTCTCCTAAGCATTTAATCAGACACCTTCTATACATCATCTTCTTTCACTATTTTTCTCAGAAAATATGTCTACTACAGCTTTTGAGTATGATGGGGCTAAGTTTATGACTAACAACTATGCAGCCATCCTTGAGAATGATGAAGCCCCCACAGAGTTTCATCTAATTCAAGATTTCTTAGCTCACGGCGAGCTTATGTATGCTCTGACCCAGTCAGAGTTAATCTCACCAAGTCAAGTTCTTTCATTCTGGCGCACAGCACATTATGATGATGGAGGAGACCATGGCTCACCTTCTCTTACCTGTGAGCACAATATTGGGCAAGAATACTTTGTTTCTCCAGCAACAGTCAGGAAGGCTCTTCATCTTCCTGACCACAACAAGTTTGATTCTACTGTCCCTATTCAGACTCTAAGGGACATGATGCAATTTTTTGGGTATTCAGCCAGTACAGACAAGATGGGGGAGCTCAAACGTCCAAACCTTTGCAAGGAATGGAGCTTTTTCTATGACTGTATCACAAGGGCATTTGGGAACAAGTGCAGCAATTTCGATGCCATTCCCATCTTTAGTCAACAAATTGGGTATTCTCTGATCCATAATCTTAAATTTGACATTGCTAAATCTATCTTAAGATTTATTGGTGATAGGAGAAAAGAGAATTTGAATATTGTCTACTATGCTAGATTCTGTCAATTAATATTCTCTTATTGCCTTCCTAATGTACCTATGCCTGAATCTGGAAATGAATTGCCCTTTAAGATCACTAAACGTTCTTTTACTGATCTAATTAAGAAGGATAGCAAGAAACCCCAACTGCCTGTGTTTGTTATTCTTGTAACAGTGCAGGATGCCTTGAAATTGGCAATGCCTGATAAGTATAGCTCTCTATTCTCTGATGAGAATTTACCACACCAACCAACCTCTGGTCCTTCCCAAAAAGGGCCAGTTGTAAAATCTGCTCACAAATTATCCTCTGGTCCTTCCCAAAAAGGGCCAGTTGTACAAACATCACCAAAGAGGGTTCTTAGATCTTCAAAATCTCCAACCAAACCATCTCCTCCTCCCAGGAAAAGAAGATTTCTGCAAAAGATCTCAGATTCTGATTCTGATGATGAACCTCAACCTCTTCCACCTGTAAAGAAACAAAGAAAGAAAGTCAAGCCAACTTTCATAACGGATCTGACTGTTGAGCCTCCTCAGTCAGAAGATCCTACTCAGGCCTTGATCTTATTCTCTGATCAACCACAAACTGCAGATCCAGTCATGGTTGAACCACTCTCTGCTATGCCACTTGAATCTTCTGCAGCTGACAAAACTGTGTCAGAGGGAACTGCTCAGGTTGAAGCTTCTAGTGCTGAAGAAGAAATTATTGTGGAACAACCTGATACTCTGATTACAGAAGTTCCAGATGATGATATTCTACAAGTGAATCATGAAGACCCTGTTGCAGCTCCTATTCAGGAGAATATTCAAGAAGCTCATTCAGAAGATGCCACTGAACTCTTAAACTCTGATGAAGCTACAAAAGCTCTAGCTTCTCACACTCTATCAATTTCTGCTGGCTCATCTGCTGATGACAAGGAAGTCAGCTCAGCTCATGCAAATATTCCAGTATCAGACTTTCCTCAGCCTACAGTCTCTGCACCTACCATCCATCCAGTCTTGGAAGCCAGATTGGCTACTGTTACATATTTGATGATGTCACAGGTATTTAACTTGTTTAGTGTGCAGAAGCAAATATCAGAGTTTAGCTGGAAATCAGAGTTTAGCGACTGCCAGCTGGATCAGAGTTTAAGCGATGATCAGAGTTTGCAGGCGGCTGATTTTCAGGAGCATATCTGACTAAATAAGGAAGATAAATATCAAGAGAGATTGTGCAAATCAGGACAGCAGAAGGATAGCTGCTGATTAGATTATTTTAGGAAGCAGATAATTATAAATCAATCAGTAGATATCATGTAACTGTGTATATAAACACAGCTTAGGGTTTACTCTAGATGAGTTATCAATTGAATATCATTAGTGTAACCTAGCAGCTCTTAGTGATAAGTTATAAATCACTAAGAGATTATTTGTAAGCTACTGTGATTTGTGAATAAGAGTTTAGTTGAATTATTCTCTTATATTTGTGTTTCTTTTGGATTGTGTTCACTATATTATCACATATATAGTGAGTTTATTCGGCCTAACAAGTGGTATCAGAGCCAGGTTTGTTGATATACCTACAGTGAGATCTTAATCACACACAATCATGTCTGAGAAATCACAAAACAGTAGATATGAGTCTCTTAGGGTTCCGGTCCTCAGGGCATCTGAATATTCTGTCTGGAAAGTAAGAATGATCATGTTTCTGGAATCTACAGATCCAGAATATCTGGATAGAATTTATGATGGTCCACACATGCCAACAAAGCTCTCTGTTGCAGTGGGAGATGAACCCCAGAAGATGATTCCTAAAGAGAAGAAGGACTATACTCCAGAGGACATCTCATCTATCAGTAAAGATGCAAAGGTGAAGCATCTGTTGCATAGTGCTCTGGACAATGCTATGTCCAATAGAGTAATTGGATGCAAAACTGCAAAGGAGATATGGGATGCTTTGGAAGTCAGATGTCAAGGAACCAAAGCCATCAAAAAGAACAGAAGGACCATACTTACTCAAGAGTATGAACACTTTGATTCAAAATCAGGTGAATCACTGACTGATCTTTATGATAGGTTTGTCAAGCTGCTGAATGACTTGTCTCTTGTGGATAAAGAATATGATTTGGAAGACTCAAATCTCAAATTTCTGCTTGCTCTTCCTGAAAAGTGGGATTTGAAAGTAACCACTATAAGAGACAATCTTGATCTTGAAGAGATGTCTCTGGATGAAGTCTTTGGAAGGTTGAAAACTCATGAACTTGAGATGGAGCAAAGGAGCAAACGACATGGTGGGAAACCCAAACCAGTTGCCCTAAAAGTTCAAGAAGATTCAACTGTGAAAAGCAAAGGAAAAGCTATTGTCAAAAAGTCTGATACTGAGTCATCAAACTCTGATGTTGACTCAGACTCTGATATCCCTTCAGACTCTGATGACAGTGATACTGAGATGATGCAGCTGGCAGCATTAATGGTAAAAAGCTTCAAGAAGATGGCTTACAAGAACTTCAACAAAGGGAAGAAGTTCTCAAGGAAAGACAGAAACTCTGATAAGAAGGTCTTCAAAAGGAATGAAGGCAAAGAAGAAAAATCTGGAAAGTCTGATAAGTCTAAATACACCTGCTTCAATTGTGGAGAGAAAGGACATTTTGCAACTGAGTGCAAGAAAGCTAAGAAAGAAAAGGAACAGGCCTTTATCACAAAGAAGGGGAGTTGGGCAGACTCATCAGAATCAGAGGAAGAAGTCAACTATGCCTTGATGGCAAACATGGACAACAGCACTGAGACTGTTGAAACTAAGGTACCTCATTCCACTCTTGCTTTTGATACTGAGGATATAACTGAGTTAAGATTGTTTCTTAAAACTCTGCATGTTAGTTATAGAGATCAGACATTAGAAAATGACAGATTAAAATCTGAGATCTTGGATGTTAAGAAAAGAAATGATTATCTTGAAAAGGAACTAGTTCAGATGCTTGAAGTTCAGAAGGAAAGAGATGATTCTATCTTTGTTAAAAATGAACTCTTAAAGAAAAATGCTTCTCTTGAATCAGAACTTGCTAAGGAAAGAGAGATAATCAGAACTTGGACTAACTCAGGGAAGACTACTCAGAATATCTTAGAAAGTGGGAACTGGAAGAAAGGGTTAGGTTACTCTGATAAAAATGAAGCTGAGTCATATAAACAAGAAACCATTAAGATTAAAAAACCCAAAGTAGTTCCAGTAAGATTTGTTGCAGAATCTAAAACTGATACTCCTAAACAGGTTAATATTGGCTTAATGACTCAGAAACAGCTTAAGCATAAACTCAAGGAGGTTAAGAAAGAAAACAGGATTAAGGAACCTAGGAAAAATAGGAATGGAAAGGTTGGAATAAACAAAAGCAACAATTACATGCCTGTTCCAAATGCTCCTAGGAAAACTTGTCATAATTGTGGTAATCCTAATCATCTTGCTTCTTTTTGCAGGAAAAATAAGGACATAAATGCTATGTCTCCAAAATCAGAAGTTAAGACTAGGAATACTAGATTTAGACCAGAGAATCCTTGTTTTCATTGTGGTAGTTTATGGCATTCCATTTACACCTGTAAGGAATATCATAGTTTGTACTACAATTATTATGAATTAAAACCTTCTTTGAAGAAAAAGATTGATTCTCCTAGTTCAGCATCTGTTAAAAAATCTGTTAACACAAACTCTGATATAAACTCTGATAAATCTTCCGCTGCTAGTGTTAACAAACTTAACAAGAACAAAGGATCCAAGCAAGTCTGGGTCCTTAAAACTAAACATTAATTGTGTATGTGATTGCAGGGCAACAGGAAAAACATCCTAGTTCTGGACAGTGGATGCTCAGGACATATGACAGGAAATAAAGCCCTGCTATCAGACTTTGTGGAGAAGGCTGGCCCAAATGTTTCTTATGGAGATGGCAACATAGGGAAAACTTTGGGATATGGCAATATCAATCTTGGAAATGTCATCATTCAATCTGTAGCTCTGGTCTCAGGACTTAAGCACAATCTGCTGAGCATAAGTCAAATCTGTGACAGAGGATATCATGTCAATTTCTTGGAAGAACACTGTGAGGTCATTAGTAAAGGAACTGGAAAAGTTGTTCTGAAAGGATACAGACATGGCAACATCTATGAAGCTAAGCTATCTTTAAACTCTGAAAGCTCTGCAATCTGTCTACTTGGCAGAGCCAGTATTGAAGAAAGCTGGAATTGGCACAAGAAATTATCTCACCTGAACTTCAATAATATAAATGAGCTTGTGAAGAAAGATCTTGTGAAAGGACTTCCAAAATCAGTTTTTACTCCAGATGGACTCTGTGATTCCTGTCAGAAAGCAAAACAGAGGAAGTCTTCCTTCAAAAGTAAAACTGAATCCTCAATTCTTGAGCCATATCATCTGCTGCATGTTGATCTTTTTGGACCAGTCAATATAATGTCCATTGCAAAGAAGAGATATACTCTGGTCATTGTTGATGAATTTACCAGATATACATGGGTATATTTTCTTCACAGCAAGGATGAGACACCATCTTTATTGATTGAGCATGTCAAACAGTTGAACAAAATCTCTAAAGATGCAGTAAAGATCATCAGAAGTGATAATGGCACTGAGTTCAAGAATTTTAAAATGGAGGAGTTCTGTAAAGAAAATGGCATTAAACAGGAATTTTCAGCACCTGGAACACCTCAACAAAATGGTGTTGTAGAAAGGAAAAACAGAACACTGATTGAAGCTGCAAGAACCATGTTGGAGGAAGCAAAGTTACCAACCTACTTCTGGGCTGAAGCTGTGCAGTCTGCCTGTTTCACACAGAATGCAACTCTGATCAATAAACATGGGAAAACTCCATTTGAAATGGTTAAAGGCAGAAAACCAAATCTCAAATACTTCCATATTTTTGGATGTAAATGTTTTGTTCTGAAAAATCATCCTGAACAGCTAACTAAATTTGATTTAAAAGCTGATGAAGGAATTTTTGTTGGTTATCCTTTATCAACAAAAGCCTTCAGAGTTTACAATCTGAGAACAAGGGTAATCATGGAATCCATTCATGTGTCCTTTGATGATAAGAAAATTACTGGAATGGAAGATTTTGAAGATCATGAGCAACTGAGATTTGAAGATGAAGATGCATTCTCTGATTCCATAAACTCTGACTCTGAGACAATATCAGAACATGTCACTTCTGATCATCAACCTCAAGCACATGTTGAGGGGGAGCACTTTCAAAATGAAAATCTGAATGAAAATGTTGCAGACTCGGCAGAAAACACAAACTCTGATCCTGACTCCTCAAACTCTGATCACTCTACATCAGAAAATCAGGAGAACACATCTTCAGGGGGAGCATCAGAAACTCAGAATGCTCATGGAGATAGCATGAATAATGGGGGAGAGGCATCAGAGAATCAAAATGATACTGGCATGGATCATGGGGGAGGATCCAGTTCCAGGAATCAACTGCCACATGAAAGAAAATGGACTAAGTCTCATACACCAGATCTGATTATTGGGGATCCAGATGCTGGAGTACAAACCAGAACTGCAACAGCAAATGAGTGTCTATTTCATTCATTTTTATCTCAAACAGAACCAAAGAAAGTGGAAGAAGCCTTAAAGGATGCAGACTGGGTAACAGCAATGCAGGAGGAGTTAAATGAATTTGAGAGAAATAAAGTCTGGACACTTGTACCTAGACCAAAGAACAGATCAATAGTTGGTACTAAATGGGTTTTCAGGAACAAAACAGACAGTGATGGTGTAATTACAAGAAATAAAGCCAGACTGGTAGCTAAAGGATACTCTCAACAAGAAGGAATTGACTATGATGAGACCTTTGCTCCAGTTGCCAGATTGGAAGCAATCAGAATTTTCTTGGCTTATGCAGCACACAAGAAATTCAAAGTGTTTCAGATGGATGTAAAGAGTGCTTTTCTCAATGGGGAGCTGGAGGAAGAAGTGTATGTTGAACAACCTCCAGGATTTGTGGACACAAAATTTCCAGATCATGTCTACAGATTGGATAAAGCACTGTATGGACTAAAGCAAGCACCTAGAGCATGGTATGAAACTCTGGCTCAATTTCTTTTGGACAGTGGTTTCAACAGAGGTACAATTGATAAAACTCTTTTTTATCTCAACCATGGTAATGATCTGCTATTAGTTCAAGTCTATGTAGATGATATTATTTTTGGGTCTACTAATCCTAAACTCTGTGAGAGATTCTCAAAGCTTATGCAGTCTAGATATCAGATGAGCATGATGGGGGAAATGAGCTATTTTTTGGGACTTCAAGTTAAACAGACTGATGAAGGAATTTTCATTAATCAGTCTAAATATACCAAGAACCTGCTAAAGAAATTTGGCATGCAGGATAGCTCAGCTGCTACCACTCCAATGGCAACTGCCACTAAGTTAGATAAAGATACTGGTTCACCAGTAGAAATTACTAACTACAGAGGTATGATAGGCTCACTCCTATATCTGACTGCTAGTAGACCTGATATCATGTTTGCAACCTGTCTCTGTGCAAGATTTCAAGCAGATCCAAGAGAACCACACCTTGTAGCAGTCAAAAGGATTTTCAAATATCTCAAAGGAACAATTGAGATGGGACTCTGGTATCCCAGAGAATCAGACTTTACACTGATTGGTTACTCTGATGCAGATTTTGCAGGATGCAAAATAGACAGAAAAAGTACAAGTGGGAGCTGTCAATTTCTAGGAGGAAGATTAGTTTCTTGGTTTAGTAAGAAACAAAAATCTATCTCCACATCCACTGCAGAAGCAGAGTATATTGCTGCAGGAAGCTGCTGTGCTCAGATTTTATGGATGAAGAATCAGCTACTGGACTATGGGTTAACTCTGACTCAAATTCCTATTTATTGTGATAACCAAAGTGCTATTGCCATGACAGGAAATCCAGTACAGCATTCTATGACCAAGCACATCAGCATAAGGTATCATTTTATCAGAGAACATGTGATGGAAGGAACAGTGGAGCTACACTTTGTTCCAACAGATCAGCAGTTGGCAGATATATTCACCAAACCATTGGCTGAAGCAACTTTTACAAGGCTTGTAAACGAATTAGGGATGATCTCTGGTCCTCTCTAAACTCTGACACATTGCACAAACACTTTATCTGTCAGTATTTGTTGTTATAAATCTTATCTGCAACTGCATCTGTTATTCTCCATTCAGACTCTGATGATTATACTCTGATTTGATAAACTCTGATATTTAAACTCTGACCCGACAAACTCTGATGACTTGAATTTTTCATGATGAAAGAGAGTCCTGTGAAGAATA
Source organism: Daucus carota subsp. sativus (assembly GCF_001625215.2). NCBI lineage: Eukaryota > Viridiplantae > Streptophyta > Magnoliopsida > Apiales > Apiaceae > Daucus > Daucus carota. The sequence goes on along the minus strand of NC_030387.2, from coordinate 41,677,996 downwards.
TGTTGCACTTAACTGAATTTAGTCATAAGCCTCTCTAAAGTCTGAATTTTGTGATATTACAGCTGTGGAAATCTTTAACACATAACACATGAGTTAATTTTGTCACCTAGATTGTCTTACTTCTTAAATATTAGACATGTACTCAGAAAAGAATCTGATTTATTCCTCTTCTAAGCTAAGAGTTAAGACAACTCAGTTATGGGTCCTCAAGAAATTTCTTCTCAGTAAAGAAAATCAAAAAAAAAAAAAAAAACAAAAGAAATAATCTCAGGTACTCCTTTGAGATCTTAGAAAATTTGTGAAAGGAAAGAACCAAGTGCACTGCTGGTATTAAGCAAATGCATCAAAAATTGAAACAATTTTTTTTGGTGACTTTTCACATTCTCTGATTACTGGAGAAATACTCTGAGAAAACAAAAAGTCAAATAAAGGTTATGACTCACTTACCATGAGGAGTTCCCTTTCAAAAGACATTTGTGATTCCAAAGAGAAGAAATAAGTATACTCTGATCCATAACTTGAGAAACTCGGCTTATGAGATGACTAAACAATTTTCTAATAATCTGAGTCTTTCTAATATTAGTTAAGAAATTTGACAATCTCTGTGACATTAGAATATTCATGTTAACACACACCTCACTCCACTTCTGTGATTAACAATTTTTTTTGGCTTCGAGTAATTTTTGACTAGAGTTCAATAAATATTTGCAAACTCTGAGGAGCAAGTGTTGTTTAGACCTTGAATATTTATCTCTCTCCATTACAAGATTCAATAATCTTTCGTTCATTTGTCACTTAATAAGTCATTTATTTAAACTCTGGTCAATGGTCAGCCTCTGATCAAAGTCCGAGTTAAAATAATTATTTTGGTCAGATAATATTAGTTTTTAATTATCAAACGGAAGAAAATCCATTGGTATTCCTGAGTGGAGAAAAACACGGTAATTATTTGTGTTTTATTGGTAAATGGTGCACATTTGTTCAGATTCACACGCACTCATTATTACTGCTCCACTACCATTTTTTTTACCGTTAAGCGCTTGCCACGTGCCCCACTACAGCGCTTATATCTCACCCGCATGCGTACATACATATATATTGTCAGAAATTGAAATTTTTCATTATTTCACACAATTAATCACTCTCTCTCTCTCTGATAATCGTTTCAAAAAAACTCTTGTGCGCATTTCATCAAACACCTTATCTACACCTCACTATTCTCTTGATTTTTCAGAAAATGTCGACCAAAGCTTTTGAATATAATGGTGCCAAGTTCGTCACCAACAACTATGCTGCAATCCTGTCAAACGCTGAAGCTCCAAGCGAGTTCCATCTCATTCAGGACTATCTGGCTCATAGTGAGCTCATGTATGCACTTACACAACCAGAGGTGATTTCTCCAGCACAAGTTCTCTCACTCTGGCGCTCAGCAAGATACAATGATGGTGGTGAACATGGATCACCATCTTTGACATGCATATATGATGGTCAGGAGTATATTATCACTCCTGAAACAGTAAGAAAGGCTCTTCACCTTCCAGAGCATTCCAAATATCATAGCTATGTCAGCACCCAAACTCTGAAGGATATGATGCAATTCTTTGGATACTCTGGTAACACTGACAAGATGGGGGAACTCAAGCGCCCTTGTCTCTGCAAAGAATGGAGTTTCTACTACGACTGTATCACCAGGGCTTTTGGAAATAAATGCAGCAACTATGATGCAATCCCACTCTTCAGTCAGCAAATTGGGTATGCTCTGATTCATAATCTCAACTTTGATATTGCTCCTTATATCTTGAGATTTATTGGTGATAGGAGATTAGAGGATGAAAATACTATCTACTTTGCTAGATTTTGTCAGCTTATTTTCTCATATTGTTATCCTCTAGTACCTATTCCTGATACTGACACTGAACCACCCTTCAAAATTACAAAAAGAGCTTTCTCTGATTTAATTAAAAAGGACAGTAAGAAACCCCAACTGCCCATTTTTGCCATACCTGTAACTGTGCAGGATAAATTGAAGCTGGCAATGCCAGATAAATATGGCTCACTCTTCTCTGATGAGAATTTACCATCCTCCTCTCAACAGCCACAAGAAATACCAACCTCTGGTCCTTCCCAAAAGGGGCCAGTTGTAAAATCTAAACCAAAGCAAGCCTCTGGTCCTTCCCAAAAAGGGCCAGTTGTAACATCTTCACCTACAAGAGTACTGAGGTCATCTAAACAGTCATCTCCATCCAAACAGTCATCTCCTCCACCTAGGAAGAGAAGATTTATGCAGAAACTATCAGACTCTGACTCAGACTCTGAGTCAGAACCAGTACCACTCATCTCAAGGCCCAGAAAGAAGATTAAGCCCACCTCCACTATCACTGATCTTACTGTGGACCCTCCTCTACAATCCATAGTAAATCCTCTTGAGATGGTAACAGTATCTGATCCTCTGATGGTAGAGCCCTTATCTGCAGTACCTCTGACTACTTCACCTAAAGCTGATACCCCAATGTCAGAATCTATTCCTCAGTCAGAGGATCCTTTGCCACATTCCACAGAAGCTGCTGTTCCTATCTCTGTCAATATTCCTGAAGAATCTGAGACAATTGTCACTACTCCAGACATTGCTCAAGAAATTATAATTCCTGTTGAAGAATTGGTTGCAGCTCCTGATCAGGAGATATTATCTGCTGCAAACTCTGAGGAAGCTACAGCTCCACTGTGCTCCCAGACACTCAGTATTGCAGTTGATGATGATGATACAGATACTACAGAGGTCACCTCTGGTCATCATATTGCCCCAGCTATTCTTGCAGCTGAAGTCTCTGCAGAGAACAGAGTAAACATTTCAGTCAGAGAAGTCTCTCCGGTCAGAGATCCTTCACCTGTTCATTCTGCATCAACAGCTCCTGTCTGTGAAATTCCTCCTTCCACAACTACAGAGAACAGAGTTTGCACTCTCAGTTACTCTAAGAGGATGCAAAGAGCTCCAACTTCCTCTGTGGAAGCCAGACTATCCTCTATAGAATTCACTCAACAATCAATGCAGCAAACTCTGGCTGAGTTGAGCTCCTCTGTTGCTCAACTGGTTAAATTTCTCATCCCTGATGATGCCAAAAAGGGGGAGAAAGTACTGAAAGACAAATGCAAGGTTGATCAGCAACAGAGAAAACCAGATGATGAGGAAGAGGATAAAGAAAAGAAGGAGTCTGGAAATTTAAACTCTGAGATAATCTTGCATTCTCAGAGTCAATCTAAAGAAAAAAGGAATGATAAGGCTGGAAGCAGTACTCAGCAACCACAGAAAACAAAATCCCAACAACCTCTGATACCAGCTGACTGTAAAACCAAAGCTCTCTCTGAGAAATTGGTTGAGCTTGGTGATCCTGAATCTAAGCTGTTAAGGCACACAGTGAAGTCTCAAGGAGAGGAAAAGACCTTCTTCTACAAAGCCCCTACACAACTAGCTTTTGATGAAGCAGTTGCAAAGAATCTATTCGAAGAGGAAAATCCAGGGTTATCACTTGAAGACATTAGAAAAGAAGAAGAGAGGCTGGCTGCTGAGATCAAGAAGAACAGAGAATCAAAGCCAAATGAGACTGCAACTGATCAGAAGAAAATAAGCTCTGATGGCAAGAAGCTGATCACTGAGAAGTCAACTTCTTCAAGAAGGAAAGGAATTGTGATCAGTGAGATAAATTATGCTGATATAGATAGACCCAGAGTTTATCAAAAATCTGACTCTGATTCAAGCAGAAAAGGGAAAAAGGTCATAGATGGTGTTCCATCTACAAGAAAGGCTGAATTAGAAGTTCAACAAACACTTGTAAAAATTCCTGAAGAAACTGATCAGAATTTAGCCTCTGACATTGCTCAAGCTAAAAGCAAAGATGAAGAAAATGTGAAGCCTATTGAAGTTAAGGCTACATGGATCAAGTCAACCACTGACAGAGCTCAAGTTGACAAAGCTAAATCCCAGAAGAAGAAAAGTCTATTTGGAAGTCTTGGTACAAATCTGTACAAAGAAAGTCCACTGCTCACCAGAATCAGATCTCATGGAACCAGAGGAAAAGAAGCTTATGACTGGACTGGCCTTGGTCATAGAAAAGAAAAGATTCAAACAGGTTCAGCAACTACTTTCAGGGATCCTTATCCTCTGACTGAAAAAGTAGGAGAAGCTGTAACACAGGAGGATCTTGATAAGGTTGAGTCAGTTCAAATCTTAATGGACACTCATGATGGGACAGAAGACAAAGAAAAGATTGCTATATTTCTGGAGTCTGGCAGAGTTTATAGAATCTCAGAAGCTGATTTGTTACTGAAATCTTTGAGGGAGCTGGAGCATTTTCACTATATGCTGGAGATCAAGAATAAAGCTACTCAGAGGTGGTCAGACTTGATGAAAAGAACAATCAGGGAAAAGAGAAGATTCTATGGAGTACAGCCTGATGAAGAATACATTCCAAAAATAGCTCAAGATGATGGTTCTGAAATTGACATGGAAAAGAATAGCTCTGTGATGGAGACTATTGCAAATATCAGAGTCTTGGGTTATAATAATGAAGCAGACAGACCCAGAGTGATTCAATTGGGAGAAGCAATGAAGAGAAGCAAAGCAAATGCTTTGAGATCAGCCATATACCAGACAGGAGATGAAGATGAAGAACTCAAGACTGTCAAAGCTCAAATGGTACAGACTCTGAAGAAAATTGAAGAAAATCTGATTACTCAGTTTGTTAAGGAGAGCTATGGGTATAGACTGATTGGCTGACTAAGTCCTGATATGTACTGTAAGTTGTAATTAGTTCTGCTCAATCTGTAAGTTATGATTCATTTATGCAGATTAATTATTTCTTGCATTTGTCCTTGATTGTTTTTGACATCATCAGTAAATATATAGAACTTGTTCATTCTGTCTAATGTACAAGTTGGGGGAGATTGTTACATATTTGATGATGTCACAGGTATTTAACTTGTTTAGTGTGCAGAAGCAAATATCAGAGTTTAGCTGGAAATCAGAGTTTAGCGACTGCCAGCTGGATCAGAGTTTAAGCGATGATCAGAGTTTGCAGGCGGCTGATTTTCAGGAGCATATCTGACTAAATAAGGAAGATAAATATCAAGAGAGATTGTGCAAATCAGGACAGCAGAAGGATAGCTGCTGATTAGATTATTTTAGGAAGCAGATAATTATAAATCAATCAGTAGATATCATGTAACTGTGTATATAAACACAGCTTAGGGTTTACTCTAGATGAGTTATCAATTGAATATCATTAGTGTAACCTAGCAGCTCTTAGTGATAAGTTATAAATCACTAAGAGATTATTTGTAAGCTACTGTGATTTGTGAATAAGAGTTTAGTTGAATTATTCTCTTATATTTGTGTTTCTTTTGGATTGTGTTCACTATATTATCACATATATAGTGAGTTTATTCGGCCTAACAGCTACTATTGAAGCCAATCAGCTTGACATGAAGCAAACTCTGGCAGAGCTTTCTAACTCTGTTGCTCAGCTGGTTGCTCTTCTATCTGCTGATGTCAAAAAGGGGGAGAAAGTACCCAAGGTCCCTAAGGACAAATGTTCTGATCAGCAGATCAGAAAGAAGAAAGATGATGAAAATGACCAAGATGGAGCTGGAGCAGCTAAACAGCAAACTCTGAAGAAGCAGATCATGGTAAAAGAAAAGTCTGTTACAGCTCAAGCAAGTAAAGGTATAGACTCTGAAGCAGTACAAAAAAAGAAGCAGCTGGAGCTGGATGTGATTTCTACTGCTGCTGCTACATCTCAAACTCTGATCAAAGAATCAGATAAGTTAATTGAAGCTGGGAATCCTGAATCCCAGAAATACTGTCAGACTATCAAGCACAAAGGAAAGAAAGCTACATTGTTCTATAAATCTCCATCTCTACAACTGTATGATGAAGCAGTTGCTAGACAAATTTTTGAAAGGGAAAATCCTGGAGTGGACATTGAAGCTATCAGAAAGGAAGAAGAAAGACTAGCTGCAGGAAAATTTGAAAGACAGCCAAGTAAACTCTGACATGAAGACAATCTCTGATCCAAACAAGAAGGTGTCAAAGCCAAAAGAAAAGGGGATTGTAATTTTTGAGATAAATTATACTAACATCAACAGACCTAGGACAAGGTCCCAAGCAAAGTCTGATGTTGATCCCAAGGAGAAAGTTCCCATATTAAAGAAGCCTTCTTTGATCAAGATTGCATCAGAAGTTCCTTCTGAGAGGATGATACAGTTAAGCAAGACAATCAAGATTGTTTCTGATATATCTGGAGTAGATGAAGAAGAAGAAGCTGATTTGACAGGAAAAAGAAACTTTCAAGCTCAGAACTTAACCTCTGACATTGCTCAAGTTAAGCATCAAGAAGAAAAGACAAAGTCTGATTTGTCAGAGAAAGCTGAAAAGAAAGCCTCATGGCTGAAGACTACCTCTGAGAACCAGAAGAAAAGCAAAAGTCTCTTTGGAAGCCTTGGAACCAATCTGTATAAAGAAAGTTCAATGATTACACAGATGAGGCAACAAGGAACAAGAGGAAAAGAGGCTCATGACCAAACTGGGTTAGGTCATAGAAAAGAAAAGTTACAAACAGGCTCAGCAACCAGTCTAAGAGATCCATATCCTCTGACTGACAAAGTTGGACAGATTGCTACACAGAAAGACCTGGATAAAGTGGAGTCTGTGCAAATTCTGTTGGATACTCATGATGGTCCTGTTTTTCTTAGTAATGGAAGAGTCTACAGGATTGAAGAAACTGAGTTGTTGCTGAAACCTTTAAGGGAGCTGGAGCACTTTCACTACATGCTTGAAGTGAAGAATGAAGCTACCAGAAGATGGTCTGATCTGCTTCAGAAGACTATTATTGAAAAGAGAAGATTCTATGGAATAAAGTCTGATGAAGAATATACTCCAAAATTTATCCAGGATGATGGTTCATAAGTTGACATGAAGAAGAACAGCTCTGTCATAGAGATTGTTTTAGGAACCTGATAAGTGGTATTTATACACACTTATAGGCCTTCATTTCCACTTAAATTGGTTGATTGTACTTAAGTGTGTAGTGTCTTTTGATGTGTTTTTATTGTTTTTCTGTGCAGGTCACGAGTTGAGGTGATGAAGTGATTTTCTATCATTTTAGGTTGGTTTTGGTGCATTCTTTGCGAGAATAGAGAATTGTGGATTCACCGAGACTTGGGATTTTGTGGGTATATCTTCTACAAACCCTCACGAGAACACACTCGTCCACTAGAGCTATCTAGGGGTTTAAAGGGCTTGTTGCATATGCTAAATGCAACCGTGATCACCTACGGAAGTGGTACTAGGAACGAGGAAGGACATGCACGCGAGAACGGGCTGAAAAACAAAGAATCAAGGCTGTCATCACAGACAGTAGCGCGCCCGCGCTAACCTGTAGCGCGCCCGCGCTACAGCCTGCATCACTAGCGCGCCCGCGCTAGTGTAGCGCGGTGGCGCTCCGCAGAAACTCCCCGGGCCGATTTTTACAGCTTTTCTGATGGATTTTCGCAGCGGTCGAGGCCCGGTTGACGTAGTCAATGCATTTTTATTTCTCGTGTGTAAAAACCCTAGCCTCATAGTCGTAGTTTGAGTAGAGTTTAATATCGTAATCATAGTTTTAGTTTTATTCGAAGCACATTATCAGTTTGTATTAGATCGTTCTTCGCGAGGAAGTGACAGTTTCGAGCGAGATCGTGAACATCAATTCTGTAACGTGTGATCTTTATTATTAATTCAAGCATTTTTATTCCGTTTAATTCTCGTAGTTTATTTATCATGTTTTCATTAGAACCCATGATGTCTATTAGTTCGATTATGAACTAACCGCCTTCATGGGATTCTAATGGATTTATCGATGTAATCTAGTATCGAATATTAATTACTTGATGTTGTGACGTACGTTGATATCTTTGCATGAGCCGTGCTTATTCTTCTTAGAAGCGTAGCTAACTTCTAAGTTGTTTGTTAATTCTTTCTGAAGCGAGAGTGGATGATTGAATTTAGAACTTTGCCATGTAAACATAGGATTATGTGAATGAAACATAATTTGTGGTAGACTTGAACTATTTTTATCACCCTGTGTAATCACGATAGATGACTTGCTATTAAACCTCTCTGCTTACACTACCGCTATAGAGATATAGGGTCTGAGCTTTGTTGGTGTCCATGAGATTTCTGTCTTAATTGCGGATTTTGATTGGTATGATATGTGTGCAACGAGAGTTGGCATGTATTACCTTCGTGTTATCTGATTAGGATCAACAGTCGCATGTTAATCAGTAATTTCAATTCTAGATGAATTCGATAATGAAGTTAGAATCCCATGTGTTTTCCTATTCTGAATTTGATTAGTAATTTTAGTTATTAGTATAAAAGAAACCATCCTTGTTAATTGTCTTGGCAGTGAAAATTGATCATACATTGTTGCATAGGTGCGTATTCTTAATTCACCAGTCTCTGTGGGATCGAACTTAATATATTACTTGTGATCACGTGCGCTTGCGTGTAGATTTCAACGAACAAGTTTTTGGCGCCGCTGCCGGGGACTCGGTGTTAATTAATTAGTTTACGTACTTGTCATCAGTGTGCATTAAAATTCACTGACTCGGATTCTTTTCTCACTTTTCTTAGTTGTTGTTGTATCTATTGTTTTTGTTTAGTTATTTATAATGTTTCCTTTGCCTCCTTGGGACTTCAGTTCCAAGTGAGGTAGCTTTTACTGCGTTCTTGGCTGTGTTTGTGCTGTTACAGGGTTACAATGGAAGAAGTCGATACCTTTGCACTTCTATCTTCCATAGTTGAGGCATATTCGTCGAAAGCTACAGAGCCGACCTTGTATCCGATGAGTGTCGATGAGATGTCACAAGTTGCCCCTACAACATACAGCTTCTGTCAAGTTTGTGGTGTTCAGGGTCACTATAGTTATGAATGCTCTTATAACCACTTCAACTCTCAGAATACTCAGTCGGGACATGGATATAATTATCAAGAAGGATATGAGTACAATCAGTATTCTAATTCTTATGATCAAGAATGGATGGATCAACCAGATTTCTCTTACATGGACAACAATTTTGGTGATTTCCCATATCATGGTCAACATCAATTTCAAGAACAAAAATTTCAGCAACAATGTTATGAAGAACCTCCAATGCAACAATATGATCAGTTTGAGCAACAGTATTATCAGCCTCAATATGAGCAACCACAATCTCAACAGTATCAATATCCTCAAGTACAAGATCTACAGGTTCCTCAACCCACTGTAGAAGTGCTTTCTGATCAAACAAATGAGGTATATGATATGTTGGTAAACATAAACAAGACGCTTAAGGAACTCAAGGCTACACAACTGATGATGGAGGCTCGACTTGAGCGGTTAGCTAGTTCTTTTACTGTCGAACAACCCGATTCTTCTCCACTTATAGCCACCCAAGTTGAAGATGACATAAATGCTACCATTCTTACAAATGATGGAGATTGTGATAGTTTTTTGACCTGGGATGATGATGTGCCTATTAATAAAGAGGAAGATCGTGTCGCTGACGGCAAAATCGATGAAGTTGTTGTTATGGACCGTGTGGGCGATGATGAGGTGCGTGAAAAAAGCAATATCGAGTTGATCGTAGTTTCTCCTACACCAGGTGTGCTTGAATTACATTTCCTGAAGGGGATTAGCTCAATCAAGGTTGCTCCATGTTCTGATATTGAAAATTTGGCTTTCAATCCAACCTCTACCCCTATACTTGAGAGTACATGTTTTAAAGCTGACATGATGATTGTCCAAGATGATCTTACACAAAATCTGGTGGGTTATCCAGTCCAAAAGGCTCTTACACTTCAACTCTTGGAAAAAGAGGATAGCAATTTCATCTCTTTATTCAGTGACATGAAAGGCCAAGAAGTTCTTATGACTCCTGTGAAAGTGAAGAGTTCTGAAAAACCACCATCCGAGCCTCCACCTTGTGTGAAAGTCGAAGGAGTTCGGTCCTTTAATGGATGTGAATTTTTTCGTTGTTTTATCACAAAGTTCTCTGAAAGTATAAATGTCGATCAATGGTTACTTCTTGAAGTGACAATTAAGTTTACTAACGTTTGTTTGGAGACTTTCTACAGGACAAAGACAATATTTGATGCTCTTGATTTTATTTGTGGTGGCGAGATTTTGTTTGAGAAAGTGGATACCCCATTTCTTAAACCTAAGCAATATCCTCCACCGGATTCACCTCCGGCAGAGGAGGGGGAGGACTCCGATTAGGTACGTGTTCGCTCTAGCCTTTTTACCGCTTTCAATGGGGACATTGAAAATTTTAAGTTTGGGGGTGGTAATCTAAGGAAGAGCATGTTATTGTAATTTTGTTTATTATTGCATGTGTTAGTTAGTTCATGTAGTTCACGTTTATTTTATTTTGCTTTGATTATTTCTCACATTTTTTTTTTTTATTATTTTTCTCATATTTTTTTTTTTATTATTTTACATGTTTAGTGGTAATTGTCGTAGTTAGTATCACGAGCATTTGCATGAATTATGAAGTTAAGCCAAGTTAATTGCCTATGATGAGTTATGTGCGTAGTTCTTGATTAGTAGTTTCAATTGCAATGCTAGGTTAGTACTTGGAAATTGCTTGTGTTGGAAATTGTAATTCACATATGTTCTTGAGATAGGATTTAGACGAAATTCCATGAATTCTAGGATTGAATTGAACACCCTTCAGCTTAGGTCTGTAAATCTTAAGTTTGGGGGAACTGAGGAGTAGATATACCTTTCTAAGAAAAAAAAGAAAAAAAAAAGAAAAGAAAAAAAAAAGAGTAGTAAATAAATTCACTAAAAAAAAAAATAAGTGGTAGAATTAACTAGGTTGAGCTCATTAGTACTCGAGTAATTAAGTCTGAGGGGACTTTGTGCCTAACAACCTAAAGCCTTTGTGGTTTGGGATTGTTGACCCAACGCTCGCTACATGGGTACTAGTGCATAAATCTTTAGGGATCTCAACCATTGCACAGTTAAATAAACCACTAGAATAAAGTGAATAATTGGTGTGTGAAGTCTTGTGGTGTTCGTAACGCATTTACACTGCGAAGCGCTCTGACCTTAGACCAAGCAATTAATCACCAATAATAAAAAAAAAAAAAAAAAAAAAAAAAAAAGAAAAAAAAAAAATAATATAGTGAATAAAATAGAAGGGTGTGGACATTCTTTGGGACCTTGGCTTTTAGTTGGACTTGAGTGACGGGGTGTTAGTTTAGACTTTTACGATTTTTGATTGGGATTCTGTGGGAGTAGTAGTTTTTGTCTTGTCTCAATAAAAGAGCATGCTTGCACACACGGGCACTCCACACTTGTAAATAGAAGAGTAATTGACTTGGTAGCGAGAGAAGTGAAATTCGAGAACATTAGCACAATCTGAGGTATTAAAAATTGACAAGGCAATGACTTCATAGTTTATTCATTCATCACGTAGTTGCATTCATGCATTGCATTGTATTATTGTATAGTGTCGTTGACGCTTGAGGACAAGCATCAGTTTAAGTTTGGGGGTGTGATAAGTGGTATTTATACACACTTATAGGCCTTCATTTCCACTTAAATTGGTTGATTGTACTTAAGTGTGTAGTGTCTTTTGATGTGTTTTTATTGTTTTTCTGTGCAGGTCACGAGTTGAGGTGATGAAGTGATTTTCTATCATTTTAGGTTGGTTTTGGTGCATTCTTTGCGAGAATAGAGAATTGTGGATTCACCGAGACTTGGGATTTTGTGGGTATATCTTCTACAAACCCTCACGAGAACACACTCGTCCACTAGAGCTATCTAGGGGTTTAAAGGGCTTGTTGCATATGCTAAATGCAACCGTGATCACCTACGGAAGTGGTACTAGGAACGAGGAAGGACATGCACGCGAGAACGGGCTGAAAAACAAAGAATCAAGGCTGTCATCACAGACAGTAGCGCGCCCGCGCTAACCTGTAGCGCGCCCGCGCTACAGCCTGCATCACTAGCGCGCCCGCGCTAGTGTAGCGCGGTGGCGCTCCGCAGAAACTCCCCGGGCCGATTTTTACAGCTTTTCTGATGGATTTTCGCAGCGGTCGAGGCCCGGTTGACGTAGTCAATGCATTTTTATTTCTCGTGTGTAAAAACCCTAGCCTCATAGTCGTAGTTTGAGTAGAGTTTAATATCGTAATCATAGTTTTAGTTTTATTCGAAGCACATTATCAGTTTGTATTAGATCGTTCTTCGCGAGGAAGTGACAGTTTCGAGCGAGATCGTGAACATCAATTCTGTAACGTGTGATCTTTATTATTAATTCAAGCATTTTTATTCCGTTTAATTCTCGTAGTTTATTTATCATGTTTTCATTAGAACCCATGATGTCGATTAGTTCGATTATGAACTAACCGCCTTCATGGGATTCTAATGGATTTATCGATGTAATCTAGTATCGAATATTAATTACTTGATGTTGTGACGTACGTTGATATCTTTGCATGAGCCGTGCTTATTCTTCTTAGAAGCGTAGCTAACTTCTAAGTTGTTTGTTAATTCTTTCTGAAGCGAGAGTGGATGATTGAATTTAGAACTTTGCCATGTAAACATAGGATTATGTGAATGAAACATAATTTGTGGTAGACTTGAACTATTTTTATCACCCTGTGTAATCACGATAGATGACTTGCTATTAAACCTCTCTGCTTACACTACCGCTATAGAGATATAGGGTCTGAGCTTTGTTGGTGTCCATGAGATTTCTGTCTTAATTGCGGATTTTGATTGGTATGATATGTGTGCAACGAGAGTTGGCATGTATTACCTTCGTGTTATCTGATTAGGATCAACAGTCGCATGTTAATCAGTAATTTCAATTCTAGATGAATTCGATAATGAAGTTAGAATCCCATGTGTTTTCCTATTCTGAATTTGATTAGTAATTTTAGTTATTAGTATAAAAGAAACCATCCTTGTTAATTGTCTTGGCAGTGAAAATTGATCATACATTGTTGCATAGGTGCGTATTCTTAATTCACCAGTCTCTGTGGGATCGAACTTAATATATTACTTGTGATCACGTGCGCTTGCGTGTAGATTTCACCGAACAGAACCAAAGTTCTAGGATACAACAATGATGCAGATCAACCAAGGGTAATCCAACTAGGAAAAGCAATGAAGAGAAGCAAGGCTAGTGCTTTGAAGTCAGCCATATACCAGACTGGAGAAGATTCTGAGGAACTCAGAAATGTGAAGACTCAGATGATACAAACCAGAAGAGAAGTTGAAGATGAATTGATAAAGAACTTTATCAAGGATAACTATGGTTACAAGCTGATAGAATAAGTAGCCTGCTGGTTCTGTAAGTTGTAATTATTCTCTGACTTAATGTATATAATTGTCTGTTAGGTCCTGGAACGATTGTAGAAGGGGGGGGTTGAATACAATCGTCACTAAAAATAATCGCGGCGGAATAATCTGATTGAATATAAAATTGTTAATCAGATTTTAATTAATTAATATAACAATGTGGAAGTCGTTATATAATTAATATGGTTCGTTTTAATGTCCACTAGTTCGTAGAATAAATTTGACAGAAAGTATTCTAACTCAGCGGAACAAAACAACCGAATGATCAAAGCACAGTAAACTGTGGATTTAACGAATAGCAAGTTCAGCACAACTTGAAAGCTTTAAAATACTTTGAACAAGAACAAATGAATGAGGGAGAGCCATATTTATAGGCAAAACCCTTGAACTAGTAAGATAATGGTGGCAAAGACAATCCCTAGCTTGCTAAGACAATTTGGCACTTTGTCTTGCTATTTTAGACCTTGTAAGACAATTAAATTAATTGTCTACAACTAGTAAGACAATGAAATCCGTGGGCAAGACAATCTAGGGGTCGGTAAGACAATTGAGAAGTGCGGTAAGACAATTTGGGAGATTGTCTTACTGTTCTACAATCGGCAAGACAATCACAAGGATTGTCTTGCAAGCTACCAAGGCAAGACAATTGCAACAATCGGTAAGACAATCTCAGAGATTGTCTTGCCGTGTCAAGGAGGAGGAGAAAGGCGGTAAGACAATCTAGGAGATTGTCTTGCCGTGTTGTGAGAATGCAACAGGCGGACAGCAAGACAATCCAATGGATTGTCTTACATTGCTTGTTTTAGCAAGACAATGCCTTGGATTGTCTTTCCTTGTAGTTTAACACTTAGACAATCAATTAGATTGTCTTTCCTTCTTGTTTTTCAACTAGACAATCAAATAGATTGTCTTTCCTTGTGTATTTCAAGTAGACAATCCATTTTCCCTTTAATTAATTAACCAATTAATATTCACTTAATTATTTTAAATGCATAAATTCATAAATTAAATTAATTCGAGATAGAATTAATTTAATAAATAAATTACACATCCAATATAATTATTTTGAGAAGTGAAATAATTAATTAGATAATTAATTATCCTTTTCCTTCTTCAGTAGAGTCTTCAGTCTTCTTTAAACAATTATGATCTTCGACTTGATTGAACGACCACCTTCTCTTGACTCAGAGTATTTAACCGGATGAGCTGATACACAAATGTATTGTCTGGTTCATCTGTAACTAGCAGAATTAAATATTCCTTGTCAATTAAACAATTAGGCAGTGGCTTGTTCGTCGATTCTTCGTCTTCTTAGTTCATCTTCATTTGTTGACACAATATGGAATCTTCTGAATAAATAAAGTATTTAAACTTTATACCTTCTGATCTTCTGGACGTGCTACAAAAGATTATTTGTACACTGAGGCTTGATCATATTAATGAACTTCTTCCAGTGGTTTGCAGCAGCATCCTGAAATTCTTCTGACATAAAATCTTCAATAAATCATTTGACGTTCTTCGTACGGATTCCGGATAACAGTACTTGCTATTTACTTGCTTTCTTATCAGAGTTGAGTTGATTCCTCTTAAATACAAATAGGCTTAACATATGCCTTTCAATCTCCCCCTATTTGTTTGTTAACATAACATGCAAATTATCGAGAGGATAACTCAACTAACTGATAAGACAAAGGATTAAACATTGAAAGATAAATAGCAAAAGTTTCTGGTATTCATTAGACATTCACCAGATTCAAACATATAAGTAGATTACAAAAGGGGTGTTCATTTAGAACATATATTACAATTCCCTATATAAATCTACAGATCAACTTCTCCTTCTTCAGTATCAGAACTGTGAAGAATAGGAGTTGAAGGTTCTTCCCTGGATGGCTTTTCTGCAGTAGTGGCTTCACCACGTTTCTTCCTTTCGTTAGCCAGAGCCAGTTGGTGCATTACTTCCAGATCCACCGGGTCCTCCTGAAAGTCAGCAGGCTGAGTCTTCTTGACTTGCTTCATCTTCCTCGTGTATTTAGAAATACCATTCCGAAGACAGTAGTCAGCTATTACATTATCAGCATCAGCCTTTTCTTTCGAAGCGAATCCCTTGGTTCGTAGGAGAGTAGATGCAAGAATCAGTTGGTTCACCGGGTACTTTGGGAAGGACTCATCATTCAGATACAAGGTGTTTATGACGTCGTCATTGATGAACTTCAAACAATAAGGTTTCTTGACAATCTGAGGACTATTGAATTCAGCATGTTCCATCAGCTTGTCTCGAAGGAGTTCATTCAAATTAGAGCTTCGCTTGACTTTGTTACGAAGCACCCAGAGCTCAGTTACTGTAAATGATTTTAAGAATTCAACTGAGAGTCTGAATGTCCCGTTTCTCCTTGTGTATATGATGAGTTCCCATTGATCTAGCAGATTCCTGACTGCAACTGTAATGTACCACAGTTCAAGAGATAGGGCATGCATAAATAAATCCTCATCAGGGTTTACCTCCCTTAGATCATAGATCAAAGACATGAACTTCTTGTTGTCGAAGGGTTCCCTTTGAGGTCCATTGATGATTCTCCGTGCAATGTCCCAACTCTTACCAACTTTATGCTTAATATCAAGATTCTTCTGCACACAGGCAGCATCATAGATTTTCTGCTTTTCCTTCTTGATTTCTTCTTCAGTAATCAGCTTGTCTTCTAGGAGCTTCTGAAAGTCCCTGAGCTTTCGCTTCCTAGCTTCATTTTCCATCTTGAACTTTTTCACCAACTCTTCATGTTCAAGATCTACAGCTTCCTCTTCTGTCTGGAACAGATAAGCTTCATCAAATACACCATCTTCTTGATTCTGGCAGTAAGTGGCATCAAACACATCATCATCATCCATTTCCTTAGGAAAGGCATCATAATTGTCTTCCTGTTGATGCATGGGTTGCTTGCCTTTAGACTTTTCAGTTTCTCTGCCAGGTGCAGAATCAGAAGTATTGGTGTTTGTGTTCCCTTTATTGCTTTGATTGGAGCTGTTTCCTTTGTCTTCTCCTCCCTTGTCTCTATTCTCCCCCTTAGTTGAGGGATCCTCTCTGGAGGTTGGATCATCAGACTTGGAGTTACTGAGAAGTTGATCCAGTTTGCTGTCGATTTCATCAAATTTAGACATATAGAGCTCATGGTTGGATCTCATCTCGACAGTTAAACTCTGGATATCAGCTCTAAGCTCATCCCTGTAAGTACTGGATGGCTCCTCCTCTACTTTCTTCTCTAAGGTGACCAGTTGTGCACCTTTCAATTTCTCATTCTCCGCAATCATCCGGGCAAGTTTAGCTTGTAACTTAGCAATTTGTTCCTCGAACAGAGCTGGGTTAGTGTGTGCACTCACCTCACGTACACTCAAAGCTGTTTCACTAGCCTCACGTGCATGTGTATCGCTCGGTGTTTGCCTCACATCACTCGATTCACTCATAGCTCCAGCTATACCAGTGTATACTACCAATGTTCCCTGAGATGGGTTCAAAGGTAGTGGAGGAACAAATTGTCCTCCGGATGCCATTGACGGCAGATGTACTTGCACATTGCCAAGCAGCTCCTGATCATTAAAGAAAGAATGATCAGCAAATTTTTCATACATAGTAAATTGGTTTTGAAAAACTGTGCTCTCAGAAAGTGTAGTAACCTGTGTATTGGCTTGATTTTGCACTAGAGTGAGTGCTAGATCAGTGCTTGACTCTGTACAGATTACCGTGGCTGGACGGTCAACTTCAATGGGTTCACTCTGTTGAGAGAATGACTCCAGAGACTGTATTGCCATTTCAGTGTCCAAGCCCTTTTGGGAAGGCGAGGATGAGGCTGCAGTTGTCTTAGAGGTTTCCACCCTTTGCTTCTTTTGAGAAGACAGAGCTGCGGGTTGATCCATTAAACTACTCAAACTCCTCTTTCTGGCAACTTTCTTAACAGGTTTTGAAGTAGTGATGTTTGTTGTGTTTGGAGAAGAGAGAGTTTGTTGAACAGAAACATCAGCGGGGTTATGAACCTGTGTGTTGTCAGGTTCATTGCTGGCAGGCTAACAAAACAAGTCAAAGTTACAACCATAATCAGATATATCAATATTAAAGTTAGATGAGAAGTCAGTAAGTACCTGAGCTACCTGTAAGTTATCTCTGAATTCCTGAAGATCAGGATTGATAGCGGAATCTGATGGCAGTGGTTGTGAGGTTGATTGTGTTTGTGGAGAGTATTGTGGTTGAGCAGTAGGTTGTGTGGGTGCAGATGAAGTAGATGGTTGAGCTTCGAAGAAGTTGTATTGTAGAGGCTCATCTTCAAATGAATGGAATTATTGTTGGTGGTGGATAGGTGATTGAGTAGGTGATTGTATTTATTTTAAAAGATAAAATGTTTTGCACATTAAATCAAAAATCTAATATAAAAACAATATTATATTATACACAAATATTTTGTAAAATTCAACTTTAATTAAATATAAATACTTATGAACTTAACTTTAATTCATAAAAATGAATTAACTTAAATTCAAATATTTATGCTTAATTAATTTTGAAAAATACAAAATAAATACAAATAATTATCTAAATGCTTAGAGAATGATACAGGGGAGTAATCAAGCACTTAGAAAACTACAGGCAAACATATAAACATGCATAATTACACAGATAATTATCAAATAATATACATACAATCATATAAAATCTAATAAAATACCTATAATTACACAGAAAATTCACAAAACTATATAAAAACATATAAAGTATATTAAAAATATATACAAAGAGAATCATGTCATATTTAACATCCCTAGCTCACAAACCAACTTAGAGAAAGTGGATTCATCAAGTGGTTTAGTGAAGATGTCAGCGATTTGATCAGCCGTGGGCACAAAATGTAACACCACTGTACCATTCATGACATGTTCTCGAATAAAATGATACCTGATATCTATGTGCTTGGTTCTGGAATGTTGAACCGGATTGTTGGAAATGGCTATGGCACTTGTGTTGTCACAAAATATTGGAATTTTGTCGACAGAAATCCCATAATCATTCAATTGGTTTCTGATCCACAGTATCTGAGCACAGCAGCTTCCAGCAGCTATGTACTCAGCTTCAGCAGTAGAAGTAGACACTGAATGCTGCTTCTTGCTGTACCAGGAAACCAACCGACGTCCTAGAAATTGACAGCTTCCAGACGTACTTTTCCTATCAATCCTGCATCCTGCATAATCAGAATCTGTATAGCCGGTTAAGTCAAAACCAGTATTCTTAGGGTACCAAATACCTAAACCAGGTGTACCCTTAAGATATCTAAAGATTCTTTTGACGGCTATAAGATGTGATTCTTTAGGATCAGCTTGGAACCTAGCACACAAACATGTTGCAAACATAATATCTGGTCTACTAGCAGTGAGATAGAGTAAAGAGCCAATCATACCTCGATAGCTTGAGATATCAACTTTCTTACCAGATTTATCCTGGTCAAGCTTTGTGGCAGTGGCCATGGGTGTCTTTGCCGGAGAAGAGTCTTCTAGATTGTACTTTCGCAGAAGATCTCTGACATACTTTGACTGGCAAATGAAGATGCCATCTTCCTTTTGGTTTACTTGAAGACCAAGAAAGTAGGACAGCTCACCCATCATACTCATTTCATAATTGCTCTGCATTAACTTAGCAAATCTCTTGCACAAGTTATCGTTAGTAGAACCAAATATAATATCATCAACATATATTTGAACAAATATCATATTATTATCATGCAATTTGTAAAAGAGAGTTTTGTCTATGACACCTCTAGTGAAATTGTTTTCAATTAAAAACTCAGAGAGAGTGTCATACCATGTCCTTGGTGACTGCTTGAGCCCATAGACAGCTTTGAATAAGAAGTAAACAAAATCAGCAAATTCTGGATTTTCAAAGCCAGGGGGCTGTTCCAGATATACTTCTTCTTCTAGCTTTCCATTCAGAAATGCACTCTTCACATCCATCTGATAAACTTTGAAGTTGGAGTGTGCAGCAAATGCAAGGAATATTCTGATGGCTTCAAGACGAGCAACTGGAGCATAGGTTTCATCGTAGTCAATTCCTTCTTCCTGAGAATAACCTTTTGCAACCAGTCTGGCTTTGTTTCTCACAACAATGCCATCACTATCTAACTTGTTACGGAAGACCCATCTAGCTCCAATTGTAGACTTTCCTTTTGGCCTTGGAACCAGGGCCCAGACTTCTTGTCTCTCAAATTGATTGAGTTCTTCTTGCATGGCAAGAACCCAATCAGGATCAGCAAGTGCTTCATCTATTTTCTTTGGTTCTAATTGTGATAGAAAACCAGAGAATAGACATTCATTTGTCGTAGCACTTCTAGTTCTTACACCAACATCAGGATCACCAATAATCAGATCAAAGGGATGATCTCTGCTCCAAATCCTTTCCCTTGGAAGTTGTGTCCTTGATGATTCAGAAGTATTATCATTAGGCTGATGTGCATGACTAGTTGATCCACCAGCTCCCCCTGAGTTGTTGCCAGGTTGACTTGATGATCCACCACTAGCATCAGTGGAATCTCCAGCATTATTGCCATTTCCTCCACCATTGCCTGGATCATTATCATTATTGATGACATCACCTGTTGCAACCTCAGGTGGCACATCATCATCTGAATCAGAATCTGGATAGTTGTCAAACTTCAGAGACTCAGATGGATCAGCAGATTGTAAACTTGGTAGTTTAGTGTCATCAAATGTTACATTGACACTAACTTTCACTGACAGAGTATCAATTACAAAAACTCTATAAGCATTATTAGTATAACCAACAAAAATTGCTTCAGATGCCTTTGGTTCAAACTTGTTCAAGTTCTCTTCACCATCCTTGAGAACATAACACTTGGCTCCAAAGACATGAAGATGTTTGACATAAGGTTTCTTGTTGTTATACAGATGAAATGGAGTTTTCATATGATCCTTGTTGATCAAAGTTCTATTCTGGGTATAGCAGGCAGTAGACACAGCTTCAGCCCAAAAGTACAGAGGAAGCTTTGCTTCAGCAATCATTGTCCTTGCAGCTTCAATCAATGTACGATTCTTTCTTTCGACGACTCCATTCTGCTGAGGAGTCCTTGGTGCTGAATATTGCCTTCTAATTCCCTTTTCAGAGTAAAAGTTGATTAGAGTTTGATTCTTGAATTCCGTGCCATTATCTGATCTTACAGCTTTCACTGGCACACCCTTATCCAATTCAACTAACTTTATATGATCAATCACTGTCAACGGAGTTTCATCCTTAGAAGTAAGGAAGTAAACCCAAGTAAATTTCGAGAAGTCATCCACAATAACCAAGGCATATCTTCCTCCATCAATTGATGCAACATTTACGGGGCCAAACAAATCCATATGCAGTAAATGGAGTGGATCTGTAATGGTATTGATGGTCTTGCCTTTGTGAGATGCTCTCTTCGCTTTTCCTTTCTGACAAGCTTCACAGAGATCATCAGTTGAGAATTCCAGGGAAGGCAAACCTCTCACTAGATCTCTCTTGACTAGAGAGTTCATGGTTTTGAAGTTGAGGTGTGAGAGCTTCTTATGCCATAACCAACTATCTTCAGCAGACGCTTTAGCGTAGAAACAGTAAACTTCATTTCCTGGTCCTGAAGATAAATCAGCTACGTATATGTTGCCTTTCCTTACGCCACATAGTGAAGAACGCTTATCCTTGATATGTTTGATGATACATATCTCCTTTTCAAAGTGAACATAATATCCTGTCACAAAATTGACTGACACTCAGGAGATTATGTTGAAGTCCTTCAACTAAAGCAACATCCTCTATGATGATTCTTCCAATTTTGTACTTGCCATATCCCACAGTACGACCTTTGCTATTATCAGCAAAACTGACTGTTGGGCCAGCTCCTTCTCTTATGTCTTCTAGCAGGGATCTATTGCCAGTCATGTGCATTGACGCTCCACTGTCAAGCACCCAGGTAACACGAACAATTCCACTGGCACCCTGCACAAGACAACTTGATTAGACATTCTTTGGGACCCACACTTGATTGGGTCCAGCAGACTTGAAGAATTGATTTCTATCAGGTGTAACAACAGAGCCTCTTGGACTGATACTTGGTTCTGATTTGACTGAACTTACTTCCTTAACAACAGCCTTATAAACCTTGGTTTTAGGCTTTGGAACATAAGTCTCCTTCCTAACACGAGTAGGACTAGCAGTCTTTGATCTAGCATGCTTGTTGTTTGTGTGTTGTCTAGGTGATGTGTTTTCATTTTTAGCATGCAAATTTTTAAAATAAGCAGACATCAAATTGAAAGCACAAGTCATACAATTATCAACACTACAAGATTTATGACATGCATCAAAAGCAGAAACAACAGGAGTATCAGTCATTGTAGTAGGAACATCAATAGATTCTACTCTAACCTTGTTATCAGATTTAAAGTTTTCAGTAGAATGACATCTATTGTTCTTGTTCTTACTATTCACAAAATTATTAGGCTTGTTGAATTTAGTTCTCTCAGAGTTGACACCTAAACCAGCTTTAGGCAACCTAACATTGCCTTTCACTTTGATTGGTTTCAGTGATGTCAGGATCTCATCTCTTTTCTCATTACTCTCTTTCAATTTAAGGTCTTCCTGCTTGAGTTCATATCTAATGACAACAGGAGTTTCTAAAAGAGGTTCAGCTTCTGAGGTTTTAAACAAAGGTTTAGGGGAATCTTTCAAAACAAAAGGAATCCCTCTCTCCTCAGCACTCTTCTTAAAAGGAGTAATGTTACTAGCCTTACCTACAGATTTGTTATAGTCAAAACCTATTCCAACAGTTCTCTTGATCTCTTGTTTATCATTAAGTTCTTTGACTATAGTGGAGGCATCCTTAAAGGCTTTACACTTCACTTTCTCTTCGTCTAGCTGAAGTCTTAAAGCAATCTCACCTTTCTCTAGAACTTTGACTTTAGCACATTGTAATCCTAAATCCATAGTCAATTGTTCTATTTTAGGTTTTAATACTTTCATCTCATTCATCTTATAAGCATGAATTTCTAAGACTAAAGTATCAATTTTAAGATTGGCAGCTTTCATCTTTTTAATAGCATCATCTCTTTCAAGTCCTAACTGCATAAAAAGTTTAGGGCATGTAGGATCTACCTGAAAGCTTCCAGCAGGAGGAGGTGAAGATGATCCAGCATTAGCCATGAGAGCAACATTCCCTATCTGCTCTTCTTCATCACTGTCTGTATCATCCCAGCTTTTCCCTTCTGCCAGATAAGACTTGCTCTTGAAACTTTGACTTCCAGAAGTGCCCTGATGCTTTCTCACTAGTGCATCATACTTCTGCTTCAGCTCGTCGTACGAATCCTTTCTCTTTCCTTGAACCTTGGGCTGTTTGCATTCAGTTGCAAAGTGTCCCGGTTCACCACAGTTGAAACATTTAAACTTGCTTCTATCCACCATCCCAGTCTTGTATCCTCCTTTGCTCGTAGAAGATGAATAACCTCCTTTCTGAAACCTGTTCACAGTAGGTTTGTACTTGTAGGAGGGGTTCTTCTTGAATCTCATGTTTCCAAATTTCTTGGCAAACAGTGATAGAGATTGATCTTCTAACTGTTCTAGCTCTTCCATTGTATAGAACTCTTCGTCACCACTGGAAGAGGCAGTCTGACCCATCTCAGGTACAACAAATTCCTGAGTGGTTTTAGAAGGAACAACAACATCCTTCTTTTCTTCCGGTGCAGGTGACTCAACAACTAGAGCTCTCGAATGGTTCTGTGTTTTACCCCAGCCATATCTCTGTTTACTCTGAACTTGCTCCAGTTCATAAGTTTTCAAAACTCCGTAGAGTCTTTCCAGAGAAATCTCATTCAGATCTCTGCTTTCCCTGATGGCAGTGATTCTGTGTTCCAGATGTTCGGGAAGTGTCAAAAGAAACTTCATGTTGACCTCTTTCTTGTCATAGAATTTCCCATTCAGATTTAAATTATTTATCAAATTATTAAGTCTGATAAATACTTCTGAAATCCCTTCTCCGGGATTGGAACCAAATTGTTCATACTGAGCCATCAGTATCTCTTTCTTGTTTTCCCTAACTTCCTCTGAGCCTTCATTGATAATCTCTAATGTATCCCAGATTTGCTTGGCGTTCGTACAATTTACAACAGCATTGTACATCACTGGATTTAGAGATTCAACCAAAATTAGTTGAAGAGCGTCATCTAAGTTCATCTGTTCACTCTCTTCATCTGTGTACTCAGAAAGTTCTTTCGGAATGACCTGATGAGGTATTAACACACCATCTTCTTCGTGTGCTAATATGACATTCATCGGAGTAGTAACACCTTTGTCCAAAATCCCGATGTATTTTCTGTTCGCTGTTCGGAGGAATAGGAACATGTGCCTTTTCCATAGGCCAAAGTGTTCTTGGCTGAACGGTGGGATTTTAATGCTACTGATCTTTTGGGTACTCATTTTTAAGGATTTAAAGTGAATAGTGTTTGGATGAGAAATGGATTTTTGAAAGAAAAATATTTTAAATCAAAATTATTTTTTTTTAAAAAAAAATTAATTCGAATTAAAAATATTTAAATTTGAAGTGAATAGTGTTTGGAAGAGATTTGGATTTTTGAAAGAAAAATATTTTAAATCAAAATTAATTTTTTTAAAAAAAATTAATTCGAATTAAAAAATATTTGGATTTAATGTGAATAGTGTTTGGAAGAGATTTGGATTTTCGAAAGAAAAATATTTTTAATCAAAATTAATTTTTGGAATAAAATTAATTCGAATAAAAAATATTTGGACGTTACAGAGTTTGTATAGGATCTGATACGGTAAAATGGTATCAACCGCTCTGATACCAATTGTTAGGTCCTGGAACGATTGTAGAAGGGGGGGTTGAATACAATCGTCACTAAAAATAATCGCGGCGGAATAATCTGATTGAATATAAAATTGTTAATCAGATTTTAATTAATTAATATAACAATGTGGAAGTCGTTATATAATTAATATGGTTCGTTTTAATGTCCACTAGTTCGTAGAATAAATTTGACAGAAAGTATTCTAACTCAGCGGAACAAAACAACCGAATGATCAAAGCACAGTAAACTGTGGATTTAACGAATAGCAAGTTCAGCACAACTTGAAAGCTTTACAATACTTTGAACAAGAACAAATGAATGAGGGAGAGCCATATTTATAGGCAAAACCCTTGAACTAGTAAGATAATGGTGGCAAAGACAATCCCTAGCTTGCTAAGACAATTTGGCACTTTGTCTTGCTATTTTAGACCTTGTAAGACAATTAAATTAATTGTCTACAACTAGTAAGACAATGAAATCCGTGGGCAAGACAATCTAGGGGTCGGTAAGACAATTGAGAAGTGCGGTAAGACAATTTGGGAGATTGTCTTACTGTTCTACAATCGGCAAGACAATCACAAGGATTGTCTTGCAAGCTACCAAGGCAAGACAATTGCAACAATCGGTAAGACAATCTCAGAGATTGTCTTGCCGTGTCAAGGAGGAGGAGAAAGGCGGTAAGACAATCTAGGAGATTGTCTTGCCGTGTTGTGAGAATGCAACAGGCGGACAGCAAGACAATCCAATGGATTGTCTTACATTGCTTGTTTTAGCAAGACAATGCCTTGGATTGTCTTTCCTTGTAGTTTAACACTTAGACAATCAATTAGATTGTCTTTCCTTCTTGTTTTTCAACTAGACAATCAAATAGATTGTCTTTCCTTGTGTATTTCAAGTAGACAATCTATTTTCCCTTTAATTAATTAACCAATTAATATTCACTTAATTATTTTAAATGCATAAATTCATAAATTAAATTAATTCGAGATAGAATTAATTTAATAAATAAATTACACATCCAATATAATTATTTTGAGAAGTGAAATAATTAATTAGATAATTAATTATCCTTTTCCTTCTTCAGTAGAGTCTTCAGTCTTCTTTAAACAATTATGATCTTCGACTTGATTGAACGACCACCTTCTCTTGACTCAGAGTATTTAACCGGATGAGCTGATACACAAATGTATTGTCTGGTTCATCTGTAACTAGCAGAATTAAATATTCCTTGTCAATTAAACAATTAGGCAGTGGCTTGTTCGTCGATTCTTCGTCTTCTTAGTTCATCTTCATTTGTTGACACAATATGGAATCTTCTGAATAAATAAAGTATTTAAACTTTATACCTTCTGATCTTCTGGACGTGCTACAAAAGATTATTTGTACACTGAGGCTTGATCATATTAATGAACTTCTTCCAGTGGTTTGCAGCAGCATCCTGAAATTCTTCTGACATAAAATCTTCAATAAATCATTTGACGTTCTTCGTACGGATTCCGGATAACAGTACTTGCTATTTACTTGCTTTCTTATCAGAGTTGAGTTGATTCCTCTTAAATACAAATAGGCTTAACATATGCCTTTCATTGTCCTTAGTAATTTTTGACATCATCAATATATATATTAACTTGTTCATTTTTGTCAATGTACAAGTTGGGGGAGATTGTTACATATTTGATGATGTCATGATTAACTGACTTGTTTAGTGTGCAGATCTAATCATCAGAGTTTACAGGGAAATCAGAGTTTACTGACTGCAAGTGACAATGAGAGTTTATTCTGATCAGAGAATGCAGGCGGCTGATTTCTAGGAGAAGATCAAGAAAACAAGGAAGATAAGGATAGAGGAAGATTACAAGAATCAGGACAGCAGGAGATAGCTATTGATTGAAGTATTTTAGGAAGCAGATCTCTAATAGGAATCAATCAGTAGATATCTCGTATATGTGTATTATATAAACACAGTTTTAGGGTTTACTCTATAGGAGTTGAGATATCGAGTATTATTCTGAAAACCTAGCAGCTCTTAGTGATAAAAAGTATAAATCACTAAGAGAGAGTTTTTGTAAGCTATTGACATTTAACTGAATAAGAGTATAATTGTTTAAACACTTGATTGAGTTTTTCTATTGATTGTGATCACTATAGACTTTTATAGTGTATTTATTCGGCCTAACATGAAATTTTCACATAAATGGATCCCTATGGATATTTGAAATTGGACACGACCATATTTGGCACAGTCGGGACCCGAATCGGGGCAGATATAATGAAGTCGAGTTTTGAAATTGGACACGACCAGATTAAGGAAGATTATGCAAATCAGGACAGCAGAAGATAACTAATGATTGATTTATTTTAGAAAGCAGGTCATTATAGAATCAGTCAGTAGATATAGTGTAACTGTGTATATAAACACAGCTTAGGGTTTACTCTAGATGAGTTGAACAATCGAGAAAATTATACTTGTAACCTAGCAGCTCTTAGTGATAAAGTATAAATCACTAAGAGATTATTTGTAAGCTACTGTGTTTGATTGAATAAGAGTTTATTTAATTTATCTCTTATTTGTGTGTTCTATTATTGATTGTGTTCACTATATACATTTATATAGTGTTCTTATTCAGCCTAACAAGTGCACTATTTTACACGGATCCAATAAATTTCTGCAAAGCCTTCTACTTTTATTTGTCTGGAGACTCTGGCTTGCAATAGTATTGTGGAGCTATTCGATTTTAATTGATTAATGTAATGTAGTTTTGAGGTTCCAGGTGCCGAGTTTGCGCATTAAGCTTTTTGATCTTGAAACTCTGACCTAGGTCGTTTAAAAATATTATAGCAAGTAGTAGTTGTTACTTGTAAGTGTGGTTGTATTTGCTAATAAAAACATTATGTTTTTAAGCATAAATGATTTTTTATTTAGCTTGTTCTTTGGAAGGGAAATAACTACTACTACTGGGACTTTGTGTAGGAACAATCGGACCTTGGTCCTGCGTTTTATGATACTAATTAAAAGTTCGAACAGAATATTAACCTTAATCGCTACGGCGCAAGCGATTCAAATCCACGTCTTCTACTGTATTCCTTGATTCTCCTTGGACGAAGTGTGGCCTTCGATCTCCCAAGGTGTGCCTCTCCTTCAAGCTCCGAAAACCCAAAACCCTAGCTGTCTCCTTGAGAAAAACGTCTGCCTCTCTCTGACTCTAGGATTAATTCGTTTTGGTGTGTCTTTCAGCTTTAGGAGAACGAGAATATATATAGGCTACAGCAGGGATCATGGATCATTAGGTCAGGCCTTCCAATGACATTCTGGGCCAGGCCCAATGTCATTAAATATTAATTCTATCCACTAAAGAACTAATATTTGCACTACCTTTCCTAATTCCGTAAATTAATTATTTAATTCGGCTCCCATATTAATTGCTTATAAATTCCCCATGTTTAAGATATCGCATGTCCATTAATTAAATTAATTTCTGACAATTAATTTAATTAATATCTTTTATCCTTGATCATCCACTCAACCTTATAATTATGCAAGAACAAATCTGCCTGGAGGACTAAAGCATAATTATCTTTATGAGCTTTCAAGAGGACATCATCACCCGAATATATTTTTCGGACACGGTTTCCTTTTATAGTCAATATCCCACTCTGTATATAATGTCATTGCCCAATACATAAATTCGTAATTTAAAATAAATTACTTAATTTATGAGTCAAGGCATGTGCATTAAATACAAGTGTCAATCACTATATCCGGATTAAGAACTTAAGCATTAATAACATCATAGAATCTTAGTTCTTTATTGTCAGAATTAAAGAAACAATTATTCTACTATTTTGATCCCGTTCAATATACACAAAGTATATAAGTATTATTCAATAGTCAAGATAAACTATTTCCAAATAATTCTTCAGCCGTTCCAGTGGTTTGTCTAACACCACCTCGACTGTGAACCCTTATTATATTATATAAGGAGTCTGACAATCTAATCTTCTGCTATCCCATTTGATACTAGATTGTCTACAATATATAATATACAGACAATGTGAAAACATGCATTCAAGATCCTCAAATAATTGTTATATACTTCAAACGAATATTTCAGTATAACCCTAACACTTTGCTCCAGTGAATTGTTTTGTATATAGGGGCTAAACATTCATCTTGCATAACTAGTTAAGTTCTGCTGATTACCCCATGTTTCCCTGCTAATTCTTTTTTGTGTTTGTCAAAACATAATGCAGTAGGTTGCCAAAGAAGCACGATATGACAAGGAAGCCGTGATTTTCTTCTGGATGGTCTGTCTTTTCCTCAATTGTAATGGTCTGTTACTACCTGAATAAGATATAATATAATCCTCCCTCTGTTTGCAGAAGAATGACGTTTTAGAGTTCTGCACAAATATTAAGAAAGTCATTTGTTGTTATTTAGATGCAGTTAATGTGAAGCTCATTTCCTTTTAGAGTTCTGCACGAATATTAAGAAATTCATTTGTTGTTATTTAGATGCAGTTAATATGAAGCTCATTTCCTTTTAGACCCTTGAGTCTTATTTTGTTAATTACACCTTCACAGCTTCCAAACAGAAGACTACATTGGTAAGGTTGGAAACAACCTGGTCATTTGTTTTTGATAACAGAGAATGACAATTAATAAAAAACAAAGGAGAACTTCTAAAACGTCATTTAATTGCAAACAGAGGGGGTAAGTCATTAGTGTCCCTTTTCAGTTAATTAGGAGGAGATACTTTGCAGGTGAACTTCCAGCGTCAAGCCCATAACTATCCTGGTGAATAATTCGTCATAGTCTGGTGAAATTATGAGCAATGAAGATCAGTTATACAAAAGTACAAGGTACTACATTCTTTAATTGCTGCTGGATTTGTTTATGTATGTGTTCCAGTTATTTGAATTAGATCTCGTCTGTAAGCAAATCAAACCTTCCACCAAAAGGAAAACGCATTCTGATGACATCCTTTGAAAAATAAATGGTTGCACATGTATCTTGCTCATCATTTGTACTGCATATCATGCACTCATTTATACCTCCATTTTTTGTGATGATGATGACCTTCCCCTTCCGTGGAAGTTGTGCATTAAAACATCTTGACTGTAAGGCAGCAGGAAGGAAAACCAAAATTTAATAATACTATGAGAAAGACAAAGATTTACATTGTGAACATTACCTTATTGTAATTTACAAATCTCTAAGCTTGTTTATGAGTTTTCTTTGTGTCAGTACACGTTCCTTGAAAGCTTCTCATTATTTAAATCTTGGAAAAAGGAATTGCATGTCGTATTAAAATTATAATAAGCTATGTTGTAGTGTTGTGTTGCATATATGACCAACTAACAGGATTTTGACTATTGTTGTCTAAGCTCCGCGGTGGTTGGTGTTCAAATTCCAAACTAGTTTTCATTTATATATTACTCTCTCCGTTTTTTAATACATGACGTTTGACTTTTTGGCACACACTTTTAAGTGCTTTGACCGGGTAGTTGAAAGTATTATTTTTGAATTTTTCTTTTTCTGAATAAAAATATGCAATCAAAATTTTAAGTCACAAAAAAATCAATAAAAAATAATGATTTTTACTGTCCGGTCAAACCACCTAAAGTTACGTGCTCAAGTCAAAAGTGTCGTATAAAAAAAACATAGTGAGTATTCTCTAACTTATTATATAAACATTATCTTTCACATCAAATAAACTTGCATGGAACGAGGGAATTTAAAATTTGCCAAAGATGATATTAGGCTTATGGATAAGGACATGAGATAAGAAAGTAGCCCACTATACTCCAGCAGGTATGCAACCATTTTGCTTATGGGCTCGACAACGGCCTCATCGCAGTTGTGCAAGTTGGTCAGGAAGTGGCATGTCACGTGTCATACCAGTTTTATCACTCCGATTTAAATTAGCAGTTCGATCAAAATTTAATGTATATTAAAAATTTTAAAATCTATATTTATTTATAATGTTTTTATTATAATTGGAACTATATTAGTTTTATATGAATTTAGAGAACATGGTAATGTTTCAAATAATAAATATTGTAAATAATAAACAGTAGAGTACATGATTATCATAAAAAGACAAAACTTATTGTATTGTAATTAGAAACTGTTACATGAATTAACTGTTATGTTTGGTTAGGGGGAAGGAATATGAAAGAAATAAAATAAAATTTATATTATGTCACAGGTGATTGCATATAAATTTTATTCATTGCTTCTTTCAATTTCTTACATGCTTGCTAGCTGTCGCACCCTAATCTCCCTTCTCATACATTTAATTTTAGAAATATATCCCTTAATTTTATTATTTTCATTAATTTTTAATCGTTTCATTTTTTTCATTCTTCTCAAATACAAAATTAGTTTCCAAGATCAAGTGATTTATTAGTACTCTATTTTATTCACATCAGCATGCGTGTTCGTGCGAGGATATCATACCCCATGCACTTAAACAAGTTGGCCACTAAATTATCTTCTACAAAAAGAAACGGCAACCTGTAAGTTGTAGTAACATTTACACTACACATGATTTTTAACATGCTTAAATTATTATTATTATTATTATTATTATTATTATTATTATTATTATTTTGAAATTAATATAGAAATACTTTTCATTTTTTTGTGCTTCAAGATCATAAAAAAATTTAGGCATTGATTTGGGCGCGGAGGTTAAGAAATATTTATAAAGTACTCGAAAAGAAAAAGAAAAATGGGTGAAGTGAGACCCGTTGATTTTAATATATAAAGAAAGATAGTGGAGTAAAAGTAATGTGAAAAGTGAGAAAAAATGGGAAAGTTGTGGGACTCATTGACTATTTTTGGTAAATTTTGAAATGTAAAGAATTGGATGAGATATCTTAAAAAAAACAGTAATGTAGTACGTAATAAAAAGAGATTATCTCATATTTTATAAATTAATGACAATTTTAAAATCATAAAATATACTATACAGTTTCAATGTAAAAAAAATGTCAATAAAGATATAGACTAATTTAATTTAATTTGAATAATATTATAAATTGTTTAGAATAAAAATTTATTATCTAAACTTTTATATGAAAAGGAAAAGTTTCAAAAAAATTTATAGAACTATTTTTAATATTTGTTATAATATTTGTGTCTAGCAATGAAAAAACTGTAAAAAAATGAGAGGATTTGAATAATTATTTATAATAATTTATCTAGTACTATATACACACGGTCGGAATCGGGCCGAAGTTTTTATAAAATTTTCCAGTTTCTCGCTCTCGCCCGAAAAAGTATCCGAACTTCTGACCCAAATAGTGCTAGAATTAGATGAGGATCGAGTATACGCTGGGGTGTTTGTTTTTAGGAAGTAGAAGCCGCTTCGCTTTTCTTGACCCGTTTGTGTAAGGAAGCACCGGACTCCGGCTAAAGTTAAAGCGGCACTACTTGACCCGGCCCTTTTCAGTAGGTCCCACCGCAGCAATATTCTGCTTGTAATGCGTGTCTTGCCTTGATAGTATAAAAAGATGACAGAGGAAGTAATCAAAACTTGCAATCTTATCAAGTAAAAGAAAGAGAGCTTCACTGCCGAGTTCGGAGTAAAATACAAGGACATACATAATGGCCGGGGGTAATGGCAACCGAATGAGGTATTTGATCGTCAAGCCAGAAAACGGTGGAATTGTTGATCTTTTCCGGTTCTTGGTTTGGAATAACAGGGTTTGTGCTTCGAAATTTGTTGAGAGTTCGGATGATGATGTTGATGACTTGACAAGCTGGCCCAAGGACCACAGGTGGGTTATAATCGTATCCATCGTAATGAGGAAGCTGATAGCTGTTTTTGGCAAACCTATGGAGTGGGCTGGCTACCTTTTTGAGTTCTTTCTAAATCTACTCTCTCTCAATGGCGACAATCTTTTTGCTTTGATTTACAACTTCTTCCGCGGTACTGCTTCTACTACTTTATCATAGTATTATAACTATTTTATTTTAACTTGCACACAGTGTTCTTCCGGGCCTTTGGTTTATGTTTACTCGAACTCATGTGTTAGACGTTTGGATTAATCATTTTGTAGTATGAAATGAACCCGTTCTCATTTGGGTAAATCATTTCTTTGGCATCTTCTAAAACACTCATTGGCACGCCCTTCATTCACATTCTTATTTCCATTTTTATCTACTGTCCAAATGCCGCTTCACATGTTCATTTATCTCATGAGTGGGATATTTATCTCATGCGTGGGATATTTACCTGCACTTAAAACTTTTTTTCTCACTTTGTTGAGTTGTCAGAATAAGTAGACGGATTATCAAAACTGTATATCAGTGTTCATCGCTGAAATTACACACCTAGAGGGGGGGTGAATAGGTGTTATGGCTAATATACCCGATTTTTATAAGTTACCGAATAATTAATCTGTCAATGACAAGCAGTATGCTAGCAACATCAAGAATTTTAGCCAGGTTCGACCCCTAACCCTAATGGTCTACGTCCTGGTCCCCTACCAACTGGTAAGAGATTATATTATTAATCAATAATAACAACGATTACAAGATTCAATAATATAACTCCCTTTCTCCCTTGTTCCTGTTATCAGCCTGCTGAAACCCCTGAACCACGAACCAAAAGCCTACCAAGACCTATACTTCCCAAGTATATTCTCCTAGCTAACTAGTTCCCTTGTTCCCTTGTTTCACAAGCTCGATACACAGCAACAAAACATTTACACTTTGAACAATACAATGTGTGAGTGTAATACAACCGAAACTATGAACTCTCAATATAGATATATATACGAATATAAGTACTAGAGCTCAACAAAAGATTTAGCAATGTAAAGAGTTGTATTTCAGAAAGCTTGGTGTGTTCTCCTTGTTCTCTACCGAAAATGAAAGCACACACAAATTTATATACATCATACCAACGGTCATATTCCAACAAATTTCCCAACGATCTTGGTAACAACCTCACGTTTAAATTTGAATTGAATGATGAACGTTTGGATGATATATGTTTACTGAGTAAAAGATAAAACACGTTTGAAAGCATCTCAGTAAAGTAAT
This sequence comes from Daucus carota subsp. sativus, assembly GCF_001625215.2. Lineage (NCBI taxonomy): Eukaryota > Viridiplantae > Streptophyta > Magnoliopsida > Apiales > Apiaceae > Daucus > Daucus carota. The sequence goes on along the minus strand of NC_030387.2, from coordinate 41,644,688 downwards.
TAAATAAAACCCAACGATTTGAAACTAGATAGGAGTTTTAGATAAGATCGATTTGAAATAAAATCTCCTATTAGTTAGGAAAACGTTTTTGAATGAAAACTCTTTATAAAACCGAGCTCTAATATTTATATAAGATATATACAAATATTAGAATCCTTACAAAGTCGTTTCCTATTAAATCTCCTTGAAAATAGACTTTGATCTTCATCCGATTGTTTCTCTGTTCACGCTGTAAGCCTGCTGATAGCTTGTAAATATCCCTGTAAGCTTGCTGACAGCTATAATCATGCTAACATCCTGAAACACTGTTAGTCCGCATAAACAACCTTTGATAGCATGCTTACACACATCAGTTTCATGTTATTAGCTTGCTGTTAGTGTCATCATCAAAACCTTGAGAGTATCAATCGCATATTATGTATGTGGATTCTTGAAAGAAGTATGAAATTAGCATAATCGTGGATTCTTGAATGAAGTATGAAATTAGCATAATCAGGTACTTTAAGTTGGTGAAACTTTCTGTTGTGTGGAAACAGGAAAAATGGTGATGCCTCAAAGAGGTTCCGATACTTTCATAAGCGCAATAGGGCATTTGGATGGGCGAATAGACCTGGACAAGAATGACTTGTTTAAACAACTAGGCGATAAACCTGCTTCCGAAGAGAAGATAGGTATAAGTATGCATCTCGCGAACCGTTCCCTTGTCGACCTCTCTATGATGGCCGCTAAGTTGGCCTATGAAAATGCTAATGTTGTTAGAAACGTTGTAAACCAGCACTGGAAGGTAGGTTTCTCTTCTGAAATCTGAAACTTTGAGTTCGTCCTCCTGATAACGTATTCTAAATATTATAAATTTTGTTGTCGGCACAAGCAGATGCATTTCATTGACTTCTACAACTGTTGGAATGGTGAGAACAACTCCCTCTGTCCCTTTAGATTCTTTACAGTTTTCTCTTTTAGATGTCCGACTCATTTCTTTACATTACAAAACTTTCCTAAAATAGCTAATGGGCCCCACCACTTTACCACTTTTTCTTCCTTTTCACACTACTTTTACTCCACTATCTCCTTTTTATATATTAAAAATCAATGGGTCTCACCACTTCACCCACTTTTCTTTCTCTTTTCCACTACTTTATACATATTTCTTAACCTCCGTGTCCAACCTCAATGTAAAGAATTGAGGGGGACGGAGGGAGTAATGTTTATCAAATAGTCAAATTCAAAGGTAGTTTCTTATTTTGTTTTTGTTTTTTTTGCTAAATAGTTTTTGATATCGTTTGTGTCTCTCATTTTCGGTGAAGTCAGTATTATTAGGCATCTCTTCTCCTGGTGAGTTCTTGATTATATGAAGTTTCTTATTTCTTTGTTGATGCTGTTACTGATAGAATTTCAGAAGGAGAGATCAACCCAAGTTTTCATACTGTGTGACAAGCCAAAAGATGCAGACTTGATACTGATCAGCTTCAGGGGAACAGAACCATTTGATGCAGATGATTGGATTACTGATTTCGACTACTCTTGGTATGAATTTCCAAAATTGGGAAAAGTCCATATGGGATTCTTAGAAGCCTTGGGTTTAGGCAGCAGGGGTAATACTGCCACCTTCAGTGAACTTCTTCAGATGAAAAGCACAAAATCTACTTTCTTCGATCCAGAGCAAGAGCAGTCTTCTCTCTCTGTAGACCCTCCAAAGCAGCTTGGGCCAGAGATGACGGAGATGACTGCATACTTCGCTGTAAAGAGTAAACTCAGACAACTACTTCGCAAGCACAAGGCTGCAAAATTTTTGGTCACTGGACATAGCTTAGGAGGAGCTCTTGCCATATTGTTCCCGACAGTACTGGTGCTGCATGAAGAGGAAGAAATTATGCAACGGTTGTTGGGTGTTCACACATTTGGACAGCCCAGAATAGGAGATAGGCAGTTGGGGATATTTATGGAAGCGCATCTAGAATATCCAGAGCCGAAGTACTTTAGAGTAGTTTATTGCAATGACCTTGTTCCAAGGTTGCCGTACGACAACAAAACCTGGCTCTATAAGCATTTCGGAGTGTGCCTGTACTTCAACAGCTTGTATGTGGAGCAAGTAAGTTTCTTGGACATTATTTTACTTTAAGTTTCTTGAGCAAAATATTACTACTGTATAATTATAGAACACACTGTTCCACGATGTTGAAATTATAATTCACACACATTTTTTTTTATATTGCTTCTATATAGAAAGTTAACGAGGAGCCAAACAAAAATTACTTTGGATTGAGGTACTTGATTCCGGCTTACTTGAATGCTGGTTGGGAGTTAATTAGAAGTTTCATCATGGATTCAATGTACGGGCCGGAGTACAGGGAGGGCTGGTTGTCAATACTATTAAGGGTAGTTGGATTGATTCTGCCGGGTATATCTGCGCACAGCCCCACAAATTATGTAAATTCTATAAGGCTTGGGAAGATGAAGGTCACTGAGATGTCTCCCTTATAAGCAGCAGCTAGAGCTGCTCCTGCAATACTGCTCGGTTTGATTCCTGCAACTTATGACTTTGCAATATCTCTGGAGCTTTTGCTCAAGAGAAAAATAAAATGATCTGGTCTTTTGTGAGTTGTTTTTCTATCAGTGTGTATCTTGTTAATTGAATTAGGTTTACTGCTTTGGTGTTATGTGTAATAACTGTGTTTGGTTCGACAATTTATATTCTGAGCTTTGGAAGTGAAGCATGGTGCAGTAAGGTTAGATCCGTTTCAACAATGTGACCATGTGAAGTTCCTTGGTACTTTTAAAACCGGATTCACTATAATTTAAAAAATTGATATATTTCCTATATTTATTTACTTATATATCGCAGTGAAAAATATTAGAACCAAAAATAAAAAATAACTCCCACCTCAAAAATTTCACTTCAGCTTCCAAAACTTCTCTTCTGACCACGAATTCTTTGTTTAAATAAAAGCCATTGCTTCAATATGTATTAGTAGTGTAATGATATAAAAACAAATTTTGGAATTTTGGTACCTATATGAATTTTGTTTATTTGAATTTTGAAGCATGATAGAAAAATTATTGAACTGTTTCGTTAGTCAAATTATTTGAGTTTTAAAAATTAAAACAAATAGTTGTGATAATGATGTGATTCTCTTGACAAGATAGTCATTACATTACAAAATCTATAATAATATAATAATTAGTACTCTCTCTGTTTCTATTTATTTTTCCCGTTTGAATGTTTGAAATGTTGGTACTGTTGATAACATTAGACAAATTACTAATTTACGTCTAATTTATAAGACTAAATATAGTCATGAGTGATCTTCTGGATTCGTATTCATAATTACTTTAATACGGTGAAATTTTTATATTTAATACTAATACGAAACTAAAGATATTAACGATCAAAAGTGCGTGTTGGCAAACGTGATAAAAGCAAACGGGAAAAGTATCAGGAGACGGAGGGAGTATTATGAAATAAAAAAAATTATATGATGATATACAACTAAACAGTTTGAATTTTAAATTATATGATGATATACAACTAAATAGTTTGAATTTTATATTTTAAAATATATAATTTTGTTGACTGTAATTGTGTTGATGAAGTTAAATTTTTAATTCTTAATCAATTGAAAAGTTATATAATAATAATTTTTGTTACTCTAAATAATTATATGATGAGAGTAATCAAATTATAGTATTTTGATATTTGATAATTCTAATAATGTTTCCACTAAAAATGGATTTCGCTTATAATAAAACTCTTATTATTTTATTAAATAACGGACATAAATATCTCTTTAACATTTATATTTAAAAATTATAAAAATATGTATTTTCGGAGAAGAAATAAATTCTTAAATTTGAAAACAAAAATTTACCGAAACAGGCCTTTAGTGGGGGGCAGGAAATTAAAACGTAGTGATATTAGTAGGCGGTAATGGACTTTGGTCTGAAACCGCGTTTACCAAAGAAGAATGAAAACGAATGCTTGCTGTCCGATTATTAAAGATTAAAGAAAGTGGGAAGCTTGTTTAAAGTAGTTTCTAGTTAATTGCATTGCATTCCATTTCACATTTTAGATAAGGCTGGGCTTGTGCTTGGGTTCTACTCTAGTTTGACGCCCTGGATCTTGTTTTCTCTCCGTAAGTTTCCTCCCATCCATACTATTAATATTCCTCGAGCTTTAACTTTACATATTTGATCCCCATATCTTGCACAGTTGTATGTATATATCTATACACATAAAGAAAAGTTGATGAAACACTGATCACATATCTACTCATATAAGCTGCTGCTACCGCAGTTGCACACACAGAAATGAGAATTGAAGTGTTTTTAGTAGTGTTTTTGTCATCAATTGGCGGTGGTAATAGTGTATCTAGCAGCAGCTTGAGTCCTGATGGACAAACCTTATTGGCACTTGCGGCGCGTTGGACACTTGTTCCTTCTTCCATCACTACCACCTGGATTCATCATGATAACAACACTCAAACTCCTTGTTCCTGGGTTGGAGTGGTGTGTAACAAACGCCAAAATGTGAAAGCCTTGAATCTATCCTCTTTTGGAATTTCTGGTACTTTAGGGCCAGAATTTGAATCCCTCTCCTACCTCACCACCATTGACCTGAGCTTCAACTATTTTTTCGGAACTATTCCTCCCCAATTAGGAAACTGTTCTCTTCTTTACGCGCTAGATCTCTCGTCTAATTCCCTTTCAGGACAGATCCCACCTACTCTATCCAACTTGAATCGCCTAGTATACCTCGCTGCTGATTCCAACTCTCTCAATGCTTCCATACCCGATTCACTCTTCCAAATCCGCACCCTCCAAATTATTTACTTGTATGATAATAAACTATCTGGTCCGATTCCCTCTAGTGTTGGTAACATGACCGACCTAATTTACCTCTACTTGGACACAAATAATCTCTCTGGAACTATTCCCTCTTCCATTGCCAATTGTACCAAGTTGCAAAATCTTGTGTTATCTGCTAACCAACTCAGTGGAACACTGCCAAGCAGTTTTTATTATCTACGAGGCCTTGTACTGGTGGATTTCAACTCGAACAATATTCAAGGAAGCATTCCTTTTGGTTCTGGTAGCAGTTGTAGACTATTGGAAGTTTTGGATTTGTCTTTTAATAGTTTTGCTGGGCTGATTCCACCACAGTTAGGAAACTGTACTAGTTTAACAATGTTTTCTGCGGTAAGTTCTGGAATAACCGGTCATATCCCTTCTTCTATTGGCCAGCTTTCTGTCTTGAACACTCTTGTCCTTTCTCAAAATCTCTTGTCTGGAAACATACCACCTCAGCTTGGTCAATGTAGGTCCTTGATAGACTTGGAACTATATTCCAATAAACTTGAGGGGGAACTACCAAGTGAATTAGGAATGCTAAGTGCATTGGAGAGGCTTTACCTATTTGAAAACCAGCTATCAGGTGAAATTCCTTTCGGAATTTGGAAAATTGAAACCCTTGTTGAACTTCATTTGTACTCTAACCTTTTTACAGGGGAAATTCCTCTTCTTGTTACCGAGCTTAAGAATTTGAGGAACTTTACTATTTACAACAATCAGTTTTCTGGTATTGTACCTCAGGGTCTGGGTATCAATAGCAGTCTGGAAGTAGTGGACTTCACAAATAATACATTGACCGGCCAGATCCCACCAAACCTTTGCTTTAAGAAAAAACTACGGAGATTGACTTTGGGATCTAATTACTTTGAAGGTAGTATTCCTTCTGATATAGGAAGTTGCACTTCTTTAGAAAGACTGATCCTAGAGCAAAATAACCTTTCTGGAATTCTTCCGAATTTTGTAAAAAATGCCGGCCTCGTGTACATTGACTTGAACAATAATAGAATCAGTGGGGAAATTCCTGCAAGCTTGAGGAACCTGACAAATATTACCTCAATTAACTTCTCCCTAAACAAGCTTACAGGGGTAATACCCCAGGAGCTGGGAGACCTGATTCACCTTCAGAGTCTTAATCTCTCTCAAAATAATTTGAAAGGTCCTTTGCCTTCTCAACTGTCAAATTGCAAAATGTTGTTACAGTTCGATGTGAGCTATAATCATTTAAACGGCTCAATTTCTTCTAGTTTCAAAAACATGGTAAGGCTGGCATCTCTCGTTTTAAGTGGAAATCAGTTTACTAATGGGCTGCCACCTTTTTTGTTTGATCTTGAAAGTCTTTTGGATTTGCAACTTGGTGAAAATCTATTAGGTGGAGAATTTCCTGCATTGATAAGATCTGTTGCAGCAGTACAGGTGTTGAAAGCACTAAATCTCAGTAGTAATCGGTTATCAGGGAACGTTCCTGCAGAAGTGGGAAACTTTTTGACGTTGGAGATTCTAGATGTATCTAGCAACAATCTAACTGGGACTTTGGACGCCCTTTCAAGCCTCCGATCTTTAATCAGTGTCAATGTCTCATATAACTTGTTTACGGGTGCAGTACCAACAACATTAATGAAGTTGTTGAGCTCGTCTCCGTCTTCATTTATGGGAAATTTGGGACTTTGTGCCAACTGTCTCCCAAGTGATAGCTTGACTTGTAATATTAGCAGAAACTTAAGGCCTTGTTACAAGAAATCAAGCGGTCGGAAAGGCATTGGAAAGGTGCAAATTGTGGTGATAGCTCTTGCAACATCATTATTCGCTGTTTTTGCCTTCCTTTTACTGTGTTATTTGTTTTCACGACGAAGGATCCTGGAGCAGGAAGCAGTAATCTCTGCTGAAGAGGGTGCTTCATCTCTTCTTCAGAAGGTAATGGAAGCTACTGAGAATCTGAATGAGAAGTATATTATTGGGACTGGAGCCCATGGCACCGTCTACAAGGTTTCATTGGACCCAGAAAAAGTGTATGCGGTAAAAAAGCTTACATTTACAGGAATGAATGAGGGACACACGAGCATGGTTAGAGAAATTCAGACGATTGGGAAGGTCAAGCACCGGAATCTAGTCAAACTGGAACAATTTTGGTTGAGAAAGGACTATGGTTTAATTTTATATAGTTACATGCAAAACGGAAGTCTTCATGATGTTCTTCACGTGAGATGTCCACCAGCAGCCTTAGATTGGAATACTCGTTATCAGATAGCACTAGGAACTGCTCATGGTCTAGCATATCTCCACTTTGACACAGATCCTGCCATTGTGCACCGTGATATCAAACCAATGAACATTCTTTTGGACTTTGATATGGAGCCTCATATATCAGATTTTGGCATTGCCAAAATTCTGGATCAATCTTCTGCTTCAATGCCAACCACTTCAGTCCAGGGAACTATTGGATATATTGCCCCGGGTATGTGAATAATTTTCATTTGCTTTAAAAGTAAAATTCAGTAGAATGGTGCTGACATCTCATTCATGCATGCTTTTTGTGAAATTATTGCAGAAAATGCATTCACCACAACAAAGAGCAAGGAATCTGATGTCTACAGTTATGGTGTTGTTTTGCTGGAGCTATTAACTAGAAAAAAGGTCCTGGATCCGTTGTTTACCGAGGGCCACGACATAGTAAGCTGGGTTGCAGCTAGTTGGAGTAACACCAAGGAAATAACAGGGATCATAGACCCAGGCCTTTTGAACGAAGTCCTTAGTTCAGGTATCATAGAACAAGTGACTGATGTTCTTTTAGTGGCTTTGAGATGCACAGAAAAGGAAGCAAGCAAAAGGCTCTCAATGAGACAAGTAGTAAAGCAATTAGAAGATTCAGCCACACTCTATAGAAATAGAACCACAAATAATGAGCTATAGACCATTGGTCCCTGTTGAAATATAAGCTTGCATCTGTCAGTCAAGCAAAGGAACGTTATGAGATGCGTCATCGCTTTCAGGTTCTATTGCTTAGACTTAGTTATACCACCATATGCATTATATAAATCATTCTATTATCTCTCGACGGCAACATAAACAGCAAACCAAATATTGATATTGCACGTGAAAATTGTCGCATTTTGGAAAGGCGGAAAGTCAGACAAGAAAAAATATATTACAAATGTATATTCTAACTTGATCACTGTCAGAGGTCACCCTTTGCAGAGAACACGTTTTTAGCGTGAGAACATTATTATTATGTTCCAGAACAGTACAACATTAGATAAATAAAATAACTGAAAAAATTGTTTATGAGTTCTTCCAAGGCCCAATACTCATGAATGAGCTCGATAGGTTTGCTGGCTTAGATATTGCAGGGCAGTAACGTCTGCAAGTTAAGCCTCGTTTTTTGACTATCCTGGTTTTATTTTATGTTTTTACATTCGATCTCAACTTATAATGAGAGGAAAAGTTGGTGAGCCTGATATGCAGTGGTTTATATTCAAGATCTTGACCAGTTTTATGTTTGGAAGGTTTTGGTGTTATCGTGGATGTTGAAGATTTTGTTATATATAATATTTTTGGTTGATTTATATTTGCATGTGAGAGTTTTATATGCAATGTCAACTTCACATTTTTCTCTTAGTTTTATTTGTTGATATGTATTCGTATGTCGGGGTTCTATATATATGTGACGCCAACTCCTATTTAATTTATATTTATAAATGTGTTTTACATTAGAATTAGAACTATAATATGTGATGTAATTTATTTATTTTTAAAAAATATGATTCTAGATTAAAGGATCTCTGTATGTATGCGCTGATGAGCTATACCTTCCGGACGAAACACTTCTCAACCCTGTAGATATAAGTTTGAGTTCTGGACGTCTTAGTATTGGATCCGCTCTTTTGTTAGCATAAACCATTTAAGTATTCAATTTATTAGGAATGATCATGATTGCATAAATAGAGGTTACTGTTTTTTGTTCAACGGTAATGGTGTATTGAAAACAAAAAACAAATACAGTGCCCGAAATTATATTTCGCCAAATGGCTGGTCCCGCAAGTAACGTGGCATTCGACTCGAATATTTGAGATCTATACATAGAGATAAATAGTGATCATTTGATATCGATTTCCCCTTAACTCCTCTCATCCAATCATGTCTTTCGTAACAATTAACGACATAAATCCAAAGGTAAAGATATCTCTTCAGATCTAACTTCTCGTAAAGACATCTCAGACACACTTACACACAATTACTGTTGTCTGTTTTTGTATCATCCGCTCATAATCTTAATGTCTGTGCTCTAAATTCTAATCAGTTGCATCTTCTTCTTTTTGTAAATTTTAATGGTTACGATGATATCCCATACCATCCATACAGAAACCCGGTAAGTGCTTATCTCCTGAAATCTGCAAACTGTGACAATTGGTCTCTGTATTTTCATCTCACAGGTCTTGAAATGTGAGTATGCAGTCCGAGGAGAGATTGTCCTTCTGGCCCAGGTAATATAACATTGAATCCTCTTTATATTACAAAGATCCGAGTCACCCATGTATGCATGTTTTACACATATCTTTAATCTCAGAGGTCATGCATTATTTTGTGTTGCAGAGATTACAACAAGACCTGCAAGAAAAACCAGGTTCCCACCCTTTCGATGAGGTATAAATTTACTCAGAGTAGTCTTTTACTTTAGTAAACACTACATATTTTCCTTTCCTGCACTAAGTCATGCATACTGCAACAGCAATTTATGGTTCAAGTAATTTTAGGTTTTCCATTGATATATACCATACTTTCTTTCTTATTTGTGACTTGTGAGAATATTTGTTATTTACTTGGCAAAAATATATACCAATCATGTCGCAGACTGGCATTCCTTTTTACTAAACGCATAGAACTCACTGAGCTAAGCTTCAGGGGATGCAGATGCAATACTGATTTTTTTGCTCAAGTTTATTAGAAGTATTATAGCAACATCTAGAACATTCTCCTCAACTTGTCATAGGAAGATAATGTGCTTATTATTCCTCGCTGGCAGATCCTCTATTGCAATATTGGAAATCCTCAATCTCTTAATCAGCGTCCCATTACATTCTTTAGAGAGGTACGGATAACTCTTTATTCTAGAATGGTTATCATTCTAGAGTAACTATTATACGATTCAGCATTTATTTTTGTTAGCCCTGTGTTAGGTTCTTGCAATATGTGACCATCCTGCAATCTTGGACAAAAGTGAAACACAGGGGTTATTCAGGTTTTTTTTCCTACACTAACCAGTACTGCAATCTTGCACTACATGATGTTTGAAAGTCAGAAATGCACTTTGCTATCATGGTTAGAGTCATAGCTCTATGCAGTTTGTGTTCTGTTAGCTCTTTGCTCCTTATCACCCCCCCCCCCCCCCCCCCCCCCCCCGGATTTCTCGTCCTTTGCCCCCTGATATCTTTGGGCGGTTGATGTAGCTGTTACAAATTCTTCCAGTGCAGATGCCATTAGACGGGCTTCAGAAATCCTGAATCAGATTCCTGCAAGGGCAACAGGAGCGTATAGTCATAGCCAAGTACAATGGCCTATTTAGAATTACTAAGAACTTCTACTTTGTAAGCTTTTATACATCTCACTGTATGATGAAATTATCTTTTCTATTAAAATCTTACAACAGGGTATCAAGGGATTACGTGATACAATTGCTGCTGGTATTGAAGCTCGCGACAGTTTTCCTGCTGACCCGAATGATATTTTCTTGACAGACGGTGCAAGTCCTGGGGTAATAATTAATATTGCATTCTGTAATGGAAAACAATTAATGCCTCAGCTTACAAATTTGGTGATTTTCTGTTTAGGTTCATATGATGATGCAATTGTTGTTGTCATCGGAGAACGATGGAATCCTTTGTCCTATTCCACAGTACCCCTTGTATTCTGCTTCAATAACCCTCCATGGAGGCACTCTTGTATGTTTTACTTCTTTTGAGATATATTTGATGCTATGGAATAGGTGTAAAAACTTGGAGACTTGTAGTTAGCATTTAGCTGAAAAGCTTCAAGTTAAACTGGGGAATGAACTTTGCGATGTTCTGCAATAGCACACGATATGAAATGAAAACTGTATTGTTTATGGGTTAATATGTTGATTCTGATTCCTTCCCTCATTCCAATCTTACTTTCTTGACAATCTAAACTAAAGATCAAATCAGCAATTGGAGAAGGAATGTTCCATTCTTCTATCAAGTCATTTTTCTTACAAACTTTATGATAGAAAATTTGCATCCTCATTTTGGTCCACTCTTCCCTCTGACATCCTTTTTTTTTTTTTTTTCTTAAATTTGGACCACAATATTTCATTACATTATCCTTGATCGGATAGAGCATAACTGCAAAAGTTAAAGCTTTCAATATGACAGTAAGTTGAAATATACAGGTGCCTTATTATCTTGATGAAGCAACAGGCTGGGGACTGGAGATGTCTGAGCTCAAAAAGCAACTGGAGGATGCCAAGTCCAAGGGAATTACTGTCAAGGCATTGGTTGTTATAAATCCGGGCAACCCAACTGGGCAGGTAACCGCTGGTTGCTATTTATAAGAGCAGTTAAGTACATAATTGTATTTTAAGAGATGAAGAGTGCTTTGTAAAACTATAGAATAATATTTCAATCCTACATCAGGATGTAAATTTGTTATATGTAAATTTTTTTTTGGCAAAAAAAAAAAAAAGGATGTAAATTTGTTATACAATAGTCGTCATAAATATTTACAGGTTCTTTCTGAGGAAAACCAGCGGGACATAGTGAAGTTCTGCAAGAACGAGGGCTTGGTTCTTCTGGCAGATGAGGTATGTGATTTTACTCAGCCCTGCAGCCTATCACTGCTATTCGAGATTCGAATAGCCCAGAGTCCATTATATGTAAAATAATATTAGACTGTCATCGTATGTGTACTCAGTTTCAGCATTGTCTTCCACCTGTTTATTTACAGGTATATCAGGGAAATGTTTACGTTCCTGAAAAAAAATTTCACTCTTTCAAGAAAGTTGCCAGGTTGATGGGTTACGGAGAGACTGATATTCCAGTAGTATCTTTCCAGTCTGTTTCAAAGGGTATGTTATCTTATAAACCTTTGTTCTTCTTTCTGGCAAACTGTTAAATAGTTCTTGTTCAGGCTATCATGGAGAGTGTGGAAAAAGAGGTGGATACATGGAGGTGACTGGTCTTCGTCATGAGATAAGGGAACAAATATACAAGTTGGCGTCTGTCAATCTTTGTGCTAATATTTCTGGTCAAATTCTTGCAAGCCTTGTTATGTACCCTCCTAAGGTTATTCTTTACTGCTTGTACTGTTGCTGTTATATGTGTCAATGTGTGCTCTAGTTGAATAGTATCCTTTGGTGGCAAGTTCTTTAAGCTTGAGATAGTATTATCAAACCTGGATAATTAGGTAAAACAATAATCAGATATTAATAGCGTTATAGAAACTATTCAGCCGTGTATGTAGTTAAATTAAATAACAATTTTGACCTAGAAGCAAATTGCTCATGATATACCATTGTCATGATTAGTCTGCTCTGCAGTTGATTTTCTGCTAATTTTGTGAAACATATTGTCATCTATGACTACTATTGATCAAGTGAAAGGAAATACTAATGTCTAATGTTGATGCATGCAGCTTGGTGATGAATCTTACGAATCCTACATTGCTGAGAAAGAACAAATACTCTCATCACTAGCAAGGCGTGCAAAGGTTCGTTAAAAATCAAAAGGCTACACCACAGTTCAACTGAAATGTTAAGTCACCATGTAGAGTAAAAAGTTTATGCAACTAGGATACGGTCTGTAAAAGTACGGACTACATTGCAGTTGAAACCTTAGCCTCCATTCACAATTATTTTGTGGTCAGTGCTCTTACATGAACAAATTAATAATCTTCTGAATTACATTTGGGTAGACACTCGAAGATGGGTTTAACAACTTGGAGGGGATAACATGCAATAAAGCAGAAGGAGCAATGTACTTATTTCCACAACTTCACCTACCTCAGAAAGCAATAAAAGCAGCAGAAGCAGCAAAAAAAGCACCAGATGCATTTTATGCTCGTCGCCTCCTTGATGCAACTGGTGTCGTCGTAGTTCCTGGATCAGGTTTTCGCCAGGTGAGTTGTCTTATATACTCTCCGATAACAAACCTACTATGTACCATATGCAGGGTGTAATATTGGATGTAAATGTTTGAACTAATGCTTTGATAGGTTCCTGGAACCTGGCATTTTAGATGCACAATATTGCCTCCCGAGGACAAAATTCCAGCTGTGGTTCATCGGTTAACAGAATTTCATACGGCATTTATGGACGAATTTCGCGACTGAGTCGGTCTTGTATATCATGATTACATTGCTGGTCTGATTTGTTCACGTCCTTTGTGCACATTTTAATAATACAAGGAAAAATGCTTCTAACAACTTATTTTCGTAGTAACAATTTTATAATTATATAATGGGAAAGCGGATATTTTTGTCACTGACTTACTATAATTTTTTTTTATTTTGTTCATTAATGTTACGTTCAGATTTCTTTTTGTCACTAAAGTCAGTTTTGGATTTAATTATAAGCATGATATAAATTTTTTATAGCATTATTAGCCGTATGTAATATTTTGATAATTTGATATATGTATAAACTTTTATATATAGTACTTCTTTCTATGTATTCAAGATTGATAATATGTATAAACTTTTATATACAGTACTCTTTTTATGTATCTAACTTTTTATGTATCTAAGATCGTTTATCTTACTGATAATAGTTTGACATGCATTTTATTGGCTTAGTTTTATAAATTATTTTATTTTTTTGAATAAAAATTATATTATATTCATATCGTTGTTTTCAATTCAAAGTTTCTTGTGACAAAATAAAAATGAGTAAGTGTACTCATTTAACTGATCAATGAATTTTGAGTTTTTTTAGCCAAAACGAAATTACAACCGAACTTAAAATCATATTTATTATTTTTATAATTTTTTTAAGCAATTCCCCGAGTTGATCTTCTAGTGTTGGTCACTTACGGATTTAAAATTTTCAAATACATACTGATTATAAAATTACATGTGAAATACGAGTCAAACAAAAATAAATATATTTTATTTGACATGAATTTGGATCAAATATCATCTTATTGAATATTATTATTCTAATCTCTTTATTATGAGCTATAATTTTATTTTTTCTAGCAACCTCTATGTATGACAAATCATTTATTTTATATATGAGGGCATCTTTTTATAATGAGATATATAAAATAAATTATAATATAAATTAGGGAAATCTACAAAACTACCTACCTTTTCTTTTATTGTTTTCAAAAATACTACCTTCCAGAATTATTTTTAAAAATACCTTTTCATAAATTTTTTTTTTCTAAAATACTGTTTGCAACTTTTGCAACCTCATTTGCAACTACAGGCGGCGCCAGCCGTATTGCAACCTCTTTTGCAACTTCATATGCAGCTGAATTCCTGATTTCAAGTTCCAGTTTTCAAATGTCATTTTCGACCTCATTTTCGGAATCGATATATATATATATATATATCTATATGAGTTGAGTTCTGTGGGATGCTATTAAACTTGAGAAATTGGAGTCCCTAAGAACTACCGTTAGATTGTAAACAGATCCTGTGGCTGAGATTTAATAAAGAAAAATACAGCTGACCTTTTCTAAGCAAATTTAAACTGCAATTCATTTCTTGAAAAGCATATCCTGCATCCTCCGTCGAAACAAAGAAAACCACGACCGTTACAAAGAGTGCCGGATTTTCGCTGAAGAACCCTTGGTGCGGAACTTTAGAGACTGAATTCAGCGACTGGGGAGCATTTTGCAGGACGTTGCAAGTTTATGTGAATACGAGTGCCGGATTTTGGCTTGGCCCAACCCGCGTTGCGGAACTTTTGAATCTCAATTGACCGGTTGGGGAGTACTGTCAAGACGCTGCTGCAGGTGTATGCGAAGATGAGTTTAGGTATGGCCACTAATTTGTTACTATGTGCTTCAATTGAATTGCATGTCGTATAAGTGGTCAATAGGTTAACGGAATTTGAGTTTTCCGGTGGCCATGGTCGATGGGTTGTCCTGCATATGTTCTTTTGGTTTCGTAATGATCGAATGAATTTTTGTTTTGTAGACAATGGAAATCCGTGTTTAATTGTTCTGCACTTGATATTGCTAGGATATTAACTGATTTTGGATTTTTAAAAATGCCCTTTGCTAATTGGTGAATGCTTGTCCTGCATATGTTCTTTTTGTTTCGTAGGGGCGGAGTGGGATTTTTTTTTGTGCATTTTGAACAATGGAACTCTGTGTTTGTTCTGTGCTTGAAATTGCAAGGACATTTACTGATTTTGGGTCATTAAAAATGAGCTTTGCTAAAGGGTGAAGGCTTGTCCAGCATATATTCTTTTTGTTTCGAAGATGCGGAATGAAGTATTTTTTTGGTCTTTGTAAACATTGAAAATATGTTTGTGTTCTGCACTTGACATTGCCAGAATATGTACTAATTTTGAATCTTTAAGAATAACCATTGCTAATTGGTGAATGAGTGCTGTATTAGGACAATGCAGAACGCTTTGTTGAAATGGTATGCGGTGTTTGCTTTGATTCTTCGTGTTCTAATTGCACAAAGTCATTGCAGAACAAAAACACCTGATGTAAGTAGAGCATTTAGCCACAAACAAAACACTCAATACTCAAAAAAATGCAATTCCAACAAACTGCAGAACGTAACCACAAACTGCAGAACATAACCACAAACTGCAATTAGAACTGCAGAACATTGGTTTTTTTTTTAATTTGGGTATTGGGTGTTTTGTTTCTGACTAAATGCTCTACTTAAACTGCGTGTTTTTGTTCTGCAATGACTTTGTGCTTGTTCCTAAATCAAAAAATTTACTATATGGGTATCTGATCTTGAGTGTTATGCAGGTGGGGGTTTTTAAGTGTAGAATTTTTATTGTAGTGCATGACATAACAAGAGAAGAATTGGGTGCAAGATTTGTGAACGAAGTAAATTTTTTATAGTTTCTTGTTGTGTGAGTGGTCGAGGTTTGGAAAGAAATTTTGCTCACTTATGTTTTTTTAAGGTACTGGGGTGATTATGAGCCGCCATTGTTGTTTAGCTAGCACATTTAATTTGCTCAAACTGTGAAACATTTGTTCCATAGAGTGCTTCTCTCAGTAGCTTATTTTATCAATGAATGGTGTCCATTGCGTTGGTTTTTGTCCTGCACTAATTTTGCTTTTTTGATGTTTAGCATAGCATATTTCATTGGACAATTAAAAAGTATTGTGGCTAAAGTCCAATGCTAATGAAATTATCGTTGTACTAATTTTGCTTCTTTGATGTTTAGCATAGCATATATAGCTCTGTCATGGTTAAGATTAGTACTAAGCACGAAGCTTTGAAGTTATCTTGAGATGAACTAGTTTATACAGGATTTTTGCGAAATAAATTGTACTTGTAATAACTACTTATCTATCCTCTGATGATATCACACACTTATAATAATCTAAGTTAGCAACTACTGAAGCAAATCTATTAAATTTAGGATATTTAAAATTCATGATATAAGGACCTGATAAAATAAGTTAATCATTAGTTCACAATTCACATTACTTATATTTATACCACTACCAAGTGTTTAGTGCATCACTCTCTTTGCACACATCCATTTTTTATTTCTAATCTTAACAAGCCATTACATTGTTGCTAACCAATGTTGGCAGACTAGTGCAGAACACAAGCCTTGTGCGGTTGTGCCTGGACCAATATAAATAAGCAAATAATTAAGATAATTAGTGCTGCTTCAATTTTTTTTTTGTGTGCAAGTTTGATGAACAACAAGCAGCAGTGCAGAGAGTAGTGTTGTAATTTTGGAAAAAGAAGGGGATGCTTTAGTTTGCGTCTCCTATGTGTAATATGGCACCTGTTACAGTATTTATGTAATTGCGACGTTTGATACATTTTGATAAAACAGATACGGTGTATTTTTTTTAAAACAGTTGTGGGAATATGCATGCTTTAGTTGTATTTTCATCAGTTTTATGTTGTTAAATACTATTTTTAATTCTATATTTTCTGAATGAATGTTTGCACCTATTTTATAGGATGTGGAAGAAGAAATTTCTTTGACCACGCAGGCACGTGCAGATATGAATTTAAAAAAACACTTTGATGAGGAGGCAAGTTAGACTTTTGTGTGATAGCTAATATAAGTTCATGTATTATCAAGTGTTTTCTAGTAACGTAATTTGTTTTGCAGCCGTACATGATCAGTTTTGAGATGAATCTGAAGGAGTTGGATGTCGTGTACCGTAGATGCTTGACGAATTTCATTGATAGCTTGCCGTTGTATCCTAAAAATGCAAAGCTTGCTGACTTGAAGCAGAGATATAATCAGTTTTTCAAAATGTTTGCGGATTCCACATCCATTAATAAAAGTATGTCCAACACTAACACACAGAATGGGTGCAAGACAAGGGTGGCACAAGATGATGATCAAAGTGTTTCGAGTTACTCGATAGGATTGACACAGATGTTCGCCAAACACCTATAGAGATGTACTACACACATTGGATCATTTTAGGAACATCTTCAAAAAAAATTCAATTTAATAGAAACAAAAAATTAATATGCAGAATTAATTACTTGGCTCCATTCTGATTAGACATTTGAGACTTGTTAGGAACAATAACAATTGTGTTTCAGATAAAAGGATATTATCGATGTTCCTGATCAAAGACATAATGGTGAAAAAAAAATAAAAATTGATAGAAAAAATGCAGGACAAATTTGCTAAGTGAACTCCTGAAAACACTCATTTTGTTGTAACTGCATTGAAGTTGTTTCACGTAAAGACACGGCCAAACCTATTAACACGTCTCTGTTTTGTGTAAAGTAAAAATTAAATTATATATTTATAAAATGAATCTAATATAATCAGCAGCCGTTGGATCAAATTGAAATGGAGGGCCTGGATTGGGACTCCAAGACTCCAATAAACTATGAGACTCCGAATAACTTTCCTCCTTGGAAACCCATTCTTTTTAGAGTCCTTGGAGTCCTAGCTATCCACCGTTGGATCAATCTAATCCTGCAGTTGTCAATTTTTTTTTTAAAAACTGTTAATTAATAAAAAGTCAAAGACATCTCGCACCCAAAAACGTTAGTTACAATTTCAAAAAAACCATTCCTGATATCTTGCTTCTTGCTTCGTAGATAGAAATTGAGAGAAGATTGTTTTGCAGAAAAGGAAATTGTTATCCTTGGCTTTCTAGGGCTGGTGAAGGAATTGGGGCCATTGAACATCGAGTACTTTAACGGAGACAATAAGTGAAGGTACCTACATAGATTTTGTTAATAAGTTCTGCAATTGATTTGTATGTCCTATAATTAAGTGATCAATGATAGTAATTTGTGTTCCCAGTATGTTTTTGTTGAATTGGGTGTCCTGCAACTAATTTTTATTTGATAGGTTGTCATCTCCTCTTTGTAATTGAGTTATGCCCTTGATTGTTATTTGGAGGACAAAGAAAGCATTTTTATTTTTTGTGTGGATACATGAACCGAAAATACTATTGGTGAGAAAGTGATGTCTTTAGAGTTCTGCAGAACGTATAATTTCTGCAATTGATTTGCATGTCCTGTAAGTGTTCTGCAATTGATCATGTCCTGTAAGTGATTGATAGATGATGGTAATTTGTGTTCCTAGTAGGCTAGTACGTTCTTGTTGAATTGGGTATCCTGCAACTGATTTTAATATGATGGGTTTTAATCTCTTCTTTGTAATTGAGTTATGCACTTGATTGTTATTTGCAGGACAAAGAAAGCATTTTCATTTTTTTGTGTGGATATATGAACCGAAATTACAATTGGTGAGAAAGTGATGTCTTTAGACGATGCAGAACGTATAAGTTATGCAGAAGTATAAATTCTGCAATTGATTTTCATGTCCTGTAAGTGTTCTGCAATTGTTTTGCATGTCCTGTAAGTGTTCTGCAATTGATTTGCATGTTTATTTTTTTGTGGCTATATGACTCGATATTGCTATTTGTGAGAAAGTGATGTCTGTAGACGATGCAGAATGTATGGTTACATTATGTGAAGCATGTGTTGCAGGATACTATTAAAATCCCTGGCTTGTCTTGGTTGTGTGTATGCTTGAATTAGCGGACAACTTTTAGAATGTTATAGAATCTGTATAAAACTTACGTTTGGCATAAGTCAAATATAAAAAAGAGAATAGCGATTTGGTAGGACATTTAGATATGAGACATGTCTGGTTAGTTGTAGACAGTAGTGAATATCTAGTATTATTCATACATGTGTTTTTATGTGAATTATGAAAATGTAATTGACTGAGAACTCTTCGTAATGAGGCACTTGGAATCTTACATGGGAATGCAGCATCGTGGAAGAGTGGCCTTCGTCCTGAGATGGTAATATTATAAGACATGTTAGTTATATTCACAAGGGTGAACATTTCATAAACTATTTTTCTGTTTTTAATGATGCAGGAAAATCAAAGCAGTGTCCTCCACAAGCTCAGAGTAATATATGCACAATGCTCACATGGTCTGAGAACAAAAGAAGATGGACCGTGCTTAAAAAGATGGTGCAGTTTAGAACAAAAAAATTGTGTGAATAATTCTGTAATCAATCATGTTATTGATCCCACGTTCATTGGTTCTTTTAGAACAAGTTGATATTTGAGTTGTTTGGATTGAATGGAATGATTTTATTTATTTCTAAACTCTTGTAAGGTTGACAATGTCAATGGTTTAGCAGGATTTATATTAATTAGTAGAAGGCTGTGTTGTTTCTGTGATTTGATTACGCAACCGAGCACCAGAAATTTTAAATGATAACTAGTTTCTGATGTTACCTGCCTTATGGGTTCTGTTGTATAAGATACTTCATTTTTTTTTCTCTACAGAAAGTTGTTCCTAGTTTATTTATTCATCTTTGCTACTGTGTGAGTGCGTTGTTGAAAGAGAGGATGAGAGCTTGCATGGTTGCTGATTGTAGATTGTATGAAGGGAGTTTTAAAAACGGAGTCATTGGAATCGACTGGTGATGAGTCTTGTATGATTGCTAAGCAGTTTGATGAGGATAAAGACTAGTGCAGCTGTTATAAATTCTAACAGTTCACAATAATATGTATTTTTGTGTGTCTATATTAAAATGTCCTCTCAAAATGACTCCAGTGAATTTAATTTGTAGTCGAGTTTGATTTTAAGTTGCAAAGATGACATTGATATAAATCCAGTTTCTACATATATATATTAGTACTTCATTCTATTTTGTTATATCATTTTAAATTATTTTTTCAAACTAAAAGCAAATAGCTTGAACACAAGCCAAAAATGGTACGGAAACAGATATGTATGCAAATGAAAAAATGACTTGCTTTATCAAGATAATTATATTAAGTACTACATACTAACAAATTAAAATACATAACTAGGTAAATAGCTTGAAAATGAGACAACATCCACCCAATCTGGAAAAAGACTTTTTATCTTGGCTGCTTCATCCACTAAATATTGGTTTACTACTCCAACTTGAATCACCAAATTTGCAAAACTTTTTGCCTGCATATATATACAAACAACAGTTACAACTACAATGACAAAAACTGGAACTTTATGACTAATATGCCTAGTTCTATGCTAAAGCTTTCAGCTGCCATTTCCAAAGGTTCTGATTGTTTTGCTAAGTAAGCACCATATCTCGTGTGATGCAACTGGGGTACATCCGTCACTTGGCCAAATTACAAAACACGGATACTGGTTCACTCTTACCTCTAACCAGAAGGTCCAGTTCTCTTGTCCTGCTCCCTAAGTCTGCATATGTATGACGGTGGACCACCTCCAATTACTTCAGGAGCTGAAACATTATAATGTACCAGGACTTACCAACTTCAAACTTAATACCAAGAAAAAGTACTAAATATACAAATACATATTTACCTGGAAGTATGTTCTCTACAAACAACCAACTGGATAATGGATTAGTAATGTTGAGTACTGCTACCCAAACCTCCTCTAAAGAACTGAAGGAAGATTGAAAAAAAAAAACCACACAAGGACATATAAATCATACATTTTATCATCAGTTCATGGAGTGTTGTAGCCTGCATATTCAGTTTGCATTAACATGATATCAGATAGTTGTATAGAGGATAATTAGTTATGGTTACCCCAAGGAAAATTCGAAGTAGACGCGTCGAGATCCCACATTTGATATCATTGGTGGCTTATAACTTGAAAGGTGCAGTAAATATCTATATTTATTCAAAATAGCATCGTTTATTGTAGGGACTTTTATGCCTCTTGAGAACAACGACGACAATGGGTAAATTGCCTGCAAAATAAAAAAGCAAATGCAAGTTTGAAACATATACAGTATATTACATCACTAAGCACTGTTTAACATCAGTCTTATTTATAGATGAAGATCAATCAATGAAGAAAATCCCAAAACAAGAGATGGAGACGAAAAGACACAAATCGAGTAATGTCCGGAACTCCAACCCTCCTGCTTCCATAATATATGCAATAAAAGGAAAGGGATGAACACCAGTGCATAAGTTCTCCAAGATATCTAGCCAAGAACAATAAGAAAAGATGCAGGACATTTTTTCTTCCCATACTCCTTGAAACGCTCGAGCAGTTGTAACTGCTGCGTGAACAGAGCCTACTCAAAAAAACGTGGCTCTCTGTGTAAAATATAAAACAAGATATACTTTTTAAAAATTAAATCAAATATTCTATTAACCATTGGATCTAAATCAAAATGGAGGGCCTAGATTGAGACTCCAAGACTCCAACAAATTATAGGACTCCAAATAACTTTCTTCTATATATATATATATATATATATATATATATATATATATATATATATATATATATATGAGGAAGATCCTAAGAAAACTCAGCTTATCAAGAAAACCGAGAAACCCACTTAATCACCGTTCATCTCATAATCATAATATTTATCAAAATATCAATCAAATCTAATTTATAAAGGATAGTATAGTAATCTTCTATGTACATTTAATGCATTCAGTAAATACATGCATTTAATGCATTCAATCAGTACATTTCCTTCTTCAAAAAGATTTGTCTAAGATTTGCTTCAATATTCACGCATAATCCATACTTCAACAATCAAACTCCCATATACGGATTAAATTATTAAAATACAAATATTAATTAACTGACATAAATAATAAGATATGCAATTAATTATTTTTCTTTTTTATATTGTTTATATCTCATTAATAGTCGGAGCATTTAGTGTATATTACATTTGAATTTCAAATTTCAAAATTTCAAAGATTCACCGTGAGAAATAGAAAAGATTTAATAACATTATTAATAATATCTAAGAGAATCTTTAAGATTTAAAAATAATAAAATATCTTAGAGAATCTTTAAAATTTTATTATTTAAGACCTTATTCTAAAGTACATTTAGATAAGATATTTTCATAGGTACTATCATGTGTAAGAAACTACTCAACGGAATCGGATCAAATATTTTCTCATTAGCTATAGGAGAGGTAGTTTTATTAATATAACATATATGATAAATGTCATTTAAATGTAATTGGATTCCTTTAAGTGTTTATATTCAAAGAGATTCCATTAAGTGTTTTGATGAATATTTTAAAAGAATCTTGCATGGCACAAATATTTATTATTAAAAATAATAAAATATCTTAGAGAATCTTTAAAATTTTATTATTTTAGATCTTATTCTAAGAGCATTTAAATAAGATATTTTCATAGGTACTGTCATGTGTGGGAAATTACTCAACGGAATCCGATCAAATATTTTCTCATTAACTATAGGATAGGTATTTCAGTTTTATTAATATAACATATATGATAAATGTCATTTAAATGTAATTGGATTTCTTCAAGTGTTTATATTCAAAGTAATAAAATATAGCCAGATTCCATTAAGTGTTTTGATGCATATTTTTAAAAGAATCTTGCATATTAAAAATAATAGAATATCTTAGCGAATGTTTAAAATTTTATTATTTAAGATCTTATTCTAAAGAGCATTTAGAAAAGATATTTTCATTGGTATTGTCATGTGTAGGAAATTACTCAAGGGAATCCGATCATATATTTTCACATTAACTATAAGAGAGGTATTTCAGTTTTATTAATATAACATATATGATAAATGTTATTTTCCTTTTTTATATTATTTATATTTCATTAATAGTCAGAGCATTTAGTGTACATTAAATTTGAATTTGAAATTTCAAAATTTCAAAGATTCACCGTGAGAAATAGAAAAGATTTAATAACATTATTTTAGCATTTATTTCTGTTTATGATTTTTTTGACGTAGGAGGTTTGTTAAAGTATTCTTTTAGATATTATTATAAATTTTGTATTCGTATTCTTTTATATTAATTGGTTTAAGATTCTTCGAAATAATAATTAATAAAAATGTTAAAAGAGTCAAAATAATATCATACGGTGAATAATTTATACAAGGAAAAACTCAAATTTTAAAAGAATCTTGCATGACACAAATATTTATTATTAAAAATAATAAAATATCTTAGAGAATCTTTAAAATTTTATTATTTAAGATCTTATTCTAAAGTACATTTAGATAAGATATTTTCATAGGTATTATCATGTGTAAAAAACTACTCAACGGAATCGAATCAAATATTTTCTCATTAACTATAGGAGAGATATTTTAGTTTTATTAATATAACATATATGATAAATGTCATTTAAATGTAATTGGATTCCTTTAAGTGTTTATATTGAAAGTAATAAAATATAACCAGATTCCATAAAGTGTTTTGACGCATATTTTAAAAGAATCTTGCATGCCACAAATATTCATTATTAAAAATAATAAAATATCTTAGAGAATCTTTATAATTTTATTATTTATGATCTTATTCTAAGAGCATTTAGATAAGATATTTTCATATTTCTTCAAGTGTTTATATTCAAAGTAATAAGATACAACCAGATTCCATTAATTGTTTTGATGCCTATTTTAAAAGAATCTTGCATATTAAAAATAATAAAATATCTTAGAGAATGTTTAAAATTTTATTATTTAAGATCTTATTCTAAAGAGCATTTAAATAAGATATTTTCATAGGTATTGTCATGTGTAGGAAATTACTCAACGGAATCCGATCAAATATTTTTTCATTAACTACAAGAGAGGTATTTCAGTTTTATTAATATAACATGTATAATAAATGTCATTTAAATATAATTGGATTCCTTCAAGTGTTAATATTTAAAGTGATAAAATATAAACCAAATTCCATTAAGTGTTTTAAGTAATAATAAGATATGTAAATAATTGATTTTCATTTTCTATATTATTCATATTTCAACCAATCAGTCAGAGCAATTAGTGTATATTAAATTTGAATTTCAAATTTAAATTTCAAAAAATTCACCTTGATAAATAGAAAAGATTTAATAATATTATTTTAGTATTTATATTTATTTATAATTTTTTGACGTAGAAGGTTTCTTAAAGTGTTCCTTTAGATATTATTATAATTTTTCTATTAGGATTCTTTTAATTAATTGGTTTGAGATTTTTCAAAATAATAATCGTTAAAAATATTAGAAGAGTCAAAAGAATATCATAGGATAAAAATTTTATACAAGACAAATCTCAAAATTTTTAAAAGAATCTTGCATAGCACACATATTAATTATTTAAATTAATAAAATATCTTGGATACACAGACCCCCGAAATTAAATTCCTAAAATTTAATCAAAGAATACTGCTAGGAATAGAGCACATCTCGAAATCAGGCGGCCGGAAAATATTTAAAAGCAACTTTAACACCATAACCACTCTACTCGAGCAACAGCAGCAAGCAAGGACTCCACCACCATCTCGGCCAACGGAATTGTCGAGGAAAAGAACTAAAAAAAAAATACCCCTTACATTGCAGCGACTCCTGCAGCATCCACCCATAACAGACCCTCTAACTATCAAACAGAAAATTTGCCACACATTTAACTATGCCAGACCACCTAAAAAACTGCAGCACCTCGAAATTACTCAAGCAGAACAATCCCCTGCGATTAGAGCAATCCTGGAACAATCACATAAAAGTAAAATAGGACTACCATCAATTATACCACAGCAACATAAAAAGACAATGGCCCAATGAACTGCAGCATCAACAACTTTCCGCAGACTTTTCCAGAAATAAATCTCTATCAACAGGTAAATAAAAAAGCTCCAGACAATCCATAAATCAGATTTTAAAACATTCTCACAGCCCCAAAACATATGTCAGCAGATAAAATTTTCTCCCAGCAGGGGCCAAGACTAAACATACAAAAAAGAAGGCTTTCACCCATAACAGGCGGCCAATACTCAACTTACAAATCCACTAGGCTGATGCAAAAAAACAACCCCGAAACAAATAGCAGACGCGGATTCTTGGCTCAGCCAAAAATAGACTGTCACCAAAACCAAGACCTCCCCCATATCAAACATGATTGATTAACAGAAGCTCAGAATTTAAACCCTATCTGAGCAAATCATCTCTCACCCTCGGAGAATTAAAAACTGAAATCCCTGCAATTTTTTCCAAATATCATCAGATTTATCATCAATAATCTACCCAACAGACTTATTCTTCTTCTGAAAAAGCCTTCGTTTTCTCTTATTCCAAAGATGAGAAACTACAGCAGGACAAGCTTATTAATTAGAACATTCAAAGATTTTCCTTGCCAAGCAACAGCAGATTCTCGAATATACTCCTCCCAATTCCTTTTGTACAGCAAACAATAGCCCCTTTTGAAATTTCAGAAGGACAAAGTAACAGAATCCACACTGAAAATATAAATGTGAAAGAGAATCAGGAATCTCTCCACAAAAGCTACAAGAAACACTTTGCTGCACTTGCCAATATTTAAGACGATTCTGAGATAGCAAGCGATCCAAAATCACAAGCCATAAAACATGACATTATAAAAAGAAACCTTAATAAATCTTAAGAACCTCGAACCTAGCTAAACACCTAAAAGAATCTCAGCATGGAGATTATTCTCCGTCATTTTGGCCAGTGTTCTCATGGAGATTCTTCTCTGTTATTTTCTCTCTGGAAAAGGAATACATGAGTCTGCAGATTATACAAAAGTTATAATAAACAAATTTTACGAAAAAGATATAAGATCCATGAGAATGATGTGTGGTACAGACCTTCAATTGATGAATTACAATGTTTCCACGATCTCGTAGCTTTCTTCTTCTTACAATAGTAGTCGTTCTTCAGGACGGTGTGTATATGTAATGATCTCGGACGTAATGATTTGAGGGTATTTTGTGTGCTTTGATTTGATTTGGACAGATGCCAAAAATAAAATATTTTTAATTAATAAAAAACAGATTGCTTACGATTTTGCCCCTGCGTGTGTTAGATTATGATTGATTTTAATTTGGGAAATAAGTATATGTGACAAAAATAATCAACGGCATCTAAGAGGGTTCCTCGGTTTTCTTGATAATTTGGTTTTCTCTGGAACCTCACTATATATATATATATATATATATATATATATATATATATATATATCGATTCCGAAAATGAGGTCGAAAATGACATTTGAAAACTGGAACTTGAAATCAGTATTTGTAATTGCATATGGTTGTATTCAGTTGCATATGGTTGCATTCAGTTGATTTTATTGTAATCTAATGGCCCCGCCAGGGGCACACCATACATCTATTGTTGCTTACAGTTTTCAGTTGCATTTAGTTGCAACTAAGGTTGCAAATGAAGTTGCAAAAGTTGCAACGGCAGTTGCAACCTCATTTACAACTATATATAGTTTTCAGTTGCATTTAGTTGCAACTGAGGTTGCAAATGAAGTTGCAACTGCGGTTGCAAAAGTTGCAACTGCAGTTGCAACTTCTGCAACCTCATTTGCAATTTTTGCAACTTACAGTTTTCAGTTGAACTAGTTGCAATTGCAGTTGCAACAGTTGCAACTTTTCATTTTTATTTGCAACTTTTACGGCTGCGCCGCCCAAGGTTGCAAATGAGGTTGCAAAAGTTGCAAATCGTATTTTTGAAAAAAAAATTTATGAAAAGGTATTTTTAAAAACAATGAAAAAGATGGTAGTATTTTTATAAAAATAATTTTACAGATGTGTATTTTTAAAAAGATCCCTATAAATTATCTACATTCTATTTCACTTTTATTTCTTTACGACATATGTGAATAAGTTAAATATTAAATATAATGGAATGACATTATGTGATTAAATATATTAGAGAAGGAATAAACTATTTTTAAAATTTTGGATTCTAATTTCTCTCACATTTTAATTAAAAGATTAATTATAAAATAAATTGAGAGTAAGCTAGATGAAATTATATTTCCAAATTTTATTTAAATGTTGCTGATTTAAAATTTAAAATTAGTTTAAAATGAATTACAAGATGATATAATATGTAAAATTACTATTTAATATTATAACCCCTGCAACAAAAAATATTGAAATAACACAGGTAAAAAATTTTCAGATACGATCAAATACAAATAATTAAGTTGATTTAGTTTTTCTCAAAATTTATCTAAAATACCTTACCAAAAAAAAATACATGACAAAGTATTAAAGAATATGCATTTATTTTAAAATAATATTAACATATGATAATGTGTTTTTTAACTAATTTTTAAATGATATGTTCATATTTTATATATCTTCGTTTATTAGAAATAAAATAACTCATGTAAAGCACATTCTAGTATATAATTTAAAATTTTATATATTTAATGTTATTATATTTTTTATACGTGGAACTACAATTAAAAAGAAGAGAGATATTTAATATTACAACGAGAAAATACGCTCTTAAAAATATTGTATAACAAAAAAGTAAATTTGAAATCACTGAACTATGTATTTTATCAAATTATTAAGAAGAGGAACCGTAGTATAAATTGGTATATACTATTGACAGAATGACAGGGTCGTCTGGGACTTTTTTGAGGCCCGTGCTGACTTTAAAAATGAGGCCCTTCCAAATGACAAAACAAAATTTTAAAATATTTAAAATAACATGATATCATAAACAAAATTAGACTACTACAACTGAAAATTTGTTTTTTTTAAGTAGTTAGACTTAAATATGACTTAAATAATGGTAAAAATAATGGTAAAAATTAAAGAGATATTAATATTATATTATATTTAAATAATGGTAAAAATAATGGTAAAAATTAAAGAGACTTAAATTAGTGTTTAAATAAAATAAGGGAATTGATAAATAAGCTCCAAATTTTACTATTTAAGCTCCAGTTCAATTTTTTACTGTACCCAAATAGTATAATCACCTATATATGAATGAAACATTTGTAGAAAGCATGGGTAAATATGGTATAAAATTTAAAATTGGAGTTTAAATAGTAAAATGTGGAGCTCATTTATCAATTCCCTAATATAATAGTAAAAATTAAAGAGATATTAAAATTATATTATATTTGTCATGAGTATACTAAAAGATAGAAAGAAGTAGTAATAGATTGGGGGCCCTAAATTTTCATGGGCCCTGTGCTGTTGCACTTGTTGCACTCCCTCGGCACTGACTATTGCATTTTTATGTTGGCAGAGAGGACAGGTAGGATTAATATATTTGTGTGGACTGCGTCTCCGGAGTTGTGTGTTCAGACTCAACACTCTTCCATAATTCTCTCGATTCCAACTGGTTCCGATCTTCTTGTATCAATCCCTTTGTATATATACATATGATGTTGTTTTCTTTGCTTAGATAATCAATTAATTTTTAGATTAATTGATTTTGTTACTTGTATTTTCACTTCAATCATCGCTTTTCTGGTCTTCCAATCTTGCTTGTAGCTGCTGCTGCTTTTTACTATCTAGTTTTGCTTCTTGTGACTTTATATGATAGATAGTGAGCTGCTGCTGCTACGTCCGGATCAGCCGGACCAAATTTAGGGTTATTGCGTTAGTCTTGACTAGACTGCTGCTTATTTTTTTTATTAGGGCAGGAGCAGGATGCTGCTTTCCAAGTCCGAGTCTGGAGAGGATTCTAACATGTCTCCCGAGATGCAACAAACTTTTCATCTTAAACACCTTAACCACAAATCCTTCTATTTGCAGAAGTTCCGACTTTACGAGACTCGCTCGGTATTTTTTTTCAATCTCTCTGATCTTTCACCATACTGTTTTTTGTGTGCACTGTTCTACTGATCATGGCTGTGTGTCAGGAGGCATAGTTGTTCTCCGACCTTGATTTCACCAATTAACTTTTTTGTATCAAAGCACTTACATTGTTTTTGCTTAAGAAAATACCTATTGTGGACTTGCGTACTATTGTTTGTGGACTTGCTTATGATTGTACTATTTTTGTGGACTTGCTTATGATTGTACTATTGTTTGTGGACTTGCTTCAACTTCTGTTTGCTTGGGACAATACGCCATCTTTGACTTTTCCAACACCGAAAACCTTGAATGCTACTTGACAGAAATAAATCAAAAATTCTTACAACGATTTCTATCCTTTAAAAAATATAATCTTACAACCGGTTTTGTGTTTGCAGACACGTAGGTTGCAAGGGTTTAGTTCAAGTGATGTCATAATATTCAATGCATATGTTGCCTCTTGGTTGTGGAGGTCACAACATTATTCTTTGGCATTCCTGTGCTCAACATATCTGTGTGTGTGTCTGTGTCCCTATATCCCGAGCTAACTGTTTGCTGTATATGTACTGCTTGCATCATCAGTTCTTTTTTCACACTCCTCACCTTATAACACATAAAAGCATTACTTGAGAAGCTTTCCTGTTTTCCACTCACGAGCCAGTGATCATCTAGTTTTTTGTGTATAAAAACTAGAGAAGCTTTCCTGTTTTCCACTCACGAGCCAGTGATCATCTAGTTAACTTAAAAAATGTTACAACGGACTGTACTTAAATATGTGCTTGTGGCGTACTTTAGTTTGTTTTGTGGACAGGGTTACACTAACCAAAGATTTTGTTACATGAATTTTTAGGGAAGCACAAAGAAATTTGGTATATTTAACATAGCATTTGGTTATAGTTGATTTATCTCTGAAGTTATAGTTCAGGAAACTATAATCTATCCCTTTCAAACTCGTTCATACAACATTGCTTGTTAACTAAAGTTTCCAAATGTATCAACATTAGTAGATACAAACATCCAAGTAGATTGACCGACTCTCCAGTCTCAGGATCCTTTTGTAGATGACAATAAGTCAATTCTAAACTACTAGGTATATATCCATCTAAAGGGCTACATGATAAAGTATGTTGTACTTCGGGTATCGTTAGAGAAAATATTGGAACGGTTTACTTTTCATTTACAGACAATCATGCATATATAGTTCATTCATAGGAGAAAGTTGATATGAATCCAGACATAGTCCTCTTTCACATAAATGTAAATTCTAACTGATTCAGAAGATGTTGCTTGATTTTTCACTAAATGACTGATTGTTAAGATACTTTTTCTGTTTTAACTTTGTTGCTCGCATCTTTGTCGTATTGAATAGCCTAAAAAATATATATGACATGTCTACATTGCATCAGAACTTTTATATGATTGGACAAGACAAGAGTGGATCAGTCCAGAGGGTCTTGAAGATCAACAGATTAGAGCTCTCTGAGCTTAATATCATTGAAGATTGTACAACGTACTCTGAAGTTGAATGCTGTGAATTGCTAAAAAGAATTAATGACGGGAATAAGTCTACTGGCGGGCTTAAATTTGTGACTGTTTGTTATGGTATTGTTGGTAGGTGATGGTTTTCTTAATAAACTTTCTAAGCATGACCTGTTACACACACAGACATGCATTCTTTTTTACACAGCTTACAATCTCATTGCTGATTTCAGGGTTTGTAAAGTTTCTGGGACCTTATTACATGCTACTTATTACAAGGAGAAGAAAGATTGGTGTAATATGTGGTCATGCAATATATGCTGTTACTAAGAGCAAGATGATTACAATTCCCAATTCAGCTGTGCAATCCAATATGGCTTACTCTAAGAATGAGAACAGGTCTTTTGTCAATTCTGCATGTAAATGTAATATTTCGCCAGTACCTTTAAGGAGAGAAAAGATGTTTAAATTCCAGTCCCCCTGTATCTTATTAAGAATCCTCTTTTGATATGTTTGTCTTCATTTTTAATTAGTACAATTTACTACTGCAACCTATTTATCTTCTGTTATATTAATTGGTTTATGAACCAGCGGTTGTAGACATCAGACTGGCCACATGCTCAATGCTCTTAGTTTCTGTCTTGATCTAGACAAAATTTAGAATCCAGATTGTATATAAAATCTCTGGGTGGTACTTTTGGCTAATGTCAATATTTCCTTGATATTTATAAATGTTACTAGAGGCTCTTGCCTGTTTACATCCTGTGAATTACAGGGCAAACTTCAGTGGTGTTATGATGTTAATTTATCATGTTGAATGAGGAGAAGGTACTATCTGGGTTTGTGTGGTCCCTTTTTTTATTTCAAATTATAATTCTAACAGCTTCCTTTGGTAACTTGCGAGTTTACTGCTTTCTCATGTTATTGTTTTAACATTCGTAATAATTGTACACACACACACGCGCATATATATATATATATATATATATATATATATATATATATTATGGGTAACAGTTAACCTGTATAATTGACTATGCTTGTCCTGTTTTTGTAAATGACATAGATACAAGAAGCTCCTGTGCACTGTGGATCTCACGAAGGACTTCTTTTTTAGCTATTCCTACCATATCATGCGTAGCCTTCAAAAGAACATGAGTAACCATGAATCAGGACATGTCCTTTATGAAACAATGTTCGTATGGAATGAGTTTATGACTCGTGGAATTCGAAATCATCTTAAAAATACTCTCTGGACAGTTGCGCTAGTGTACGGTTTCTTTAAACAGGTACCACCTTAAGCACTTTAGCGTTATTATCTTATCAGATCCCCCGTTCTACAAAAAGATACAGTTAAACTATTTATATTATTAAGATCAGGGTTGCAGAGTTACCAACTAATTGACCAGTCTATGCAGAGGAAGTGGTGCTAGACTGACAATTTGGCCGGCAAAAGCCGAGGCCTCAGCCGCATGACAATAAGTGATGATTCCCTATTTGGAAAAAATCCAATTTGGTTTACATAATCAGAAAGAAAGATTTTTATACAAATAAGTAAAGAAAAGAAAAGTGAACCTTTTTTGCTTGTCAATGTCTGCCTATCTGGTTAGTGCCAAAGAAGATTCCCTCTTCCTGAATTTATCACTCTCTGTATACGGCGGCTATGTGAAATAGGATTCCTTCTTACTAATCATCTTTGATTGTATTTTTAATCTGTATTTTCTTTAGAGAAAATGATCCTTTTCTGACTGAACTCTTACTGTCAGTTCATGATTGCTTCAAGGCCGATCATATTTTTGAATCTCAAGTGTTTCTTATATTTGAGGATAAGTTGTACAAAATCGGGAAATCACATTTGTATCAAAATATGTATAACATATTTGGATAATGATTAAATTACTATGTCCTAAACATTGATCAAATATGTATCTTTTATCCTGCCATCAATGAACCGTGGTTATATTTTCATGGAATAAAAAATGTTTAAAATGTAATAAGACCATGTACTATAGATAAGAGTGCTCCATGAATAAGTGGTGCACATTTTCAATACTACAAATTCAGAACTTCTTTCTAATATACATCTCAAGTTATTTTTAGATGTCAGTCTTACCTCTGTATCCACTATTGAATACAAGCTCAACTTTGATATTCCTATTCAGCAGGAGCTCTAATAAGTTACCATATGTGGGATAAGTAGAAGTCTTTTGGTTTTTTCTTTTATTGAGTACTTGTCAACTGAATTGGTATTTTTTTTCCTTATTGATGTTGATTACTTTATATCGATGATACCTTGTGCAAATTTTTTTTAACTTGTGCAGAGTTTTTTGTTTAACAGCATTGCATTTTTCATCTTCACCAGTTCAGGTGCTAACAGTGTATTATTTTACGATTATGTCTCATAATCTGTTGTATCAGTTAAAGCTTCAAATGTCAGGAAAAGATTTCAATTTGACCCTCATTGCAAGACGATCTCGGCATTACGCAGGAACCAGGTTTGTTTAGTTTTTGCCTTCCGCAACTATAAATCCAAGACCGAACAAGCACTGTTTTCTATTACTGCCACACATCATAAACGTGGTCTTGCTCTTCCCTATGCATGAAGATTACTTATGACTCGTCACCATGACCCATTCATCTTCATTTTATCCTAATTCTTAAAAACTAAAATCATTTTATGTAGTACCAGGGAACAGTGCAAGCAGTTATGCATAAGCATAGAATCTCGTGCATTAATTTTTATTTCTCTAAAATGATTGCCCAATTTTTTAAAATAATTGTATGCTTTTTGTTAGTTCCGTAACTATCTCTTTTGCTCTTCTAGATATTTGAAAAGAGGGGTTAATGAGAAAGGTCGTGTAGCAAATGATGTCGAGACCGAACAGATTGTCATTGAAGATGTCCCTGGTAGATGCACACAAATAAGTTCTGTTGTGCAGCACAGGGGTTCAATACCACTTTTCTGGTCACAAGAAACTTCACGATTGAATATCAAGCCTGACATCATATGTATGCTGAGCTTGCTACATAGCTCTTTGGCATTATTTATGTCACAATATGTTGTATACTATGTTAATTAGTCTCATCATTTCAGTGTCTAAGAAGGATCCTAAGTATGAAGCCACTAGACTTCACTTTGAGAATCTCTCTAAGAGATATGGAAATCCAATCATAATCTTAAATTTAATAAAGGTAGGCCTGTTATGTTTTGGTGATTTTCTTTGTCTTGTCCTGAAATATTTGCACAAGCATGCTTCTTAGCAATCTCTTAGTTGTCTTTTTTTCTTTTTCACGTGCCTATTATAATGGTTTGTGATAAGCAGACTCGAGAAAAGAGGCCCCGTGAATCCATTCTGCGTACAGAGTTTCGCAATGCTATTGATTTAATTAATAAAGATCTGCCTGAAGAAAACCGTTTGAAGTTCCTTCACTTGGATCTAAACAAGATCTCTAGGAGGTATACTGGAATCCCTTCTTATTGCCCCCTCAAGCTAGAAGCTTTTGATTCTTTGCCCTTTTTACTTTATTCCATGTGTGCAATCAATGTGAATATTCCTCGTATTTTGCAGTAGAACAACGAACGTATTGGGGCTATTAGCTAAAATGGCTGCATATGCATTAAACTTGACTGATTTCTTTTATTGCCAAGTGAAACCATGTTCAAGGATAAGGGACGTGTATAATTCTTCATCGTTGGAGTAAGTATTGCTTGTCTATGGCTGTCAACATGTCTGTGTGTGGCATACTCCATTACATTAAGTGCTTTTCTGTGATAGTTTAAAATCTTTAGGGGGTAACTAACAAAAGGGAAAGGAAGTAATCAAATATCCCTCATTATGCATTCCCCACCCCCAATAGGTATTTACTTTCCCTTTCATAATTCTTTTTGTTTTACATTAATGATTTATTTCTGAAATCATTAAAAACTAAAAGTAATATGTAAAATATTTTTATAAAAAACAAATTATTTAGCCAAATAAAATATGCATATGAAACTACATTTCTTATGATCTCTGAATTGCTTTTGGACTTCTCAAATCTGTGGTGTCGTTTGGCCTTCAGTTACATTCTGGGCATAATTGAATCAGTTACATCCTTTATGACAGTGATGTTGATGACTGCAAGGCATGCTGCAACTCGAAAGGTGTAGTTTGCATCGACACTGATGATGTCGGTGGTAGTACTTTTATCAGGCCATCATTTCAGAAAGGAATTTTACGAACAAATTGCATAGACTGTTTGGACCGCACAAATGTTGCACAATATGCCTATGGTTTGGTTGCTTTCGGCTGGCAGCTCCACGCTTTAGGACTTCAAGATACACCCAACATAGATCTTGATTTCCCTTTGGCAGACGATTTGATGAGAGTATATGAGATGATGGGTGACACACTTGCAATGCAGTATGGCGGATCTGCAGCACACAATAAGGTGATTGACTCGAAGTGTGTAATATTGAGGGATAAATATCAAAATCATCACTCGTTTGGTTCAGATATATCAAATTAGTCACTCGTTTCAAAATTGACTCGATTTAGTCACTAATTTAAAATTTTGTATCAAGTAAATCATCTTCCAGTGACTAAATTGATACAAAATTTTAACTTCTTAATGACTAAGTTGATGCAAATTTTCAAATTGAGTCAATTTTGAGACTTGTGACTAATTTGATATAACTGGACCAAACGATATATATTTCGTAATATCGGTACCTTATTACGAGATGCTGATGTTGTGTTGAATTGATTGATTTCAGATTTATATTGATAAATGTTAAAATGTATTATATGATGAAATCGGATACATTTATAAATGTTAAAAGATCGGTAATCTTCATGGACTGGTGAAAAACACCCAAGTTGAAGCATGTATTATCAGCATGAGGAGTCTAGCTAACTTGTCACTTTCATATTCGCTTTTCTGTTGGCATAGTTATAGAAAAGCTTAGTAGTCCTGTGTTCACTGATCTTATGTGACCAGGAATTTAATACTGGCCTTCTTGTGAGATTGAATGTTTGATGATAGGGAAAGGACTATTAATAAATCGATTTACTGTGCTGCAATTGCTTAATTATCAGATATAAGAAGTATGTTCAGGTGTGTGCTTGAATTGACATCAGTACTAGAATACACAATAGAAGTGATGTACTTTACAATTTGGAAGCCAACAATGCATCTACTACTGTGACCACACAAACTGAAATTTATATTTTTAAATCTCATGCATTCTTGTCAAGGTAGTTATAAAGAAATTCAAAGTCTTTACTATGCAATGTTTGCTGCTATCTGATTTGTTGTCTGGAACATTAGAACTGTAAATTTTATCAGCTAATATCATTTTTCTGTATACACATCCATGCTT
The DNA here is from genome assembly GCF_001625215.2 of Daucus carota subsp. sativus. Classification (NCBI taxonomy): domain Eukaryota; kingdom Viridiplantae; phylum Streptophyta; class Magnoliopsida; order Apiales; family Apiaceae; genus Daucus; species Daucus carota. The sequence continues at coordinate 41,608,774 of NC_030387.2, read as the reverse complement.
CTTTTCCTTAAAAAAATAATTCCGATTTGTTGTGTAATTTGTACATAGATATTCTGTCAGAGAAGAGGCCAGTGGAAGGCAGCAACTCAGTCTCAGGAATTTTTAAGAACTCTACAGCGATATTATAGTAATGCCTACATGGATGCTGAAAAGCAAGATGCAATTAATGTGTAAGTCAAATCTTCAGGCATATATGTCACATTTGGTTTCATTACATGGATCCTTTTATTGGGAATCGTGTGTATACAGCATTCTTTCTGCTTGTAAATATATTTTGTTGAATTATAATGAGCTTTTCGTGACTTCTTTGTTATGTTGAGCAGGTTCCTAGGGCATTTTCAGCCACATCAGGGGAAGCCAGAACTCTGGGAACTGGATTCAGACCAACACCACAATGTTGGAAATCGAGGTTCTGACTTTTCAGAGGAAAGTGCAAGGTGTTATATCTATCCTGTTACCAAGTTATGTGACCTTTAAGATTCATTTTTACTCAAGTGAGGAAAGTAATATGACTGATTAACTACAGTGTTTCGCGGGTTGGTCAAACCAGGCCATTTAAACTTTGAAGTAAATATCAACCTTGTAAATCAAATTAATTTGTTTCCAAAGTTTTCTTATACAACGAACCATTGTTGTTGAGTCGCTCATCTAGTCGCGGCTAGTCGTGGACTAGTTGTGCAGTCGTGATTCCCTGGGCGACATGACATGTCGACTTGGATTTTGTGTGTAGTTCAGGCAACTGGATAATGACTGGTCGACAAGAAGACCCAGTCAACTGACTGGTTTATATTTTCAAAAAACTCAAAGCCCAGTTGCAATAAAAGTTGGTAAAATAACCTAATCTCGTAAAAACAAAAGCCCAGTCCTGATTAGCTCACTCCAGTCGCCTCTGGTTGCGATTTCCTCTCCCCAGTCACGCCATAGATCAAGCCTTGGATGCATCAAAAAATCTTGAGGGTCGTCGTAGTCATAGGCGTGCTCGTGCCTCTTCGCAAGTGGATGATGATGATGTTAAGATGGTAGAAGACCATACACCAACTATATTGAAGGGTTAAATATCAATCAGGTGACTCATTGCAGCCTAATGACTCAAGTTGGTCACTGATTGAAAAAGTTGCTCATTTAAAAATTTGTATCAAAAATATCACTCTATCGTTAGTCGAAATTCTGAAAGTATTATATATTGAATTTCGTACTTTTTTATGAATGGTATTGCATCCAAATGAAAGGTACCGAGTTCTACTATTTTAGCAAATATTTTTAGATTTTTAAAATTTGATCAACTATTTATTTTTATTTAAATCAAATAAAACAATCAAAAAATTAAAAATAAATAGTTGATAAATTTTTAAAAATATAACAATATTAGCTAAAATAGTAGAACTCGGTACCTTTCATTTGGATGCAATACCATTCATAAAAAATGTGCGAAACTCAATATATAAAATTTTCAGAATTTCGACTAACGATAGAGTGTGATATTTTTGATACAAATTTTTAAATGAGTAACTCATTTGAGTCACTTTTTCAATCAGTGACCAACTTGAGTCATCGGGCTGCAATGAATCATTTGATTGATATTTAACCCCTATATTGAATGATGATGAAGATGATGATTTTAGTCATGGACCAAATACTAACAGTGAGAGAAATGATGCAATCCGCGAGAGAGATAATATTCTGGATATCTAAATCCTACCCAGATTCTAAATTTCCACAGTTTTCCACTTGTTGAACTTGATTTCTGCAGTTTATAATTCTGCAGTTTTACACTTTATATTCTGTAATCTGCCATATGCCAATGATTTCTGCAATTTAAATCCTACCCAGATTTTTTATTCTGCAATTTCTTTTGTTGCTGCTGCAGTATAGCCACTGCAGTGCAGTTGTAGTGACTAGTGTGGCCATTGCAATGCAGACTGCAGTAGTGCAGTTACAGTTTGCATTGTGAAGAAGAATTTGAAAATTGATGAATTGAAATCGTTGATTTATTAATCTTTTTGTTTGGTACAATACTCAGATAATTTTAAATTTGATTACATATTACATTATTACTTCTCTTCTCTTTTTTCTCCACTCTTCTTTCGATATATATATATAGAGTCATGCTCCACTAGAAACCTCTTTATCCTAGAAACTAAAAACCCAGCTGATTATCACTAAACTTGAACGGGAATATCACTAAATTCTCCCACAACCCCACCTTCTCCTCCAACCCAACCTGCCTCCACCTTCACTTCCAGTAACTTCATGCCGCTACCCCATCGATGTCCGCTGCCCATCCATGTCCGCTGCCCATCCATGTCCACCGCCCCTCCATATTTGCCTCACCGTATCTACAACCAACAAATCCAACCCACCTCCACCTTATCCTTCTTCATCTTCTCCTCTTCCACCACCTCCACCTGCGGCACCTCCACCTCCGTCGTCCTCACCTCCATCATCTTCCTCGATTTACTCCAATTTTAAAGATCTAATTCTGTCTATTTATCAACAACTAGAGAACAGAGCAACCTGTTGAATTTGCTGAAATTGTTGCTCCATTAACCCTTCCATGTCCACCACCTTCATCTCCGCCCCCACCTCCACCATCTCCACCATCTCCACCACCGCGAGCACCACCAGAATCAAGTACAAGAACAGATCTGCAGATTTTTCCCGATTTCTGGAAATTTTTACCAATTTTTGCAACACAAATCACTAAATTCTAAAGAGAATATCACTAAATTGTACTAAGAATATCACTAAACTGAATTGGTTTTTAGTTTTTATTTTAAGGGTGGTTTCTATTTGATCATGAGCCTATACAGGCAAGTGATCAAATACAAACCAACTCTTAAATACAAATTAAAAACCAGTTTCCCTACCACTATTTATAACTACAGATATTACTAATTTACAATGCACTAATCACTGTTTTTATACAGTATATAAACAACGATTTTTATTATCAAAACTGTGAAAATCTACTTACCTAAACTATTAGTAATCGATTATAGATGATCAATTTCAATCGTAGGAAGGTTCTTGGAGGTAGAAAGCCGCAAGAGAAGTTGTATGATGGTGGTAAGTAGTCGTTAGTTTTGGTAAGTTATGATGCAAAGTGTATGTGACTATTGGTGATGGTAGACAATGATGGCAAGTCATGGAAACGTCTGGTAATGGTGGGAAGAGGTCCATTATTACGGTTCGGGTGAAGATGATGGTCATATACGTTGCATATATGTGTATACATATATTTATATTCGCGAGATATGCTATATATAAATTAGTGATATGTTATGTACAAATTAGTGATTTCTGTAGTTAAAAATAGTGATAAAAAACTGACCAAAAACAGGTTTATAGTTTTTAGGCTAATTTGGTTTATATTGGAGCAGGACTCTATATATGTGTGTGCGCGCGCGCGCGCGCGCAAGTGTTCAAATACAAACTAAAAATAAACTAAAAACTACAAACTAATCTCAGCCATAAGATTAGTCTAATCTAATGGCCCTATAGAATTTACCACACACAATAATCCTGCACCCTCCTACACATGATTCCACAGAATCCCTCCGTTTTTAATTTGAATTTTCCCTCAATCAGTGAACTTTTTTTGAAATGCGACTTCATTGTATTTTTCACCATCTTACAACGATCGATTTTCATACCATATGTGCTATATTTCGATGTGATTTAGAGAATTATTATTACAGTTTGTAGTTTTTAGTTTAAGAAGAGTTTGTAATGGAGTAGGACCATATATATATATATATATATATATATATATATATATATGTGGCATTGCTCAAAGAAGAACACTTTAGAATCCAATATAGAATCTCATCTAAAACTTGAATTAAACTCTAATTTTAAGCTAATTAAACTTTTATTATGAATAATAATATTATATACCATGTTTAAATATAAATATGGATTAAAAATAACATGATTCTATGTAATATTAATCGTGCAAAATATAAATATATGATTCCATTCTGGATTCTATTCTGGATTCTATAATATTTCATATTAATAATTTGGATGAGTTTGGATTTTAGATTTTATATGTTGAGTTTAATTGGTGTTTAACTATGTAATTATGATCTTAACAAATAATTTTTTGTGAAAAACAAGGTGTTTTGATAGTGTTTTATGATGTTCTCTTTTTAAGGTGTTCTGTGTGGAGTGCAACCCTATATATATATATGTATATATATATAGAGTAAGGTTCGAGGGAGAACCTCACTATCAAGAGAACCGAGAGAACTCCCTTAGATGCCGTTCATCCATTAGATAGAATATATTTATTACCATTTTTTAATTCAATTAGAATATATCCAAATATAATATCAACAAGGGCAATTTCGGACAAAATCTGTTTGTCAATATTTTCCTATCTTCTAAGTTTGATATTTTTCCACATATCAAGCTGTAAAGTAAATAACGCAAATTATTACAGAATCTGGAATTCAAATCTTGTATTTTTAAAATATCTTCTATTTTTGGTATTTCTGCCAACTCAACCTATCCATCATTAACTTAAATCAATTCACATATTTTTGTGTATATCTAGTCCCAATTCACAGATAACCTTAAGATATTTTAAATTATTTTAAATCAAATCCTACCTTATTTAAAAAGAACACATAACAAAATCGTATATTATACGTTAATAATTAAAGAAACATCTAATAAAATTTTTAGTAGAATCTTGTATCTATTAAATAAACTTAATCAAATATTTGATTTATCTTACCCCTAAAATTTTTGGTAGAATCTTAAAGTATTTATTAAAAACTTAATTATATAGTTAAAAAAGTTATATCAAATTTTATATTGTTAATGGAACCTTTATTACAATATCAATAAAATTACTAAAAAATCTCTAATAAACATAAAATATATTTAATATTAAAATAGTAGAATTATAGTGAAACACTTAATAATATCTTAATATTATCAATGTGACACTCAGCAAAGTATCAATAAATTTTATACTCGAATCTTAATTTACTAGAATCAAATACACATTAGAAATATATCATAAATCTTGATTATCAAAATAGAAAGTTGAATACATCAGTAAGTAGACTCTTCATTAATGTATCTCTAAATGAATTTAATTTAAATTAAATTTTATTTGAGAAGATCACATAACAAAACTATATAATATATATGACCAAATAATGAAACACCTAATAAATTTTTTAATAGAATCTTAATGTACTTATTAAAATACATCTAAATTATATTCAATTAAATTTTTTATTGATGTACCACCTAATAAATTTAATAATGAAACATCTAATAAATTTTTTAGTAGAATCTTCATTGATGTACCACTAAATTATATTCAATTAAATTCTACTTTATTTGAAAAGAACACATAACAAATTTATATGTTAAATATGATCAACTAACGAAACACTTAATAAAAAATTTAGTGGAATCTCAATGCACTTATTACTTACACTTGAACACGTAATTTACAGAATTATATTAACTTTTATATTGTTGGTAGAACACTTATTATAATTTTAATAATATAATATAAAAAATCTCTCACACACAATAATATTATATTAAAAAAATCTTGCTAGGTGTTCTAATATATTAAATCAGATAATAAAAAAAATCTATTAACTATGTTCCAAAGTGTTTAAATGCCTTTTATCAATATCAATTAAGTATTCTATAATAAAGAATAAGTATTTTTAATGCATCAATTAGTAGAATCGTATATAGAAAATTTAATGCATCAATTAGTAGAATCGTAATTAAAGTATCATTAAAACTAGTTTTATAAAATTAAATTTTACTTTAAAGAACACATAAGAAAATCATAGTATATTAATAATAACCAGCTAAATGAAACACCTAATGAAATATATTTATTATGGATAAAAAACTTAAAAGAATCTTAGTAAAATAATAAATAATGAAAATGTTTTACAAAGTATCTCTGAATATTTTGTACAAAGTCTTCTGATATTTTAAATCTTCTACGGATTGTGGAAATAGTAAGTAATGAAAATATTTTACTAAGATTTCGTTAAGTGTTTCTTTATATTTCAATTAAGTGAAGGATATATATGGAGCATTATATATAAATTTTATGTTTCAATTGAGAAAAAATACAGAAGATAAAGAAGCATTAAATTAAAGATAAGGAAGATATGAAAGCATTAAATATGAATCTCAATAAATACGGATAAAATACTTAAAAGAATCTTAGTAAAATAATAAAAAATGAAAATAGTAAAACATTTTAAATCTTTTAGGTAATCTAGAATTAGTAAAGAATGAAAAAATTTTACCAATGGATATTTTACTAAGATTCTGTGAAGTGTTTTTCCACATTTTATTTAAGAGAAGAATATGAAAAAGATATAGAAGCATTAAATCAAAGATATGAAAGATATCAAAGCATTAAATAAGAATCTCAATATATATGGTAAAAAATTGTCATTGATTTTTTGTTTTTTGATGGTACAGAAATACCCCCAACATCATTAGATTTGATTGATTTTGTAAAGATATTATTTCAGAATATAATTATAGTAAGATTCTTAATCAACGGCAGATGTAGGAGTTCTCTCGGTTCTCTTGATAATATGAGTTCTCCCAGGATCCTACTCCTATATATATATATATATATGTGTATATATATATATGTATGTATATATATATATGTATATATATATATAGGTTAAATATCAAGTAGGTGACTAACTGTGTCCAAAAAATTCAAGTAGGTCACTCATTGCAAATTTGACTCAAATAAGTTACTCATTTGAAAATTTTTATCAACAATATCACTCTATCATTAGCCGAAATTCTTAAAGTATTATATATTGAGTTTCGCATATTTTTTATGAATGGCATTACATCCAAATGAAAGATTTTGAGTTCTACTATTTTAGATTTTTAAAAATTTATCGACTATTTATTTTTGTTTAAATCAAATAAAACAATCAAAAAATTAAAAATAAATAGTTGATGAAATTTTAAAAATCTAACAATATTATCAAAAATACTAGATATCAAAATCTTTCATTTGGATGTAATACCATTCATAAAAATTGTGCGAAACTCAATATATAATACTTTAAGAATTTTGACTAACGATAGAGTGATATTTTTTATAAAAAATTTCAAACGAGTGACTTGAGTCAAATTTGCAATAAGTTACCTACTTGAATTTTTTGGACGCAGTTAGTCACCTGCTTGCTCTTTAATACACACACACACACACACATATATGGGTCGTGCTCAAGAGAGAAAAATGAGAGGAAAATTGTTAGAATTTAGAACACATAGGCCCTGTTTGGGAATTAGCGGATTGAATTAGATGTTTTAACTAGCTGATTGAAGCAAATGTTTTGACTAGCAGATTGAATTAGCAATTTCTTGTAAAACTGTTTGATAAATAGCTGGTTGATTAGCTTTTTAACCTCTAACCCAAAAAGCTTCTCAAAGTAGCTTTTTCAAAATTAACTTTTTGAATCCAAACCTCTATTTCAATCCGCTAACTACCAAACACTAATATTAGCGGATTTTAGTGGTCAAACCTCTAATTTTGTCCAAAACCTCTAATTTCTAAACAGGGCCATAGTATATCCTTACGTGTTTCTGCGGGTCTTCCTGTAACCGGTTTGTCTGGAAATATACGTACCCAAATTTTTCCGCCGCGACATGCATTTCATGTCATTGCCCGTCGACCTGCTTCTATTTGTCTAGACGTGATCCAAGCGGGTTCAAGTGCCTGAAGAACATATTTACCGAAAGAAATATGATTACCTCGATAAGATATTCCCTTCATTCTTCCTCTATGTTGTTTACGGAGTATAATATATATTATTAATTTTATACCTTGTGGACTAGTCTATTACTAGTCACGGCTCTGCTCGACTCGACTTATGAATGTAACAACCATGCAATGAACAAGCCTTGTTTGAGTTGTTGTGGCAGGTTAGGTGGAACTTTTGATAAATTACCAAAATCATCGAGTCTTGAAACTTACTTGCAATTCTATTTTCTCCCTAATAATATTTGTAAAATTATGATCTGCAACCAATTTCAACTGAAATCAACTTTATTAAGTTGTTTCTTTAAAAAAAAAAAAAAGTTGTTGTGGCATTTGGTTCATAAAATTTGTGTTTTAGTTGCACAGTCATATCTATGTAATTCGGACTCGGCTAGAAGTGTCCGACATGGATATGTGTCTATGTGTCGGACTCGGTAATATTTTGAAAAATGTACATGTTTTTGGCCCAAAATAAGTATCCGTGTCCAATTGTCCATGTCCAAGTGTTGAGTGTCCGACATGAGTACTCCGAGGCAAATACTTCTCATATATTCCTATTTTTGCAATAATATATAAAAAAACAGTATTTATCTTAACTGCACAGCTGACAAGATTATTGGTTTTTTTTAATATCAACTAGTGATTATTTTAGGGAGTCGAACTCTTGCAGAATCAAATTTTTCTCAAGTAATTGATCTTAAAAACAATTTAGCATTTAAGCATATACTTGATCTGTATTACTCTTAACTTTGGAGTACTATTATTAGAAAACCATTTTGTCTGTATGCTTAATGCTCCACATATGAATTGCTTAAATTTTAAATTAAACAAATTTGTTTAATGATTTTACATTATTCAAGGAAATTAGCTTAATACAATTCAGGCTGGCGGCTGACCACTTCCTTTTTCATGCAGGTCAACTTTTAAAAGGTCATTGTCAGATGGCAACATTTCCGGTGAAAGTAACTCAGCTATTGCAAATACAAATGTTAATAAGCTTGAGACAAATAAGCAGATGTATCCTAATATGATCCAAGGTAGTAGCAAAGTTCAGTCAGATTCTACACCAGAAATCTTAAGTTGTGAAAGTGAGGCATCTTATGCTACCAGGTCAGCTTTACTTAATACAGGGAGATCACTTGCTTTCTAACATTGTTGTATTATTATGTAAGCTACAGCTTAACTTTTGCTCCTAGTTTCTTGATCAACTAAAGTAAATTGGAGAATTGCCAACTACCAACAATCTTTGATTCCTAAATTTGTTGAATATATATTTTATTCTCTAGCATAGCTTTCCTAGTTCAGAATAGTATATAATTGTCCTAGAGGTCATTTTTGTATGTCAAATCTTTGCTCGTCCTGTTGCAGGTTTACGCCTGGAATGTCTGGTAGACAGCTTTTTTCCGGTAGTCATTCTGAGCAATTTTTGAAATGTGATAGTAAGATGGGTCTTGGTGAACATTGGGATTCATTCAATTATTCAAATTTTCTTGACTCGGACTGGCACTCTTCATCTGGAAATTCATGCGAGGAAGAACTGTATGAAAGGTAACTTCCCCCTCTGCCTTCGGTCAAATAATAATATATTTTCAAATCTTTTTAGCCTTCTGTCCTGCCATGGGTAAAATAATAAAATTTTATTGGTTCAGCCGTTGGCTGGACATCTTTGATAAATCCGCATCCTAAACCCGATGTGTTGTCTATCTTATTGAGCTGAGTTTGGAATTATGTTTATCTTTCGTTCATTTGTTCTATTATTGTTAACTAGTGATGGCCTAATTTTGATCTATATCTGGTCAAACTAATATATTACTAGCCCGTATTTTGAAAACATTTACATTGTATATGTTGTCCATCTTCTCTAGATCTAAACAAAACTCTTCATAATTTTGGGATTTTGTTTATCTTGTATCATTTGTTGTTTAATTTTTGTTAGTGGATGGCCTAATTTTGTTCTATTCTGATTCAGTTATTACTAGCATCATTGGAAACTAAACACTAACAACCCCTTTCTTTCTTTCTACATTTTTACGATTTGCAGATCTTCACTTATAACTTCTCCAGACGCTGGTTTATCATCTGAAAGCATTGTAAATAAGCTTGAAGTAGGCACTAACACAAGTGAATCTGGATCTATCATGCATGTGAGTTGATTTTTTCTGACAGACTTATGTAACCTCTCAATCAACATATTTCACATTAATTTAATAGAGATTGTATAATTGGAATGAGAATCTAGAAGTAGGTTGTGATCTATGCTATTGCATGGGTGATAAATTGCTCTTCATGTGTTCTTATAAGCTTAGAGAGTAGTATCAACTTTTATGCATTCATTTTCTAAATTATTGCCTGGTTAAAATCTTAAATGCTATCTGAAGTGTTATTCCCTTATGGTAGCTCCATCTGTTGAAGTGTAATCATTATCTTGTTCTTGTGTGAACTTTGTTTTTCTTCTTATGTTTTGCTTCTAGGGAAAGGGAATGATTCCTACAGACCTTGACAATGATGATGCTCACAGTTCCAACATTCTGACTGAGTTCTCGGATACCTTTGTGAACTTGCTGCAGAGATGCTGTTCCTTTTAATTATTGGCAATAGAAGTTTTGCACAAGCTTTACATTTGACATTATACCTGATTATATCATCCAAAGGATGCCAACTGCCCAACATGAGGAAATAAGGGAGGATCAAAAGTAATTGAACAGGAAAGAAAACGAGTAGTGTGTAGGTCGTGATAATGCATTTAACCAATGCAGAATCGTGTAAAAATTAATGTGTTCATATGTTTATCATATTCTTTACACATATACATAAACAGAACATGTCTATACAGTTATGTTGTTTCTATTTAAGCTCTTAGTTGCTTGTATTGTAGTCACATAATGTCAGTTACTCGTGCAGTTCTGCTCCACTTAAATCTGCCATAATGTCAGTGCTTTATCGAGAGATTCTCAGAATGTGAATATAGCTGAATATAGCTTTACATTGTGTTTTTCGTCTCAGTATGTGATTCTAGCTGACCACTTTAACCAATATGGTTCGAGGTACTCTTGAATCATCCTCATTGGTTGGGGGTGCTCTTGAATCATCTTCATCGCATTGAGTGTTTGACCAATATGGTCGGAGGTGTTCCTAAATCATCTTCATTTTGGAGGTGCTATTAAATCATTTTCACCATGTTGAGTTAGCTTAATAGTTGGTCTAAGACCATTAAAAATGATACTAGCTTATAGGCCTTGTAGTGCACGAGTCTTTTTTAATAACCTAATAAATTTTTATTTTTAATATATTTAAAATGATGAAAAAATATTAATTATCAATAATAAATCTTATTTTTAATTAATTCATATTCTTTTTAAGTCAGAATTATTTATGCAGTACTAGGTTCTTGTCAGGTCCTTTGGTCATATCTTGTTTTCGACTTTGACTTCGTACCTGTTTAATGATGTTGTTATATTGTCTGTGATATCGTTTATTATGATCAGCTGCTTGTTGATCTTTTTTTTTGTGATGTGAAGTGATTTATGTTCAATATCTTGACCAGTTTTATATTTGGAAGATTTTGGTGTTGTAGCGGATGTTGAAGATTATACTATGTATAATATTTTTGGTTGATTTGTATTTGTGTGACAAAGTTCTATAAGTAATCATCAATTTTTATTACAATATTTGTACGTTTTTTTCTTAATTTTTTTGTTGGTGTGTATTTGTGTGACAGGCGTCAACTTCTAATATATTATATTTATGAATGTGTTTTATATTAGAACTATGATATTTAATACAATTTATTTATTTTTTTAAAACTTATACGGTCTTAGAATTAAAACTTGTACCATAATTTATTTTGGATTAAGAAAAATAATTATACACATGCAAGTAGAAGATATAATTTATTTTGAATTAAGAAAAAATGTTTGTGTCTATAATCCACATCCGGTGCTGAACTTCCGTTTATAATCAAATTTATGAACACGTTCCTCATTTGTGGAGTTTTTCTTGGACAATATCCTTCAATTTTTTACTTCTTAAGACTAAACTTTCATCTCTAATCTTATTTTATGAACACATTCGTTTTTTGTCGAGTTTTTTTTGGAACAATATTCTTTTATTTTTTACCGCTTAGCCAAGCTAAGCTTTTTTCCGTACGTGCCATCAAGTAATAATTTTTCTCTGCCAAATGTGAATATGTTTTGGATCTTTTTTATAATTAAAATAATTTTGTGATATTAACCATTTATGTTTTGAATTTTTTTGATTAAATATTTTGGAATGTCAATTATTTATTATGTGGAGATTAAATTTGGCTTATTAACTTTGATAGTGAATAATCTTATTTTTGCTTAGTTTATTGCTTAAGAAAATATATTAGACGGATGTAATTTAACAAAAGTTGGATTGATATCCTTCTACGATTTAATATTGGTAAGTAAAATTTTTTTTGAATTTAAAAAAAGGATTATAAATATGTAAAAGACAGAATTTGTTTTAGATTAAAAGAAGAAATCATATATATTCAAGCAGAATTCAGTTGGCTTACGGGGTTGAACAAATTTCTTCGTAATCTTATAGTGTTTATTTGTCTTATATATGATCCAACGAATAGTAAATATTTGGTAATAATAACATCAGACGACAAAATTATTCTTTCTACGTTTATCATATATAGAGATATAATTTAATAAAATGATTTGTTCAAATAAAGCATAAAATTGAGTTGGCTTAATAGTTGATCAAGACCATTTTCAATGATACTAAAAGGGATTGTTCAAATAAAACATAAAATAACTATAATAAATAATTTTAAAATATTGGATATGTATAGTTTGTTTGTGAAGTTGGTTTTTGTTATATCTGAAAATGATATATTCTCATTGTTAGAAATATGACTGCGATACATTATTTTAATATGTTATGTCGGCTTGCATTATGTAATTATTTGGCTTAAAAATTCAACCATTCATAATTATATTTATTCAGAGTTTTTATTCAGTAACATGATCCCCATTTAACAAATAACTAGAAGTTCTAGCCGAGCTTTGCACAATTTTTTGAGTAATATTTTATTATCTCCATTTCAAACTCATAATCTTTTTAGAAAAATAAATTGTTTAAGAATTTTGTTTTTCCGGACAACTCTTTGAAAAAATCAAATATATAAATTATCTGATGTTCAATTTAATTTTTATTACAATTAGTTTTCCTAGTTAGATTTTAAAACTCAGAATTTAAAGATTTTGATTATCAAAAAATATTGATGATGTTTGCAATAAAATACGTTTGTAATGTTTCGTATTGATATTCTGATATGGTCCATGTTAACATTTGTCCCCATCCTTTAGGCCCAAACTTTTTCGGGCCTGGGATGAAAACATGCGTGGACTCCTCCTCCCCCGCCTATTTTCTTAAACCCTACGACTACAACTGTGATGTATGAAACCCTTATTCGTTGAGCTGGTCGAATCAAGAAAACAGAAACGAAAATGGGCAAGAAGAAATCAGAATCACAAGGCGATGGCGGTGGTTCAGATAAGCAAGAGCACAACGCACTCATATCCGACGTCGCTTCATTCGCTTCCTCACTGGGTCTCTCTTCTAAGACCGGACCTCTCAAACAGTCCAAGGATGAGCTCAAAAGAGACAACCCAGTGAAGAAGATGGTGACGAAGAAGAAGAAGAAGAGGAGAGATGATCCTCCTCTACTCCCCAAGCACCAGCCCAACAACCACAAATATCCCAAAGATCAGCCCAAGCCCAGGGCCCAGCCACCATTGGCCCCAATTGATAACAAGAATCACACTTTTGACAAATTCAAGAATCTCCCCAAACTACCTCTTGTCAAGGCCAGCGCTCTGGGTGTATGGTATGTCGACGCTGCTGAATTGGAAGACAAAATTTTGGGGAGTGCTGACAAGAAGAATGTCGCGTACAAAAATGTCGATGAGTGGAAGTCTTTGGTGTCTAAAAAAAGGGATTTGGGGGAGAGGCTCATGGCTCAGTATGCGCAGGATTTCGAGGCATCCAGAGGCAAGAGTGGGGACATTAAGATGCTCACTGCTACCCAGAGGTCTGGTACTGCTGCTGACAAGGTTTCTGCTTTCTCCGTGATGGTCGGGGAGAATCCTGTAGCTAACATCAAGTCACTTGATGCACTCATAGGTATACTATTATTCCGTATTTCTTATGTTTTTATTAAACTGTATGCAACTCTACCTTTTCAAATTCAAGATATTTTGGAGCTAATAATAAAAACCTATCCCTGTATTAGCTAGAAAAGTAACTAGTTATTGCCCCATCATTATTTTGGTATTACTACTTTTAATTTCTCAATGTGCTGTCCTGTCGCATTAGCCAATACCCACTCGTCAGCATACTTCCATGTTCAAATGCAAGTCAGTTCTGGTTCCACCAAGTAGCCAAAATTTTACCAAGTTAGTTACCAAGGGGCAAAAGTCGGGTTTTTGAAGTGCTTGTAATAATGTATTCATTTATTTAACTGACGTTGAATTGTCGAGGAGATCTTGATAGAGAAAAGGGAATCTAAGTCGACTTCAGGGAAGTTCTTTAAAGTCGTATGCATTTTGTATATGAAAGTTTGATGGCATTTTTGTACTAATTGAATCCAACCACCTGTATTTACAAAAACAGCCTTTGTTTAGTATTGAAATAAGTTTTAGGGCCATCCAACCCATCTTAATATACCCCTATTTGTCTATATTTTTTTTACCTATACAGTATTATTAAATCGGAACACTAGAGTTGGTATATATGCTCCCTCCGTCCCCCTCAGTTGTATACGCAGGAGGAGCGGCACACACTTTAATGCTTGTCTAAAGTATAGTTCTATAACTTATTTTTGTATTTTTTTTTTTTTGAATAAAAATTTATATATTAAATTTTTATTCAGAAAAAGAAAATTTTAAAAATAAGTTATAGAACCATATTTTATAGAAGTATTAAAGTGCGTGCCAAATAGTGAATGTATAGAATTAAATGGAGGGAGTAACATTTTATATTAGTATATACACAACTTTGGATAATTTCGGGTAAGCCGGAATCAACCCTAAAATGACCTTATTTTTGCTCAATTTTGGGTCAACCCGAAACTGACCTGAATCCGAAAAACTCCAACTTAAATTCGTACTTTTCGGATCAAACTTGTGTCGGGTCTGATTTGTCACCCGTAGAGAATATATAGAAAGTTCTGCATTTCTAGCTGCTAATAATGGTAGTAAATGCAGGAATGGTGACGTCAAAAGTTGGAAAGCGTCATGCATTGACAGGATTTGAAGCTCTGAAAGAGATGTTTATTTCGAGGTCAGTACTTCTGTTTGTCTTGTGTATACAGTTGACTGTGTTATTCCTATCCTTGTATACCCATAATTACTTAGTTTATAAATTATCCTTGTACAACTATTCCCATGTGTCATAACTCTGATTAACAAATGGCCAGTATTTTTATTCTCGTCTAATAAGTTCTTTCTGCATGAAGTTATTGTCAAAATGCTATATCTTTTATAAGGAGATATGGATGTCATTTAATTTCTTCTCCCCCTATAATGTTTTTTATTTTACTTTGTGTTCTCTGAACTGCTAACCCGTCCTACATTTCATGAACAGTTTATTACCTGAACGCAAGCTTAAAATCTTGTTTCAGAGGCCTGTAAATCATCTACCCGAATCAAAAGATGGTTACTCTCTCCTACTCTTTTGGTACTGGGAAGATTGTCTAAAGCAGAGGTATGAACTTTTCTCTCCCTTCAATTTTATTTGCAATGGATAGATAGATTCCCTTCGTACTAAAAAATGGCCTAAATTATACTAGACCATACAATCAAGTATGCGGGTCTAGTATAAGTTTATAGAGCGAAATTCTGCAATGTTTCTATTAGGCTATTTGCACCCCATTCTTGATAGAAGTTGCTTGTGTGCTGTATTGCAGGTATGAGCGATTTGTTTTTGCACTCGAGGAAGCGTCAAGAGATGTGTTAGCTGTACTAAAAGACAAGGCACTAAAGGTTAACTTTTCTGTGCGATTTGTATCTTTTATATATTAAACTTTTAAGTATTTACAGCTTATATGATGTTTCCTAAAGGACATAGACTTTTGGAATTGTAAAGGGTTAGGTACCGTATATTTTAGGGAGGGATCAGGGCTGGGTTCCCTGTTGTTTTATGTTAGGAAGATAAGATATATTGATTATGTTCTTAGTTTTTTTTCCAAAATAATATATTTAAGCTATAATTAAGTTCAACATGAGATATGATTTCTTTTGTAATTTATTGGCATCCCTAATGGTTCGCAGACCATGTACACTTTGCTGAGTAGTAAATCAGAGCAAGAGCGCCGACTGCTAGCTGCACTAGTAAACAAAGTACGTGTTTTTTTTCTTTTAAGATTTTCGGTTTTAGCCCTTTGAAAAATCTGTTTTGGCACTGTGTTTAAACTGAAATTCTTTGGTTTCATTCCACAGCTAGGTGATCCTGAAAACAAGGCCGCGTCTAATGCCGATTATCACTTATCAAAGCTTATATCTGATCATCCAAATATGAAGGCATGTCGTCCTAGTTTACTACTGTGCAAAATCTCAATCCCTGAGTTAAACATGTTTTTTGGGAAACTGGAATATGTGACATCTATTTTACTCCCTCCGTCCCAATATATCTGTCTTGTTTGACTTTTTGTGGTCAAGTTGACCAAATTTTGACTAGTAATTAGTAATAATTCTTACATGATATTGAAAATCGAAAAAATACATTTTAAAGTAGAATAGATGTAGATTCTAGTAATATATTTTTTCATGATTTTTTCTAATTATTTTATATATTTAAATTTCAGTCAAAGTTTGCCCAATTTGACAACAAAAAGTCAAACAAGACAGATAAATTGGGACGGAGGGAGTAGTACTTTAGAAAGCCAACATATAATAAATGTGTTGTGTTTGGCTGTGGGAGAATGAAATGAAGTGAGTGATGTTAAAGGGAAGTTAAATGGAAACAATGGAATAAACGAGGAAAGATTTGAAAATGAGATTTAGTAAGAAAATAGGTGTCATGGAGAATGGAGCATTCCTTATTAAACCGGGGGTTTTACTATTAGTTTAGGTTAGGGATGGAATTTTGAACAAGTACACATACAGTACACTATGCCCCCTACTATATCCCAAAAGAGTTTCTTTGAGAACATAATTTTGAATAACTGAATTGTGTTTAATTTAATTAAGGATGAGATGATATCATGCTAGTCTTAACATTTTCACTGTAAACATGCCTTTTTTAGTGTTTTTGCTGAAGGCTGCCCTTTTCCTTGCTTTTCCTTTTCAGGCAGTAGTGATTGATGAGGTGGATAATTTTCTGTTCAGGCCTCATTTGGGATTGCGGTCAAAGTACCATGCTGTAAGTAAACATTTGGAATAACATATATTAATGCTTGCTCTATCTTGAAACCGTTGTATATTGTACTGCTAACCTTAAAAATATCTATATTAGTTGTATGCATTTGTCTAAGTTTATCTACGTACATGAGTCCACACAGGGTTTCTTGGTGTGTGGCTAATGCAGTCTTCCATTGTTTGTGTTCGGGATTATTATTTATTCAGTCTCCTTCTTGGGGCGTCTGAGTACCAACCTTTATGTAATTAATAATAAAAATAGTATCCGGTTTGGAACTACATATATGAAAATTGGCTGTATCTTGAAACCACTGTATGCTGTACTGCTAACCTTAAAATTATGTATTTTAGTAAATGTGTGTCTATCTTTATCTGCATATGCATAATTTACGTACACAAGTGCACTCAGATTTTCTTGGTGTGTGGCTGTTATGTTAATGTATAACCAGAGTCTTAGATTGTTTGTATTCAAAATTGTTCAATCTTTTTTTTTTTGGGTATCTGAGTACTTATAGTGCCTACCTTTATATAATAAATAATATAAATAGTATCTGGTGCATGTCTGCTCTTGAGTTCTAGCTTTAGCCCTCCTCCCAACACACTCATAACTCATTATGTAGTATGCATATTATATTATATTATGGCGATGCTGTTTACATACAGATACAGTATGTAATATGGATACGAGATTATACTGATGCTGTTTACATACAGTATGCATATGAGATTTATGCTGATGCTGTTTACATACAGGTTAACTTTCTAAGTCAAGTTCGTCTATCCCACAGAGGAGATGGGCCTCAAGTAGCGAAACGTTTGGTAGATGTATATTTTGCTTTATTTAAGGTAATATAAACTTAAATAGTTTCTGTAATGTTCTTGACTTCTTTGTATGTGGTTCCTGCTTTAGAGCTTCAGTTCCATTGTTTATGAATGAGGAATTATTGAACTACTTTTTTGTTATAACAATATAGAATCTGGTATATTTCAGGTACTTATTTCAATGGCTGCTGGGGGACATAAGGCAGATAGTAACAGTAAAGAAGAACATAAGAAGCTGTCCACTTCCAAAGAGAAGGAAAAGCCAAATTCATCAGAGTCTCATGTTGAAATGGACTCCAGATTATTGACGGCTCTTTTAACTGTCAGTATGAACAATTCTGAATATAGTATTTATCATATTCACAGAATATACCTAATTTCTTTTAGCTTAAATGTATTGTTTTTCCCTATGGAGGAACATGTGAGTTTCTGTGTTCAAGGCTCAAAACTGATGCCACATTTGTAGCTCTTATGTAGTCTAGATTTCTTGCGTAGACTACTGAATCAGTAGTACTGATTGATTTTTGTGTACAATATTATGGTTGAATGTGAAAAATATCACTTTATATAGAATGTAATTACTCTATGGGTAATGCACTAATTTACAGAATTTTGAATAAGAATGCTGACTTAGAGAGACCTAAAGTGATCTTTCGTCTCAGTTACTTGCTCAGATTTCTGGGACCCACCTCTATCAAGACCTTTAGGTCAAACTTGCTTGTAATAAGTTGTACCAAAATAAAATACAATGTGTATTTCTCCGTTCATACCTTGTAAACCGTTCGGTGAAGTGTTTGCTATGTACTAAATGTTTTGTGAAATATTACTGCTCTCACTTATTTACATAGTTATGTTTGGAGAACATTATTTGTTCTTTTTTCAAAATTTTGGAATTGGTTTTTGATGCTGTCTTAGTTTCTTTTTTGAATTATCAGAGGACTTACTTTTGCAGTCTTTTCACAGGGTGTCAATCGGGCATTTCCTTATGTTTCAAGTAATGAAGCTGATGACATTCTTGAGGTCCAGACACCGATGTTATTTCAATTGGTGAGATCATCTAATTGTTACATATATCACTATATGAATATCATGTCTTGGTATCCAAATGTGTTATTATTTCAAACTGTTGTCTGGTATTGGTCTTGCTCTTTATGGATTCTCATATGTAGGTGCATTCCAAAAACTTTAATGTTGGAGTTCAAGCATTGTTACTTCTTGATAAGATCTCGTCAAAAAATCAGCTTGTAAGTGATCGATTTTATCGAGCTTTGTACTCAAAGCTTCTGCTTCCAGCTGCTATGAATTCTTCAAAGGTATATAAACACACGCCTACTTTCTTTACATAACTGTAGATATGCAGTAATTGAGTGTTGATAAGTAGGAAGAAAAGGTTTTTTTTTACATACTCATATGCACTGGATTCATTATCTGTCTTCTCACTTCTGGCAATCGACTATGTAAACAATCTCATCATGTTTCATTTTCATACTCACGGAATGATAAAATCTTCAGTTCTTGGATGACCTTTAACGATGGTAAGTGACAATACAGCAGTATGGTTAGTTATATTTATATAGAAGGCACGGGGGAGGGGGCGGATATTCTTTTTGCTAATCTAGCTATCCACCTAATAGTTCTCACTAATTGTTCCTGCAGAAAGCTACAATATTTTAATATCTTGCAGTCCTCATTTTCTGAGATATAAACCTATGTTACTGGTACCACTCTACAAGTACCTCTTCCAGATCTGAAGAGTCCAAGGCTAAATTTTTTATACAGTATACCATTATTAAGTTCCACCAAGACAGTTACAAGTATATGTAAATGTATGAAAGATCTGTGAATGTTTTTAGCTGTTACTATTTCTAGTGTAGTTAAAAGAATTAGCACTTCAATGTGGCTTTAAAATTACAGAACTGTTTTTGAAACATTGTTATCATGTATTAATTTCAGGAAGAAATGTTTATTGGCTTACTATTAAGGGCAATGAAAAGTGATGTTAATCTGAAGCGAGTAGCTGCCTTTGCCAAGCGCTTGTTGCAGGTTGGTGGTGAATAAGTATTAACTATCACTGATAATAATCTCCTTTATTTATATTTGATATAAATAAAGGAGATTATAATCTCCTTTATTTATTAGGATTTGTAGTAGTGGATTAGTATTTAGTTACACTTATCAATTTAAAGTAATTTCCTATTTTAAAGCATCGTTTAGTTCTTTATGTATTATGATATCTATGTATACAATTCTAAGCGTCATTGTTATATGGAGTTGAATTATATGAACAAAAATCTCAGGATTTATTGTGTTTCCCTGCCCTCCCATGATGGTAGGTTTTACCCATTTCCCAACATATTTTTACATCAAGATTCTTCTCTACGTCTTCATATTAATATGTATATGTCAATATGAAAAAAATTTAGCTTCAGAAACCATGATGACTTGTAGATGCACCTGTTGTTTAGAAGGTGTAGTACTACTACTAGAAAAAATTATTACATTATCAATGCTGCTTTATTATGTCCGTAGCTATGATGGTGTCACCCATATTTTGCCTAATGGACGATATGGATTCTTGGCCTATCATAGGAGGCTTGCACACTGTTCGATTAACTGATCCAATAGTCTTATTATCTCATGATTTTTTCCAAAGTATCTGTCATAATTATTGCTTAATGTCCGAGCAGGTTGCACTCCAGCAGCCTTCTCAGTATGCCTGTGGATGTCTCTTTCTACTCTCTGAAGTTCTTAAAGCAAGGCCACCTCTGTGGTAAGTAGATGAGCAATGCCATTTGGTGTGTTACATATATGCTTGTGCAACATTTTTTATCTGGGTTGACATTTTTGTTCATAAAGAATATGTTATTACTCTTGTTGAACAGGAACATGATCCTCCAGAACGAGTCAGCTGATGATGACAATGAGCATTTTGAAGATGTTTTAGATGACGCGGAAAATGACGTCGAAGCTATACCAGATAAACCAAATGTCTGTGAGGTTGCTAGCAGTAGGAATGCCTGTGAAACAAATGATAGTTCTAATTCATCATCAGATGAACGCGATTGTTTGACATTTGGGTCGGAAAATGAGGTCTCTGATGAAGGTGATGACATATTTGCTGCTGGTGTTTTGAATGATCCCGGAGAACCTAAAGTGGGGTCTGAACATACTGGTCCACAGTCACTAGTGCTAAATGAAAATAAATTGAAGGCTTCATTACCTGGGGGATACGATCCACGTCACCGTGAACCTTCTTACTGGTACCATTATCTTTTGTTGATGTCTGTACTCTGTACACTATTTTCTATGTGCCCAGCTATATCTGGGAATGGGTAAATTACAAGGCAATTCCTTGCAGACCCACCTTTCAGGTCCAAATTGTTCACAGTTCCCACTTTATTGCCATTTTCTTGATATTTCAAAGTTGAACATTTTTAATAATTGGTCATACAACTGCCATTGGTACCCTCTTATGATTGACTATGAGTGTTTATAGTTACAATCATCACTGCTTGCATATTATTATGTAGATCTGCTTTTTTACTAAAGATTGTAAAATGTTCATGGTTGTGGGTCTTTGCGTTTTTATGCTTTCTTTGATAACATTTAAACTTGCCTTTAATGTAGACACAAATATGTTAATGTAATGTGACATTGTGCACTAAACTTGATCCTGATTTTTTATTATTGTAATTTCTGAATATAGTAAGGCGGATTGCGTCAGCTGGTGGGAGTTGATGGTCTTGGCTGCACATGCGCACCCATCTGTTGCTACAATGGCTAAGACCCTTCTTTCCGGGGCAAACATAGTGTACAATGGCAATCCATTACATGATCTTTCACTTTCATCTTTCCTGGACAAGTTCATGGAGAAGAAACCGAAGCAAAACAAATGGCATGGGGGCTCTGATATTGAACCTGCTAAAAAGGTCAGATTAGCCACCAATAAGTTCTTAGCTGTTATGTTGTCCCTGACTTAACTTCTGATCTCTATTTTATAAACCTTGTTGATAATGTAGAGTATATACAGAAACGAAATTAACTCAGAAGATGTACCTTTGGCATGAAGCACTAGATAGTGTCAACCTAGGAAGCACGGGTGCGGGTGCGCAGTGCGGGGATACGGGAATTCGGCAAATTTGAAAAAATGGGGATACGGGTGTGGGGGATACGGCAAATATAAATAAATAAATATATATATATATATATATATATATATATATATATATATATATAGAGAGAGAGAGAGAGAGAGAGAGAGAGAGAGAGAGAGAGAGAGTCTTGTTCTACTACAAACCATCTTAATCTACAAACTAAAAACTGCAGCCCAACCCACATTTGTATCAGCCCAGCCCATTACTATTAATATTGGTGCCCACTGCTATAACATAAAACCTGAAATATACACGAACTATAAATACAAAACTCTTACATATTAACACAAATCCACTTTCCCTTCATTCTTCATCTTCTATTACAACGTGTTATTGGTGTTTTGAGCAAATTTTATCTGTTTTGATGTCTGATATTCTCGTTTACAGATGATTTCCATTTTGAAACACGCACAACAAATGTGAGTTTCTGATCTGGAGTTCACGAATATCACTAATTTATAAAGCGAATATCACTAGTTTGTAAAGCGTAAATCACTAATTTATAAAGCGAATATCACCAATTTGTACAACATGAATCAACGATTTCTATAACTTTTTCAACAGTTATATCTAGCTTTAACAATATTAAAATCTACGATAGAGCTCTAGTTCAAGAGATTGAGAGAGATTGTCGAAAAAAGATTGGGGAAGGGGTAGGGAAAAGACGGAGATGGTGATGGCAGAGAAAGGACGGAGGTGGTAAAGGCGGGGAAAGGATGATGATGTGATGACGAGGGAGAGGAAGGGCGGAGCTGGGGATGATGACGGTGAAATCCAGGTCAGAGATAGATGGATAGGTTGCAGCGGTGGTGTGTGGTGTGTTTGGGGAAGGAGAGATATGAAAGTGGGTTTGTTCAAAGATGAAGTTGGAGTTAGTAAGTAGTGTAAAACAAAAGGTTTTTAGTTTGTATTTAAGAGTAGGTTTCTGTTTGATCATGAGCCTATATACATATATATAGTTAAAACAAAAGCTAGCATTCAAATTAAACCAAATAGCCAAACACATCAAGTTTTAGCAAATAGAAGACATCAAGCACATAAAAATCAGCCACCAACTATATACATATAACCTCATACCCATATATGTATATATTGATATTTAACCAAAAACTCATAAAAGGAGTAAGAAAAAAAATATCATAATTAAAAAAAATCACAGTCAAAGCAGTGGACTGGAGTATATACATCGTCAGTCAGCAGTCAACACCGACTCCAAGCGATCAACCAGTGAACACATGTATATACACAGCACATATATGCACGCAATACATACACCGATGGTAGCATAAAATCAAATCAAAACAAGCAGTAGAGTGAACTCAGTGAAGAGATAACATAAGGAGTAGATTAGAGAAAGAGAGAAGTTGTTCTCTTGAAATCAGTGCCACCCTCGTCGTCGGAAAGAGAAGTCACTGTCTCGATCTGTTGAGTCGTGTGTCTCTGTCTTCTACCCAATTGCAGATAGGTCAGCCCCTTTGAAATTGGGGGTAACTGGGTATGTATCTTTGTTATATAAATTCTGTTTTCCTGTTTTGAAGTCATGTAAAATTACTTTTTTTTGCCACTCCCGCACCCCCACGTATCCCCATCGCTGCCTCCACCGATACGCCACGTGGCGTATCCCGTACGCACTCTGCCTCACCCCCGTGCACCCCCGCACTACGGAATATCCAATACGCAGTTCTTCATTAAACAGAAGTATCCCTGCTTTCTAGGTGTCAACTAACATTCAATGTTGTTTTATGCAATAAAAATTTCGGTGTGCTTTGACAGTAAAATCCTATTTTGGTACATACTGTGGGAATGTTGGCTTGGTTTACCTAATATAAGTCTTTTCTCCAGACCCCGCTTTAAGTCTTTAACAAGTGAGGATTCACTGTGTATGTCTTTTGGATATGTTTGTTTGGTTGACCTGTATAAGCCTCCAGTGCTATTTTAATCTCATTTTGTTATGATATTTTTACAGCTTGACATGAGCAACCACTTGATTGGCCCAGAGATTATCTCATTAGCTGAGATGGATGTAGCCCCAGAAGATCTTGTATTCCACAAGTTCTATATGAACAAAATGAATTCCTCAAAGAAGCAAAAGAAGAAGAAGAAAACAACAGACGATGAAGCTGCCGAAGAATTGTATGGTGGGAATGATGATGATGATGATGAAAGAGACAATGAAGAAATTGATAACATGCTGGACTCTGGTGATCCTTCTCTGGAGGCTGATGGTGATTATGACTATGATGACTTGGACAGAATTGCAAAGGAAGACGATGATGACTTGGTTGGAAATGACAGTGACGAAGGGATGGAATTTCCGTCAGACATTGCTGATGGAGAAGATGGGGATACTGATGATAACTATGACAGCAATGATGATGATGTCGACATAGGTGATGCTGATGATGGGAGTGATGAAAAAGATATATTTGAGGAGAAGAATCGAAAAAGAAAGCCAAATCAGCAAAATAAAGCATCACCATTCGCAAGTATAGAAGAATATGAACATTTATTAAATGAGAGTCCGTCGGAAGACGAGGAAAAGAAACATAATAAAGGGAAAAAATCCAAGTCAAAAAAGAAAAGAAAGACCTCAAAATGAGTTGCACCTGCTTTTTTGTATCAATAACCTGGTCTTCTTGACATCCTTTGTATGTGTATTCATTACCTGTAACAATGTCATGTTTTTGTTGTATGGGGATTGGTGTGGTTTTTATGATATTTTAGTATTCTGGTAATTTTCCCAAATTTGAGTAACCAGAGACTATAGCTTTGGCAAGAGTTACCTATAGAGCTGCTGGGTGTCCCTATTTGTTTTATGTATTACTCCACAGTAGGTGAACAAAGAAAGCTCCTTGCAAGGTGAATGAGTTTTCAGCCTTGGGAAAAATACAAGGATAAACATTGTGAAGGCATGTGTTTTAATCTTGTGGTCGAGAAATTGGTCAGAATACAGCAACTGCTAGACGTCATCCAGTGTGCAATGCAAGCCAATCTACCGAAATAGTTTAAATTGGTCTTCAAGTGGATAATACATGGAATGATAGACCTGGCATAACAATTTCACCGATCGCAGTCTAGAAGTGATGGCTATTCTGAAGGTGTTATGTGCATACTTGTGGTAAGCTACAAAGTAAATATTTTCCACACTCCCTTTGTCCCATTTATTTTTATCACAATTACTATTTAAATGTGTAATTAAAGTGCTGTTAAATATATTAAAATTTCATAAATATGTTAACAAATAAGCCTTTTTTAAGTGTGTGTGTGTGGCTAATATGGCTTAGAGTATCTTCAACCGAAAGCCCTTGGCAAGATGAGTTAGCATACCAAAAATAAAAAATATAGTCAACCTCTTGGAAAAATTACACTCCAACCGTACTCATCCCTTATATATAATTTTAGTCAACCTCTCATGCAGGACTGTAAATCTGTAGGAAGATTACACACCAGTTATTACCATATCGAACTGATATATTCTGTTTTAACAATTTAAAATATTAATAACATATTATTTTTAAATTATATCCAACCAATATATAGTCAATACCATTGAAGCGTGTTGCAGGTTCAGCAAATTTTATATAATGTCTTACATGTCCAATTTAGCTAATGATTATAGTCAACTCCATTAGAGTTGCTCTTATGGTCTTACAATTTGAGTACCTGTTTTCAGAGATTCTCGAAGTGAGCCGGAGTCGAGCTCATGACCTACCCGGGTTAATAGAGGATAACCCTTGATTGACCTGATTGTAGAAGTTTTGATCTGATTATGAAAAGTGTGAATATCTGTCTGAACATGAATACGGGGGAAGTATTTTTATATATGCGGTGTCAATTTGATTTCTCCAAATATTCCATGGTTTCTGGGACTAATCGTTCCCATTCTTCCAGACACACACAACGTGGCATACACTCTCATTTGAAAATGGCTATATCCGAAGGAAGGAAATTGCATTTATTATAGATCTTTCTCAAACAGGAAAATTTAGATGTACATGAAAACACTTTTCTGGAGTATCGATATAATGTTTCAACAATATCTTGCACTGCTGAGAGCTCTTAGGCTGAGGCAGCCTTCACTTTTTCGATCAGGTCAGCTGCATCTTGAACGGTTGCAATGTTCTCAGCGCCCCCTTCCCCGATAGACACCCCAAACTTCTCTTCCAACGCCATCATGATCTCAACCTGTGTTCATAGCATTATAACCATGATTATCAGAATATATTTTTTTGGTGTGATCTGCTGATCGATAGTTGCTAGTGCCTAAACAATCTTACAGTGTCGAGTGAATCGGCACCTAAGTCAGCAAATTTAATTCCAGGGGCCACAGCAGTTTCATCAATCGATAGTTGCTTGGCAATTGTGCTTTGAACAATCTGCAGAGTCTCTGGTTTAGCCTGCATCCAGAAAGTAATGAATCAGACTTGTTACAATGTAGCTTAAAGGGTAGAATCGTATGTAGGTAGGACTTAGGAGTGATAAGAGCGAGTCTGCATCTATATCACTCCGATCTTACGGCGGAGCATGATATTGTTGCAGTCTTGAAACGATGAGAACTTGGTAATGATCTGTTTGCTGCTGCAGCATATGAAATCTGGATCTTCGGCACAAGTCGCAGACCACCCTGCATTGAAATATTAAACGGAGTCATGTCACTACAACAAATTATCTATGTAATACTGAGTTGGATGTTGCGAAAAATAGTGAAGCAGGAAACTTGACAATTACCATGGAGGAGGAGGAGCTGGTGACGAGCGTGGAAGTGGAGGATGTGCATTTGGGTGCGAAGGGAGCAGCAGAAACAAGTAACGTGGCTGAAGTTGTCAGAAGGGAAGCCATGAGAATTTTTATAAAGACTAAAGAGAGGGTGAAAGACACAGATATAATATACGGTAAGCAGTGGTGAGAATTTATATACAGAGACTCTATGTTACATATATAACAGGGGTGAAAATAACAAGGGAAGTACGGCCTCGCCTGGACGGTGTATGCTAAGCGTCACTTGTCTCTTGTGGTGCATTTTTGAAGTTTAGTTCATAGGAAATAATTTAGTCGTGTGTTTTTTTCTTCTTTTGATGTCTTTTCGTATACCGATTATAACCACCAACAATTTTCGCAAATAGAAGTCTGATAAAGCATCTGTCTGCTCACCCTGACCCGTCGACAAAACCAACCAAGCATCTCTACACACTAATTAATTGTCCCACAAACGATTTGGACTCGTATGATAATGATACTGTTACATGTATTGGGTCACTGAGAAATTAAGCTTATTTAGCAAAATAAAGAAAAATGAAATGAGACTTTAACATTAATCAAGAAATTTGAAAAATACTGATATACTAATAGGTCTCACATATCCACATTTACAACCAAAAGTCAACAAAATTTCCATTTAAGTCGATAAAATACATTGCTCAGGGATGGCTAGTACTTTCTGAAAGTCAAATTAAGACGGCCGGGGCGAAGATCTGATTCTTGCAGCAGGGCCTGTGGAGCAGTCTTGGGGAGAATAGAAGTCACGCCATGGTATATATGTCTAGACTTGCCACCAAATATTAAAACATCCCCTGATTCCAGTACGACCTTCTTAGCCTTGTCAATATCCATCTGATCACCATATAAAAATTCTGCAGAATCGCCAATTGAGATGGAGACGACAGGTAGTCCTCTATTCAGACTTTCTTGGCTTTCATCTTTATCCTGCACAAAAATATCACGCATCATGGACCTCAATTTACACCCCTTTACTGGCACATCCTCTTAAGTCTTTCAGTTTGCCCTTTCATACAATCAAATACACAACTGCATAGCTTCTCATATCAGGGAAAAGATAAAAACCAGGGACTAGTTTTGTTAATCAAGAGGACAGATGATATATCCTAAGGAGTGCGAAGACCCTCAAGTCATCATCCTTTAAAGGAACATGGAATGGGGCGAAGGGCACTAACAATGCAAAGCTAAATACCATCAAGTCAAGGACCATGGTAGAACATCACCATGTCAAAAAGTTGGGTATGAACGAAAAATTGTTAAACCTTTCTGGAGCAGTAAAATTAAAGGTGTAAAATTGCCATTTTGAATAGATGTTCGGTCATAAAAAATCCCTGTATAATGTACAAGCACCATATAACTATACAGGACAATAAAAGTTTATACTATATTAAGTGATGAGTATATAAGTAACATAGTTTCAGACTAGCAGGTAATATCTCTGTACTTGCCTGCTTTTACTGTAGTTAAAAGTAAAAAATACCTTGTGGAATCCGAGCTTCCCGTTGGTTGTATAAAAATTCACAATGCAGATATCAGGGGTCATAGAGGGTAGGACACTTTCTACATCTTTTTGCTTCACTTGTTTACATTGATGGGCATGGGTATCTTGTATTGCCTTCTGAACTAGCTGATGAAATTCAATTGGAATTGGAGGAGGTTCAGCACCATCCTCTGATCTCCGTTCTTCATATGAGCTACTCTTAGGATCCCAATTTTTACCAAGGCACATCATCTTCAAATGCATATTAGCTTGATCTCCGTAACCAGGCTGGTAAAAACCACCATTGCCTAGACCAAGTTTTCGACACGTTTGCACAATTTCCACCTATAAGGTGTTTACAACGTATACATGACTCAGTGACATACCAGTTATGGCTCAAGAAATGGTTTTCTGAAGCAATCTTATGCAACTGTTTCAATTTCTAGAAAATCTTACTAGTACCATAAGATGTTATAGAAAAAATATTGTTGGTGTCAAAAAAGAAGAGAAAAGGAGATTAATGGGGAGTGTGGTAAACAGAGATATAGTTGCACCTGATCTTTAAGGGGAATGAAGTTCTTTAGAAGAACCATTCCAGGCCTCAATACTTGTATGGGTTGTCCCCCGTTGGAACGCTGGATTTCATTTCTTTTTTCTCTGTTTTGCACAAGTAGTGAAGATTTTAACCTAGGAGTCCCTGTTTTCTTGGGGCAGATGTCAAAGAATTTTTCTGAGCTTCCAGTAGTCATAGTATTGTCCTGAGAAGCTTGGCTGCATTTGATTTCCGAGGTAGCTGCAACATGAGTGTTATTTTCAATGCGATGATTCGAGTTGGAGTGGGTGGATAATCGATGATCGTTGGTAGATTTGGAGGCTGGCTGGCCTTGTGGATGTTTGGAACAATTTAAACCTTCCACAGACCCCTGCTTCACATCATTAGAGTCCATGACCTGTCAATTTCACACAAACTGACATTAATAAAAAAAAAAAAAAAGGAGAAAGTAAAGGGGCGGACAGAAAATAAAAATTAGTGCTCATACATACATGGGCAGTTGCAGGTGAAGATCGCTCAGTGATGACAGTTGGCTTGGACTCAACCTTTTTCAGAACCCATTCTTTCACAGCAACTCCACCACCGCGACCTCGACCTCGACCTCGATTCATCATTTTCTCGCCTTTCTCTTTTACGAATGGTATTTTTATATTTGACGGGTTAGTAAAGGCAGATGCGTTAATTCAAGGAAGAAGCGATAGTCCAAATACACACACTCATACTCTGCACATATGACCACCCACTTCACTTCCGGACGCTTTGCTTTGCTGCTTTTTTTTCGGCCTCTTCAACTCCCCTACGCCTGCTTCTCAACCATAGTTCCGATTCATTGCCCGATTAATTACTGCTATATTCTAAAGTTTAATTACTAGAATATTTTTAAGTTGGGAGTTTCATTTATTATATACTTATATATAATAAGCGTAAGGGAGATAATTTGGTCGCATGGTCCTCTGGTCCAAAAGCTTATCATCCGTTGTATCTTATATTGAACAAATAAGCACTGTTAGATTGGAAAATTAACTTCTGTTCTACAAGGCAACTGATATCACCTTGCATATTTATAATTCTTTTTCTGAATCCGAAAATTAACTTCTGTTCTACAAGGCAACTGATATCACCTTGCATATTTATAATTCCTTTTCTGAATCCAAAACAAATTCTGTCTTTCACGTGTATATGATTTTTTTTTTAATCCCAAATAAATATTTCCTACCAGTTTTATTCGTAGAATCATATAAATCCCACCGTCACAATTTTTTATAATATATTTTAAAATTAATAAGCCGGATTTATGTGATTAGCAAATACAAAAACTTTTTCTTAATCCAAAATAGATTCTACCTTCTTATTGCATGTTTATGATTCCTTTTCTTAATTCAAAAACAAATTATGTTTATCAATTTTAATTTAGAACCATATAAATTTTTTGAAAAATATTTAAATCACATTATATATATTTTATTTTTTTTTTAACCTAGGAACCCACAACCGCTACCCTTCGGATCACGCAAGAGGATATATGTCCTCTCTTTAACCAGCTAAATCAACCCTTGCGGGCTATTTAAATCACACTAATAATTCTAATATAAAATACATTTATAAATATAATCTAATAAGAGTTGGCAATAACGTATTCCACTCAAAATATATTAAAATTTGATAGAAAGAATTTAATACTTTGGCAGGGTACATACGAGAAAAGGAATGGCTTCATTACAATAGTTTATTTGAAGCCATTAATGGCTGTGATGATGTATTTACCACAGTTCTAACTTACAAATAAATTATAATTTCGAATTTTATTTTATTGAAAATTTTAATTTAATATTTATAAATTAAATTTCTTCACACCATTTAAAATATATTTAAAAAATTTATAAATAATTAAAAAGCTCTCGTGCCTTGCACGGTCTATAAGCTAGTATTTATATAATATAAGTAGTTGAGAAGCCGCGTGTTGCGGCGGCCTATAAATATTATATTAATGATTTAGTATTAATATTTGTAGAAAATAAATTTGTGGTTGTCTATAAAAAGTATATTAATGATTCAAAATTAATATTTGCATGATAAAATAAATTTTATATTATAAAATCTTGATGTAATACCAATAATAATATATAAAATTGCAAAATTGGACTATAATTCATGATGAAAAAATGAAAATAAATTTATGCACGTATTTAACAATTTAAAGTACAACGAATCTTAATTTTATTTCTGTTTTTTTTTTTGAAAAATAATCATGTTTTTACATTATCACCTTCCTCCAATTTTTTTGGATTGATTGTGCACAAAAACATTTAACTTAAATCCGTGAGACAATGGTCTATAACTACCCTTGCTTGTAACAACCTTTATTTTTTAATACTATATAAACAGCCTTCACTTAAAAGTTGGTTGAACGGAGCAAACAGATAATGCATAAATAATTTTTTCCTGTATACAAAGTAAATCATATAAAAATTAACAACAAAAAACATGTCTGATGAACAAAACAAATATTATAGAAAAAAACCAACAAACACACATCACTAATAATTAATTTATTAATATCGTCCATAAATATCATGTCAATACTATATTCTTTTTCCGTGTTTGAATTTGTCGACTCCCACATAGCAGTTTAAACTACCTTTGCTTACAACAACTTTTATTTTTTTAATACTGTATAAAAAGCCTTCACTTATCGTCGCAGAAGAACGGCACCACCGAGTTAGAAAGCGAGCAAGAGAAATATCACCAGAGAGAGGTAGGGTTGTGGTATTGAGAGAGAGGAGGTTGTGTTTTAATGATCGAAAATCCTACAATCTATACGGGTATTTATAGGTGAGAGAGACTTGTGTGCTACTCTTTCCCATAATTAAATAATCTGAAACAATATCAGATTAAAATTTTCAAGCTACTATATTCCATAAATAATTTGAAACAAAACCCGATTCTGAAACTTGCTTCTAATATACCCAAAACTAAAAAAGGTAGTTCTAATTTTTGATATATTTCATCAAAAAATTCCAGAAAATTAGAAAAATAGAACAGAATGATATTGTTAGGTCCGTATATAGGGATAATTAGGCTAGAAGGGGGGGTTGAATAGCTTAATCACCAGTTTAAAAACTTTATGGCGTTTTAAAAAGTTTATCCCCTTTTTAAAAGCTTGTATCTAGAGTAAAGGCAGTTGCAAATGCGGAAGCAA
The DNA here is from genome assembly GCF_001625215.2 of Daucus carota subsp. sativus. NCBI lineage: Eukaryota > Viridiplantae > Streptophyta > Magnoliopsida > Apiales > Apiaceae > Daucus > Daucus carota. Next base: position 41,576,609 of record NC_030387.2, on the reverse strand, counting down.
AAAGCAAAGAAAGAAAAATACCACACGAGGGATTTTATCCTGGTTCGCGGTGGCTAACTCAACCGATGGAGTCCACTCACCCCTAGTCCAGTCCCCGAGCTCCTCCCCGGACTCGAGATTTTCTCTACTAAAAAGATACTCCTTTAAAGTAGGCGGAGAAGCCTTTACAGATATATATCTTGGAGCGTAACTTCCCGTTACCTCCTCACTATAAATGTAAAAACACCTACAAAGCTTGTCTCGGAACGTAACTCCCCGTTACTTCCTCAAAGTCGATGTAGAACCTTGTTTAGTCTTTGTACTTCTACACCTTTTGCCGGTCTCGGGTCTTAGGTATTAGATCTCGGGTCTTTCCTCTTCTTCACGGTGCAATGACTATTAACTCCCCGTCAATACGTCAAGGACTTGGGTCTTAGAACGAAGATCACCTCACTTCACTTCACCTCACTGCAAAAGTTAGAACACAATATCTACGAAAATATATCCTTGTTTTAATTAAGATTTTAGTCCGCTAAGTCAGTCCAATAATCACGGTCAGGTATAAGGTTCGTCAATTATAACAACACTAACGGTGATTAGTCCAACAATTTATATCGCGCGGAAAATATAAATAGTTGATTTTAAATCGGATTGATTTTAATAACCTGAGCAAACCGCGTACGGGCAAGCTACGAGAGTTATATTAATTAGTGTTGAGTGATTTATAGATATAAGACGCAGTCGATAATCACACTCACACACACGGGATCGGGAACCACGTAACTCGTAAGGTTAGTATTTCCACGAAGCACGGCACATATGGAAACGTTCACCAAACGAGAAAGGGTATGTTGGGCGTAGGGATATAATCAGTTAAGCACAAATAACACGCACAACAATAACTAACTTATTACCTTTGGCCTTATATCCGGCTTTCCGTGCCAAGGCAAAGATCCCTCCAAAGTTTGGTGAGGAAATCTCAAAGGATACGAGTTAGGTTCCGGGACAAAACACACGCACAAATATATAACGAGTGGCTAACTCGTGTGTTTTGTAAACAAAGAGAGCTTTAAAGATGAAGAGAGTATTTTTGTTCAAAAGCCCATTGTCAAAAATGGTCGGTTAAAACACGAGTAAAACGAAGCTAAAATAACCACTTACAAAAAGTTCGTCTGGAAAAATTCGTCGGAGGTTCGACCGGATTTTGGCTTTGCACACGAACTTTGGAGAGCCCTTCGGGAGGACGAAAAGAGTGGTATGAAAATGAGCTAGGCGAGATTTGGCTAGGTTGGGTGGAACGAAGCCTCGGAGTTAAAAACCTTGTGTATATAACGAAGTATATGAAGAATCGAAGGTTTTAAAGATGAAGTAAATATGGTGGGTGCTTGAATAAACTTTGGGAGAGTATTTTCACTTCAAAATCTCAGCATATATTTGGCTCTTAGCTTCAAGAAAATGGGTGGGGGAAGGCTTGGTATTTATAGGTAAATGGTGGAGGATGATGTCATGCATGACATAAGCCAAAGATGAAGTCATCCATGACATAAGCAAACCTTGGCCACCAAGTACTTCCATTATCCCATGTGCTCAATTAAGGAAGCAACCTAGCACCTTCCTTTTGAATTCTCAGCACTTTAAAAAGCTTCTAGAAGTTGCACGCAAATCGAGATAACGGTAATAAATCCGTTACACTTAAATAATGTGATTTTTCGAACGTGCGAGATAAATTCCAGAAAAATTATGAAAAATCTTAGAATATTGGAAAATGGCACTCTGGAAATTTTGGTGATTTTTGGTCAACCCTAGCTTGGTCAAATGTTCAGCCGAAGTTCGGACAGACAGCTAGAAAACGCAGAAAAATAAAAGTTCTCGAAAAATTCCGAAACTATTACCATGCATTAAGAATAATATATAACTGGCTAATCTCAAGTTTCAAGTCAATTTGGCAAGTGGAAGTATTTTATTTGGATTTAAAACGATTAAATCAGACTTTCGGGTTTCGAATAAAATACGACAATTCTTTTGAAATATCCGAAGAGGAATTTAGGCCAAACTTAAAACTTGAATAAATACTTAAAATAGATTCCCATAAAGATAAAATACTTTGGTGGGTTGAGAACTATTTTAAAGTATTTAAACCGATTTTCTAAGATTTAAACTGGTTTACGAAAAACCGAAACAATTCGTCTTTTAAATACTCGAGAAGACCTTTTGACGAATATCTTGATACCAAAATACTTAGAAATAAAATGTTCATGATAAATCATGATTTTGATACATTGAAAAGCTTTTCTAAGTATTGTGAATATTTTTCTCCGAAAAATAAAGAATTTGAGAGATCGGGAGAAAATATTCCAAAGGTATATTTAAAAAAGATATTAATATTTTTCAAGACCAATATTAATATGGAGAAGATAAATCCTTGATTTAGAAAAATTAAATCATTGAAGATCAAAGGATTTATGATTTTAAAATATTTAAAATAATTTATTCCGAGAGAAGATAAAACATTTAAATATGGAATAAATTACTTTAAATTGAAAATTTTGTTTTAATGTCACATGAGTGGTCTAAAGAATATCACATAAAGATAATCCTTTTTCGAGCTTCATGTATTTTAATGTTGCAATAGGAAGATGAAGGACATCATATTTTACGATTCCTCAACACGCATATTGCGAAACAGAAATATTCCTTTAAAAATAAATGTATTTTTAGTACGAAGGAATAAACAAGTATTTTAAAATGACTTGCCAAAAATAACTCTTAACTTTTGATTAATCAATTAAATCAATGACCTATTGGGAGGATTACTAAGTGAATTTAAATTTAATGTTTATCACAAATACCAAAACAAATATAAATAAATTTATATCGAAGATATCCTTTCAATCTTCCCCTTTTTGGTACTTGTCAAATAAACATAAAATTTAAATTTTACAAGTGTGTGCTTCCCCTACGTGTATGCATGAATAAAAACATTTTTATCTATACAAATAGGAGCAAGTAATCCTTCAAAGTTTTTAGGACAATTCCTGCAAAAACATTGATTAGTACCACATTAAAATAGATCGTTATTTTTGGAAGTTTCAAAATTTTAAATTTTGAACGTTCAACATATCTTCTTTTCCTAGAAAAAATTGACGTTTTCTCTTCCCCTTTTATTTGAAAAAGGTACCAAAAACATATCTTAAAAACATCCGTCCCTTTGAAATAAGTCCCAAATATAAGTTTAAACATATATTTGAATTTCCATACGTATAGGATAAAAGATTCTATGCATATGCTTGAAGTCATATGAGCTGACTGTATATTTGTTGGAATAATTCGAGGAGATTGCTGATTCGAAAAACAAAATATGAATAACGTATTCGAATTTCTTTTCCTTTTTCTTTTATTCGAATTAAAGTTTCGAATCTCGAATTTTCAGAATATTCCAATGATCCTTTTTCTTGAACATATTCGAATTTGTATAAGGGATTCGACTTTCCTTTTCCGTTTTATTTATTTCGAATTTTCCTTTTCTTTTGGAAATCAATCCATATTCGAATAATATTTCATATTAAGATTGAGAGAATTTTCTTTTCGAATTTCTATATTTATTTTCTCTATCAATCGAAATAAATCCATCCGTTATTTCCACATGCGAAATAATACAAGTGTGTGCATGTGTGAAATTTAAATAACAAGACAGAATATATAAAGCAGGATTTTTAATATATAGTACCAAAATTAATTCTTCTAGATCAGTGTGGTTCACTGATTTAAGAAGAATAAATAACCTGCATGGGTTATATAGATACAGTGCTCCACGAGCTGATAACATCCTGATACAAAAGTAGAAACAGAAACAAACAGAACTTTTCTTCCGAACAGTAACCACTTAAAAGCAAGTCAACCAACAGTAACGAACATCCAGTCACCCAACAGCCACGTGCACATAACAACTTTAGGGAACATCAGTAACCACTCCAAGCTCAGAGGAGAAATCATTTATCTCAGGCAGGGACCCAGTATCATCTACAACAGCAGAGGCAATTAACTCTTTTTCCTTAATCATTTTATTAATCTCAGAGTTAACTTCCTCATAAGTAATTTCTTGTGCTACTCTTTTTCCCTTAGCCTTATCTAGCTCAGTAGTTACCTCCAAATATTTAGTATTTAAATCCTTAATCTTATCATTTGAATCTTTTAGCATTATTTTAAGGATTTCATTTTCCCTCATGTAGTCATGCGTGATTTCTTCCTTAGCTCTACCTACAGGAATACTCCTATACGGTTTAATTTCCTCAAGTGGGACCTTAGGAACTACTATCTTTTCAACATTACAGTAGTCAATCCTATTAGCATGGCCCCTAGGCATAGGAATACTATACAGCTCAAAAACCGCAGTTAACAGCAACCCGTAAGGCATAAAATCCAATTGATAAGCCAGAAACATATGCAAGATAAGCACATAGATAATGTTGAACTCAACTTTGTTAATAACTAACTGATACATCACTTTTAAGTCAGCAAAGTCGAAATATTGATCATTATCCGGTTTCGGCAGAATATTAGCCCTAATAATCATAGCAAGTTGTTGATATTCGGGCAGAAAATGCTTAAAAGGTATCCCACAATCAGCAACACTTAATCCAGTTGGCACAAGCTCCCCACAGAAAAAGCTAATAAATTTGTCAAATTCAGCTTGATTGAATTTAAATAATTCATAGATATTTGAGCATGTTTGGGGAAATAGTTCGGGACTAAGTTGTAAAGCTCTACACATAACATGAAAGTTCACGTGTATTTCCTGATTATTAACCACTGAACTTATATCAAATATCCCATTATCATCCTTTTTAGTTATCATATTAGCATAAAATTCGCCCATTAAATGTGGATGATAACTCTGTCCCCGATAAAAAACAATATTACCCCACTTATTATTCATCAGTATGTTGAAAGCAGGACACTGCTTAGGCACGTAAGCCATCATTCCGGGCTGGACAGCCTTCATCATATTTCCTAATTTCCCAACGTTAGACAGATTCACCAAACGCGGCACCGTCTGACTCAAGTTATTTTTCCTCCTCTGATAGGTTAAGGTAGGGGCAGGAGGGTTAGGATAGTTGTGTTTGTGAGGTTTTTGGTTGGGGTAGTAGGGAAATGCAGGGGCTGATGGAGTCCCGACATTATATCCCGTGGGATAAAAGTTGGGGAAAGGATGATTGTGTAGTGGATTTGGGTTAGTGATAGGGTGGTAAGGTTTAGCATTTGGGTTGAGGTGGTGGTTGGTTTTGTGTCTTTTAGTGTGTGAGGATTGGTTTTGGTGGTAGTTTCTGTTGTGGTTAAGGGAGTGTGGTTGAGGTTCAAGTAGATCAGGGTGGTAAACGGGATCACGATTAGGGTTAGGGTTGGAGAGTTGTTTAAACTCCATGGTTAGGGGAAAGGTGATAGTGATAGTGTATGGTTTTTGGTGTAAAGGTGAAAGTGATTGGGCAGTTGCCTTAAATAGGCAATAAATAAGGTGCTGTTTGGTAAGGGAATAAGGGAATAAGTGGAAAGAGACACTGCGTAGTGTCCGGGAGTATATACAGAGTTTGAAACTCTGTTTTGTATGGGTGGGGTCCATCCAAAAAGGTATGCATTAACTCTTCTTAAATGCATTCCAGGTTAAGGACAAGGTGAGGTAAGCAAGTGAGATGTAAAGGACATCTCTGGGTTGTCACGGAGGAGAAACTTCTCAAGTCAAAGACGCCAGTTTCAGATTTTAACCATTTTTAGTATTAAAAAAAACTTCTGATTAAGTTTTGAAAATCAATTGGACTGACTGATGTGATAAGCATCAAGACTTTTGAGAAACTCCATTTTGCACATAAGAAGTCGAAGCACATAAGTTCCAATTTTAAAAGTTCCAAAAACTTGTCCATTCTTTTTAATTAAAATTCGTTCGCTCAAGCTCTTGGGATAAATCCTAAATCTAAGTGACCATTACACACTCCAGTGTTCCAGATACTAGGGTTCTCAAGGGACCCCCAGCCAAGTCTTAGAGTGTCTGGTAATGTGTGTGTTTGTGTATTCGATTTTAAGCATGCATCGATTATTAAGCTAACACTCACAGAGATTTTGTTACAAGATTTTTCATACAACCAAGTTTGAATAGCATTTAATGCAAGTTACAGATTTTGAACAGAGCAAGGACACAATTTTTCAAGCATACAGATATGATAGCAGACAAAATCCAGGCATTATATCAAATAAAATCCAGGGGTTTCATTTTTAGGCATGCAACTTTCTTAGATTTATCAAATCAGTTTCAACAAACGATCGATTGATTTAACAAATCAAGTGTGAAAATTTTAGGAATATTTTTATTTGAAACCATGAAGATGCATTTTATCCAATTTTCCATCAAAAACGCATTTTATGAGAGAGTCGTTAAAGTCAACCATAGCCAGAAAAATCAAATTTTTCACATCCGAATAAACATATAGCACACTTTCGAGAAATCCATTTTTGCACAGATTAAAAACCGTGCAATTCATGCATAATACAAGAAAATATCCATCCTTCCCAGAACTTCACCACCTGCAAAATTTCTCGACATTTAAGTTAGAAAATGACAATTTCAACACTTAAGCACCATACATAGCGTGAAGCACGAATAGCATATTTGTCAAGTAGAAAAAAAAACAAGTGACACTCAAACATTTCTAGATTACAACATATAGATTAATATCCAGAATTTCATTTTGATTAATGGCAGATTTGACAGATTATCAAAATTTTTATATGTCATTTTACATACCACATATTTCACAGAAATCAGCCAAGATGTCAAATAAGTCATGATAGCAGAATAATACTTCTTGTATCCAAAAAAAACATGTATTCATCCAGTTTCATACTTTTAGTATTAGGAGATACCAAATATAAAGTACATGTATCCAGGCATAGAAAGCAAGTTCATTTTTCAACCGATCATTTTAATCAAAATCACACTATCAGCGAAATGAAATGAAGTATTTAGGCAAGTCAAAATTTTAACTATTGTCACTAGCAGGCAGTTCACTAAGACACAATTTAGATTGACACACATAAGTGGATACAGTAGTCATATGTCAATTAAAACATGATTTATACATACGCATGTTTGATGACAGCAAAAACCATTATCAAGCCGAACATATTTAATATCAACAGCATGGACATATTAATCTCACACAATTTTTTCAGACTATTCAAAGAAATCATCATTTCAGCACATATGGTTATCGAATACGTAGGATTTCACTCAACAAACACATCACTTCCCAACAAAAAATCAACAAATTATGCGAATGTATACACAATTTATCAAGATTTATGGCAACCAAACATCAAATATACAGATTATGGCACATAATCAGTCAAGTTTCACAGAATATCAACATGCATAATCTTTCAAATTGAATAAAACTACAAAACAGAGGGATCGAACTGTTACCAGGGTCCAAGGCCTCAACTGCCTCTTGGATCCTTACCTTTAAACAGTGAATAGTTTAGATGGAGGGGTAGAAGACTTTAAGCGAGCTACGCGTATCCACAGAGTCTCCTTGTAGATGACTTTCATCCTCATATGCATATAGACACTCGTCATAAGCTTGAGATCGGGTTTGGTTTAATAACCCCAATCCTCAGATGCGATTGAATCGCTCTCAAGACTCATGTGAGGTCTTATAATGCCCTTCATATCATCAATCAGTAGGATTTAGCCCACCTTTGACTAGAGTTTGAAAAACTCAAAATCCGATATTCTGCAAAACAAGAAGTTAGCTTGTAGAACCACAACGAGACCTATATCAGTCCATCCCTCACTCAAAGAACTCGTAAACCATTCGAGTTCGAGTTAGGGTTTTAAACCCTAACTCTCACTTGCGATTGAATCGCACCCGAGAGGTGTACAAAGCTCTTTACAGTCAGGTATGAGCCTAGAGAGCTCCATTAATCGCCAGAATCGACACTCGTCGACTTAGGGTTTGAAAACCCTAAATCACAAAATCTGCAAAACAGAGAGGGATTAGCAGCTTAGTCTTCGATTCATCGTTTCTGCACAAAAACAACTCGAATTCGTGTTAGTATTCATCAAAAATCAAACCCTTGAAATTAGGGTTTCATCAAAACACATGAAATCAAGACAACCGGTGTGGATTTATCCACAAATGTGCGATTCAGACCTTTACCCATCATCAATTAAGACGACGATGAGTTTCAGTGGTCGAGAATCAAATCTTTCTTACCCAAGCCCTTCGAGAGTCTTACGAAACTAAATATAAGACTCAAGATGTGTGTAGAATCAAGAAGTGTTTGAGAAATAGAAGGGAATCGCCATGAGTTTCTAGTCGGAGGCTCGCGAATTCTCTAGAGCACCCTCGAGAAGACGAGAGCAGCCGAGAGAAAACGAAGAGGAGGCGAGAGAGATATGCCTACAGTGAAGTTACTGTATAGTATATATATAAACCTATTACAACGGCCAGGATCTGTTAGGGTTAAAAGGTACGGCTGAGATTAAAAATTAGAAGCTGGGCCGGGTTTAAGCAATTTTGAGCTGGGTTTTACTTAATTTGGGCTGGGTTGGTACACACTAGGATTGAGAAAATAAGATTTGGGCTTCAAATGGCTTGGATCAAATTTAAAACACCTGGGCTTTGGTTTTAATAAAATTGAAATATTGAAGAAATTAATTTATAGCTCGAAAAGAAATTATTTCACCCGATTTCGAAAAAAATATATATTTGAAAGTATTCGGGATAAAATAATATAACTAACGAAATATCAATAAATAATAAATTATCCTCTTATTGTAATAAATTATCCAATTTTGAAGAATGATATATTTTGAAGAAAATACTGGATAAAATATTATAAAGAGCGATAATCTATAGATATTAATCCTAAATATCTATAAGCAAAAATTGCAGGAATAAATAATATTTTGCATTACAGTACAAATTTACCCAATTTTCGAAAGATAATATATTTAAAATATTGTTGGATAAACTTGCTAGCAAAATAAAATTAATTCTCCTTCCCATATATTTCCATACAATAAAAAATATTTATCCACTTGAAATAAACAGTTGAATATCCGGATAAATATATTCATTAAATATGGTATATTTAAATATAAAAAGCAAATACTTTGGCAAAAGATAATTCTTTTATAAATAGAACAAATGCCATATAATTAGTATCTTAAAAACATTTTTGATAAATCAAAAATATTTGCTCGCCTAAGAATGATCATCAATACTTAAAATTCTCTAGTGATAGCTCATAAACATCCGATCAATAAATTTCTTTATTGACAAATCTGAATTTTCAGAGTGCACACAAGAAAATTAATTGACAATATTTCTTACACGTAAGATGACTAAAAACATGATAAATATTCTACCAAGAATATTTAATGAATAATAGGCCAAAATATCACTTATTATGTTCCAGCATTCCTAAATCCAATCGGAGTTTAGCGAATCTTTCGGAACCTAAAGGCTTTGTGAAAATGTATGCGATGTTATACTCAGTTTCAATATGAGTCATTTTTATGTCGCCTTTATTGACATGATCACGCAAAAAGTGATGTCTTATATCTATATGCTTAGATCTGGAATGTAACACGGGATTTTTACTTAAATCAATTGCACTCATGTTATCGCATAATATAGATATAACATCAAATTTAACATTGTAATCCGCTAATGTTTGCTTCATCCATAATATTTGTGCACAACATTTTGCGGCGGCAATGTATTCAGCTTCAGTGGTAGAAATGGATACGGAATTTTGTTTCTTTGAAAACCACGAAACTAAACATCCACCAAGAAATTGACACGTACCACTAGTACTTTTTCTATCAACCAAGTGTCCGGCATAATCCGAATCAGAAAAACATACTAGATCAAAAGGTACTCCTTTTGGATACCAAAGGCCTAGATCTATGGTGCCTTTTAAGTATCGTAAAATTCTTTTAACAGCAGATAAATGAGATCCCTTTGGTGCAACTTGAAATCTAGCACACTTACAAACACTATATTGAATATCGGGTCTACTTGCAGTAATATACAATAAACTTCCAATCATTCCCCGATATTTCTTAGTGTCGACAGGAATCCCTTTAGGATCTTCCGTTAATTTATCGGAAGTAGACATAGGAGATGATATGGGTCTAGCATTTTCCATTTCAAATTTCTTGAGCATCTCTTTGCAATATTTAGATTGAGAAATATGAATGCCCTCATCGGATTGCCTAATTTGCAAACCCAAAAAGAAATTTAATTCACCCATCATACTCATCTCGAATTCTTTACTCATATTTTCAGAGAATTCTTTACATAGATCATTATTTGTTGATCCAAAAATAATGTCATCTACGTAAATTTGGACAAGTAGTATATCATCTTTTTCTTGTCGAGTAAATAGAGTTTTGTCGGCCGTTCCCATCTTAAAATTATTCTCTAATAGGAACTTACTAAGCCTTTCATACCAAGCTCTCGGAGCTTGTTTTAATCCGTATAAAGCCTTGTATAGCTTGTATACATACTCGGGATTAGTTGCATCTTCAAAACCGGGAGGTTGTTTAACATAAACTTCTTCTTTTAATATCCCGTTTAAGAATGCAGATTTAACATCCATTTGATATACTTTGAAATCCTTATGACACGCAAAAGCTAAAAACATACGAATAGACTCGATTCTAGCTACGGGTGCATACGTTTCATCAAAATCAATACCTTCCATTTGAGTATATCCTTGAGCCACTAAACGTGCTTTGTTTCGAACAACCGTTCCATTCTCATCTAATTTATTTCTAAATACCCATTTAGTTCCAATTATGGAAGTATTTTCGGGTAGTGGAACGAGTTCCCATACCTTGCTACGAGAGAATTGTGTTAATTCATCTTGCATTGCGGATATCCAATCCTCGTCAAGCAAAGCCTCTTTAGCAGTTTTAGGCTCAATTTGCGAAAGAAAACTAAGATGATTTACAACATTTTGAACTTGTGACCGAGTTTGAACTCCTTTAGTCAAATCCCCTAAAACATTATCCAAAGGATGACTTCTAATAACCGGGATTTCTTTAGGAAGTTCTTCATCGGTTTGTAACAATTCTAATGGATTATTAGGAGGGGAAATTCCTATATCCATATTTTCGATTTGACGAATAACATCTTCGACACCATCTTGTTCGGCATCTTCTTTATCCACAAGATCAATATACTTCGAGAGTGGTTTTGATTCATCAAAATCAACATTCATAGATTCTTCCACCACAAGAGTTTTAAGATTAAATACGCGATATGCTTTACTATTGGTAGAATAACCAAGAAATATACCTTCATTTGATTTAGGATCAAATTTAGTAAGGTATTCTTTAGAATTTAAAATAAAGCATTTGCTCCCGAAAACTCTAAAGTAACTAACTTTAGGAGTTTTACCATAATACAATTCATAGGGAGTCTTTTGAGTCATAGGACGTAATAATACTCGATTTAAGATATGACAAGCGGTAGACATAGCTTCGGCCCAAAAATATTTAGGACGACGATATTCATTAAGCATAGTACTTGCCATTTCTTGTAAAGTCCTATTTTTCCTTTCTACAACTCCATTAGATTGAGGAGTATAAGGTGCAGAAAAGTTATGTGTAATTCCATTAGACTCACAAAACGTAGTAAAACTAGAATTCTCAAATTCCTTACCATGGTCAGTCCTTATATAGACAATGGTATTATTTTGTTGATTTTGAATCTTTTTGCATAAAGAAGAGAATGATTCAAAAGCATCGCTTTTAGCTTTGAGAAATTCTGTCCACGTATATCGTGAAAAATCATCAACAATGACCAAGGTATATGAACAACCTCCAAGACTTTGTACCGGAACCGGTCCAATTAAATCCATATGTAATAGCTCGAGAGGTCTAGAGGTAGATACCATAAACTTAGCTTTGTGAGATGCTCGAATTTGTTTTCCAATTTCACAAGCTTCACAAATATGATCCTTTTTAAAGTTTAACTTTGGTATACCCCTAACATGATCATTAGTTGAAATACTTTTAATTAATTTCATGTTCGCATGTCCTAATCTACGATGCCACAACCATGGATCATCAAGAGTAGAAAATAGACATACATTAGAATGTTTGCTAATATCACATGTGTACACATTTTTGCTACGAGGACAAGTAAGCATCAATTTTCCATCCTTATTTAAAATAGAACAATGAGTAGGATAGAAAATTACCTTATATCCATTATCACAAAGTTGACTAATGGAGAGAAGATTATACTTAAGTCCCGTAACTAGTTGTACATTAGCAATCTTGAAATGTTCATTACCAATATCTCCAATACCAATGATACTACCCTTGCTACTATCTCCAAACGTGACACTTCCAGCGGCAACCTTTCTAATGCCATTCAAGAGAGACTTATTACCGGTCATATGTCTCGAACAACCACTATCAAGGTACCACATATCATGCTTAGTAACAAGGCACACCTCATCATTTGAAGTGGAGACATCCGATGACGAAGAATCATCCTCGAGAGCCATCAAGCACAAGTTGACCACTTCTTCATTAGTTTCCGAGATCTCTTCATCTTCACTTAAATCCCAACCATTTTCGGCCACGAGAATCCTTCCTTTAGAAAGTTTAGGACATTCCCGTTTAAAGTGACCGGGTTGCTTACACTCGAAACACACATCCTGTGCTTCCTCCGGATTTTGTTCTTTTGGTTTTAGGAGGAGTGTAAGTATGGTTGTTATTGGCATGATTATAAGCATTAGGGCTTTGATTGACTTTGCCTTTGTTATAGCCCGTAGTAGGATAATTACTCTTATAATTAGGAGTATAGTTTTGAGAGTAATTAGGCCTTCCATTAGAGTTAAAAACTCTTTGTTGATTATTCGATTTAAGGAAGCCTTTTCCATACCTTTGAGCTTTACTTTGAAGTACACGACGAAGTTGTCTCGTTAAGAGAGCGATCTCGCTTTCATCGAGATTTTGGAGTTCTTCATTCAACTCCTCGTCGTTTTCATCCTCATCGATTAATATGGACTTTAAAGCCATATTTTTCTTTTTGTCTTCCACTTTAGGAACGACAATATCCGGAACATTATCTTCTTCGTAAGCACGAAGATTTCCGAATAAGTTATCGATGTGGTAATCATTGAGATTGTGCATCTCTTTGATTGTTGTAACTTTAACTTTCCAACTCGGAGGTAAAGATTTAAGAACCCTACGATTCTTCTCATTTCGAGTATAGTTCTTTCCGAGTTGAGCTAATTCATCGACAATACGAGTAAATCTTGTTTCCATATCGATGATATTTTCTCCATCTTGGAGTTTGAAGTTCTCGTATTCTTGGATCAAAGTATCCATTCGAGAATCTTTAATGTCGGTAGTTCCTTCATAGGTTACTACTAACTTGTTCCACATTTCTTGTGCGGACTTGCAATTGTTTACTCGTTTATATTCTTTTTCTGCAAGTGCACTTGTGAGAACCATTTCCGCTTTAGCGGCGATATTCATTCTATCTTCCTCATCGTGAGTATATTCACTTACTTTCTTTTCGATAGTAATATCGTCGACTATTTTAGTCGGAATAATTGTACCATCTTCTATGGCCATCCAAACTTTGACACCTTGACTTCTAGCATAAATGCGAAATCTTGTTTTCCAAGTGGCAAAGTTCGTGCCATCAAATAAAGGAGGTCTAGAATTTGAGAGACCTTCACTACAACCGATGGCATTGATAAAAGCCATATCGGATCTACTTTTTGTAGTGCTTAAAAATCAAATAGCACAAATAAAAGCAACTGCTCTGATACCAACTGTTAGGTCCGTATATAGGGATAATTAAGCTAGAAGGGGGGGTTGAATAGCTTAATCACCAGTTTAAAAACTTTATGGCGTTTTAAAAAGTTTATCCCCTTTTTAAAAGCTTGTATCTAGAGTAAAGGCAGTTGCAAATGCGGAAGCAAAAAGCAAAGAAAGAAAAATACCACACGAGGGATTTTATCCTGGTTCGCGGTGGCTAACTCAACCGATGGAGTCCACTCACCCCTAGTCCAGTCCCCGAGCTCCTCCCCGGACTCGAGATTTTCTCTACTAAAAAGATACTCCTTTAAAGTAGGCGGAGAAGCCTTTACAGATATATATCTTGGAGCGTAACTTCCCGTTACCTCCTCACTATAAATGTAAAAACACCTACAAAGCTTGTCTCGGAACGTAACTCCCCGTTACTTCCTCAAAGTCGATGTAGAACCTTGTTTAGTCTTTGTACTTCTACACCTTTTGCCGGTCTCGGGTCTTAGGTATTAGATCTCGGGTCTTTCCTCTTCTTCACGGTGCAATGACTATTAACTCCCCGTCAATACGTCAAGGACTTGGGTCTTAGAACGAAGATCACCTCACTTCACTTCACCTCACTGCAAAAGTTAGAACACAATATCTACGAAAATATATCCTTGTTTTAATTAAGATTTTAGTCCGCTAAGTCAGTCCAATAATCACGGTCAGGTATAAGGTTCGTCAATTATAACAACACTAACGGTGATTAGTCCAACAATTTATATCGCGCGGAAAATATAAATAGTTGATTTTAAATCGGATTGATTTTAATAACCTGAGCAAACCGCGTACGGGCAAGCTACGAGAGTTATATTAATTAGTGTTGAGTGATTTATAGATATAAGACGCAGTCGATAATCACACTCACACACACGGGATCGGGAACCACGTAACTCGTAAGGTTAGTATTTCCACGAAGCACGGCACATATGGAAACGTTCACCAAACGAGAAAGGGTATGTTGGGCGTAGGGATATAATCAGTTAAGCACAAATAACACGCACAACAATAACTAACTTATTACCTTTGGCCTTATATCCGGCTTTCCGTGCCAAGGCAAAGATCCCTCCAAAGTTTGGTGAGGAAATCTCAAAGGATACGAGTTAGGTTCCGGGACAAAACACACGCACAAATATATAACGAGTGGCTAACTCGTGTGTTTTGTAAACAAAGAGAGCTTTAAAGATGAAGAGAGTATTTTTGTTCAAAAGCCCATTGTCAAAAATGGTCGGTTAAAACACGAGTAAAACGAAGCTAAAATAACCACTTACAAAAAGTTCGTCTGGAAAAATTCGTCGGAGGTTCGACCGGATTTTGGCTTTGCACACGAACTTTGGAGAGCCCTTCGGGAGGACGAAAAGAGTGGTATGAAAATGAGCTAGGCGAGATTTGGCTAGGTTGGGTGGAACGAAGCCTCGGAGTTAAAAACCTTGTGTATATAACGAAGTATATGAAGAATCGAAGGTTTTAAAGATGAAGTAAATATGGTGGGTGCTTGAATAAACTTTGGGAGAGTATTTTCACTTCAAAATCTCAGCATATATTTGGCTCTTAGCTTCAAGAAAATGGGTGGGGGAAGGCTTGGTATTTATAGGTAAATGGTGGAGGATGATGTCATGCATGACATAAGCCAAAGATGAAGTCATCCATGACATAAGCAAACCTTGGCCACCAAGTACTTCCATTATCCCATGTGCTCAATTAAGGAAGCAACCTAGCACCTTCCTTTTGAATTCTCAGCACTTTAAAAAGCTTCTAGAAGTTGCACGCAAATCGAGATAACGGTAATAAATCCGTTACACTTAAATAATGTGATTTTTCGAACGTGCGAGATAAATTCCAGAAAAATTATGAAAAATCTTAGAATATTGGAAAATGGCACTCTGGAAATTTTGGTGATTTTTGGTCAACCCTAGCTTGGTCAAATGTTCAGCCGAAGTTCGGACAGACAGCTAGAAAACGCAGAAAAATAAAAGTTCTCGAAAAATTCCGAAACTATTACCATGCATTAAGAATAATATATAACTGGCTAATCTCAAGTTTCAAGTCAATTTGGCAAGTGGAAGTATTTTATTTGGATTTAAAACGATTAAATCAGACTTTCGGGTTTCGAATAAAATACGACAATTCTTTTGAAATATCCGAAGAGGAATTTAGGCCAAACTTAAAACTTGAATAAATACTTAAAATAGATTCCCATAAAGATAAAATACTTTGGTGGGTTGAGAACTATTTTAAAGTATTTAAACCGATTTTCTAAGATTTAAACTGGTTTACGAAAAACCGAAACAATTCGTCTTTTAAATACTCGAGAAGACCTTTTGACGAATATCTTGATACCAAAATACTTAGAAATAAAATGTTCATGATAAATCATGATTTTGATACATTGAAAAGCTTTTCTAAGTATTGTGAATATTTTTCTCCGAAAAATAAAGAATTTGAGAGATCGGGAGAAAATATTCCAAAGGTATATTTAAAAAAGATATTAATATTTTTCAAGACCAATATTAATATGGAGAAGATAAATCCTTGATTTAGAAAAATTAAATCATTGAAGATCAAAGGATTTATGATTTTAAAATATTTAAAATAATTTATTCCGAGAGAAGATAAAACATTTAAATATGGAATAAATTACTTTAAATTGAAAATTTTGTTTTAATGTCACATGAGTGGTCTAAAGAATATCACATAAAGATAATCCTTTTTCGAGCTTCATGTATTTTAATGTTGCAATAGGAAGATGAAGGACATCATATTTTACGATTCCTCAACACGCATATTGCGAAACAGAAATATTCCTTTAAAAATAAATGTATTTTTAGTACGAAGGAATAAACAAGTATTTTAAAATGACTTGCCAAAAATAACTCTTAACTTTTGATTAATCAATTAAATCAATGACCTATTGGGAGGATTACTAAGTGAATTTAAATTTAATGTTTATCACAAATACCAAAACAAATATAAATAAATTTATATCGAAGATATCCTTTCAATCTTCCCCTTTTTGGTACTTGTCAAATAAACATAAAATTTAAATTTTACAAGTGTGTGCTTCCCCTACGTGTATGCATGAATAAAAACATTTTTATCTATACAAATAGGAGCAAGTAATCCTTCAAAGTTTTTAGGACAATTCCTGCAAAAACATTGATTAGTACCACATTAAAATAGATCGTTATTTTTGGAAGTTTCAAAATTTTAAATTTTGAACGTTCAACATATCTTCTTTTCCTAGAAAAAATTGACGTTTTCTCTTCCCCTTTTATTTGAAAAAGGTACCAAAAACATATCTTAAAAACATCCGTCCCTTTGAAATAAGTCCCAAATATAAGTTTAAACATATATTTGAATTTCCATACGTATAGGATAAAAGATTCTATGCATATGCTTGAAGTCATATGAGCTGACTGTATATTTGTTGGAATAATTCGAGGAGATTGCTGATTCGAAAAACAAAATATGAATAACGTATTCGAATTTCTTTTCCTTTTTCTTTTATTCGAATTAAAGTTTCGAATCTCGAATTTTCAGAATATTCCAATGATCCTTTTTCTTGAACATATTCGAATTTGTATAAGGGATTCGACTTTCCTTTTCCGTTTTATTTATTTCGAATTTTCCTTTTCTTTTGGAAATCAATCCATATTCGAATAATATTTCATATTAAGATTGAGAGAATTTTCTTTTCGAATTTCTATATTTATTTTCTCTATCAATCGAAATAAATCCATCCGTTATTTCCACATGCGAAATAATACAAGTGTGTGCATGTGTGAAATTTAAATAACAAGACAGAATATATAAAGCAGGATTTTTAATATATAGTACCAAAATTAATTCTTCTAGATCAGTGTGGTTCACTGATTTAAGAAGAATAAATAACCTGCATGGGTTATATAGATACAGTGCTCCACGAGCTGATAACATCCTGATACAAAAGTAGAAACAGAAACAAACAGAACTTTTCTTCCGAACAGTAACCACTTAAAAGCAAGTCAACCAACAGTAACGAACATCCAGTCACCCAACAGCCACGTGCACATAACAACTTTAGGGAACATCAGTAACCACTCCAAGCTCAGAGGAGAAATCATTTATCTCAGGCAGGGACCCAGTATCATCTACAACAGCAGAGGCAATTAACTCTTTTTCCTTAATCATTTTATTAATCTCAGAGTTAACTTCCTCATAAGTAATTTCTTGTGCTACTCTTTTTCCCTTAGCCTTATCTAGCTCAGTAGTTACCTCCAAATATTTAGTATTTAAATCCTTAATCTTATCATTTGAATCTTTTAGCATTATTTTAAGGATTTCATTTTCCCTCATGTAGTCATGCGTGATTTCTTCCTTAGCTCTACCTACAGGAATACTCCTATACGGTTTAATTTCCTCAAGTGGGACCTTAGGAACTACTATCTTTTCAACATTACAGTAGTCAATCCTATTAGCATGGCCCCTAGGCATAGGAATACTATACAGCTCAAAAACCGCAGTTAACAGCAACCCGTAAGGCATAAAATCCAATTGAATTTTTTTAATTTTATAATTATTTTGTTTAATTTATATCAAATAAATAATAAATGAATTTTTTAAAATCTAAATATATTATCATAAATACTAGAATTCATAACCTTTCATTTGATTATACTAACAGCAAAGAAAAATGTGTGAAACTCAATGAAAAATAAAGTTTACTACTCGAAAAGATATTAGAGGTATCTATTTGATATTTTTTATGACTCTAGTGATTCAAATGAGACCAAAAATTTCACAGTGACCCACTTGATATTTTCTAGCGTAATAAGTGACCTAGTTGATAATTAACCCGATTTTTAAATATTAAAATTTTAAAATAGTTAATAATATTCATAGCCATTATTGACATATAGTTAGACTTCCATTCAAATTGGATTGACATAACATAATTCGTATATTAAAAGTTTATATAATATTGGGTATTGATAATGTAGATGTTTGTTTAAATAAAAACGTGTTTATCCTATTTAAAAACATAAAATTTATACGCATCATTTATATATCTTGACTCATGAAATCATTGCGTGATTGAAGTTTATTTGATATGATCATGTAATACAATTTTAGATCCGTTTTTGTTTTTCAATCAAGTTGTAATTGACCGTTCGAGAGTTTCCTTCGACTGAATTTCAATTATTTACTAAATTATTCGCTTTTCGTTAAAAAACTAAAGATTTAATGTTGAGGGACATATATATACATATAAAGTATACTTTCCATGTCGCTCTCATTTCTTTACCGTTTTTTTACATCAGCTTGACATGCCTTTTAAGACACATATCAAACATAATGTCATAATTTTTTATATAAATATTTAAACACATTAAATTTTTAGTTAGAAGAAAAATCTTAAAATAATTTTATGAAACTACACTTTGCATGAACCTTAAAATATGTGTCAAGTCCCGATCCCCTGTCCCCAAGCTACACAATCTAGAACTAGAAGACAGGCGAATATAAGTAAAAAAAAAAATGATTTAAATATCCATAATATTTGTTTTTATAACTCCCTCAATGTAATTAGTATTCTTAAACATTGTAATACTTGAACATAAACATATTTATATATCTTGTTTATCATTATGTTTTACTAACACTCAATCAATTATCTTCGAAAAATATATCGATCGTTCAATCGAACATCCGTTACTTTATTTTATTTTAACCATCAAATAGAGGGAAACTAGTTTATCTGTATTTAACAAACTAATAATTTCTTTAACAATTTATACTGTGATTATTTCTTTATTTTTCATTCTTTAAATTTAGTGTTCTAAAATTCGAGAGACTCGACGGATAACTTGGACTGTAACATGAGCTAATTTTACATTACTAACTCAATTACGAGTTTAACTGGGTCAAACTAGACATAACTCATGTAAACTTAAACTAGTTCAGACTCAAAATAAAGATTAAAAATTTAAAAATCCAACACAATAAAATAATATAATAAGTGTTTATGGAGGTTAATATCATATATATATATATATATATATATATATATATATATATATATATATATATATATATAAACCAGTTCAGTTTCAGAACAAAGATGAAAATCCAACACAATAAAATAATATAATTATTGTGTATGGAGTTTAATAACATAACTCTTGAACGACAAACCTCAAAACTAGCCCCAATCAAGGAAACACAATCAGTAAATTACTTCGATTAATCACTAAATAAAACAAGATTAGCCCTAGTCGCTAAACACAATCACTAAATCACTTCGATCAATCACTAAATGAAACCCACTTCTACCCAGCCACCCACTATCTTTACTTCAGCCACCGTCACCCTCAACTGACCCCATTATCCCCATCCTAGCTCCACGGCCACCGCTATCTCCATCGTCGTTATCCCATCTCTTCAAACATAATGCTTTCAACTTCACCCCCACTACTCATGGCTTCTTCTTTCTCTCTTCATCTTCGTTCATCTTCTCTGACAATCTCTCCACTGACGTTCATCTCTTTTTCCCATCTTTAGATCTATACAATCTTTTAACAGATCTATGCTCGTTCTGTTGTATTTTTATATAAATAAATTATTGCCCCCTATTTGTTAGTAAATCGACGAGTTTGGTGGTGGCCGGAATTAACGGTGGTGGTGATGATCGGAAGGTAATGTGTGTGTGTATTTGTGTGAAGAAAATGAAATAATCACTATATATAACTGTTCCGATCACATGTTTGTATTTTAATTTGGTTTGCAGTAGAGTAGGACCGCATATACACAACACGCACACATGAGAGTCGCGTTCAAGAGAGAACTTATTCTTAAAATAGAATCATAGAACTACTAAGGTTCTGCTGCGGAAACCAAAACTTTAAAAAGATTTTCAGGATCTAAATCTAAATATATGTATTTTGCATCATTGTGTGTGTTCAAAAATAATTTAATAATATAATACATAAACACGACATTTTTTACATGTGCATATCTGCGGCAGAACACTTATTAATACCAATACGAGAAGGTTATAAGGATTTTTAGGCTAAAGGTTGTAAGAGGAACATGACCCATACACATGATTATAAAAGAAAAGTATATATTTTATATATACATGTAAGTGAGGTGAGATTTATACACCAAAATTGCCCTATAAAATTTATGAATGCTTATCAATTATTTTATTAAAAATAATATAAATTTAAGTAAAAAATAATATGAGGTATTCACACTTGTATATAACTTTTTTTAAATTTTTTTAATAAAATGAGATGAGATATCAATTTAACAATTAGTTCAACTAAGTGATTGATGAAATATAAGTACACCAACCAATTGTATATCCCGGAGACCAAGAATATGCCTGACAAAATGATAAAAGTTAAATTGAAAATTATATAAAATGATGGGACCAAATTTGTATTTAATAACAGATTTGATATAGTGAGGGAAAGTAATAAATGTAAATATGTAATAGTGTTTTATATTATTATAGAATATAGACATTGAAAGAAAATAGTGAAGGTGTTGTGTTTTATATTATCAAATTAAAGTTACTATTTTTGATATGTATATAAATGATGAGACATCCTAAAATAAAAATTGATGGAGGGAGTATACATTGAGAATAGGCTGTTGCGCATATTTTAATGTTTTTGTTGTCGAACGTATGTTTTTGTAAAATATATTTATATAATTTATTTTTAAAATTATTTCACTAAATAAATTTAATATCTGAATTTTATTTAAATAAAATTAAAAATTAAGTTAATGAATTAATTTTTATAAGAATATTGAAATGAAAAAAGTTATATAAAAATAAATTGGACATGGGAGTACATAAAAAAGAATCTGCTGCAAAGTCACTTAGGGTGTTATCGCTACCGAGTAATTGGGAATGGGCGCGGGGCATTTCGGAGGTCGAGGAGTGTTATCACCGCCCTCGATCCCCAAATTCAATACCCATCCCTGACCACGCCCCAAACCCCGAATAGGGAGTCTTTTCCTCCCTGATCCCTGCCCAGAACGAGAAACGAGGATCCTCCCGAGGATTTGGGGAATTTTATTTTTTAATAATATAATAGTAATTTTATAATATATAATATATTTTTTAATAAAAAAAACTACTAACTCGATTTATAATATAAATAAAAGACAATTTTAAAATTATAAAATATATTATATTATAATATAATTATAATCGACTAATAAAAATAAAGATTATTTTCAATTTTAATAATATTATAAAAACTATCTATTTTTAATAATTTATTTAGTATAATATATAAAAATATATTATATATATATTTTTTGACAAATAAATATTATATATATAAAATCAGGGTCGTGATACACAAATTTCCAACGTCCCGAGCTTCGAATTTATTATAAAACTTTCCACGTTTTCTGGCCGCAAAAAGCAAAAAACTACTCATATAACAAGGGAGTGTCGGATATTATCGTTGCCTTGTAGTAAAACTAAAATCTGTGAGCGCGGAGAAAACAAGTGGATGTTTGAGCAGAAGGACTTGGAGGAGAATCACAACAAGATATAACAGCAGCTTCTTTCTGTACACAGGAGGTATCATATTATAGTAATTATTCTTGTTCAAGTTGTTCAACTCTTGTTCTTGAATTGTAATTATGTTAGTCTCAGGTTCAACGGGTTTTCGACTATTATTAAGTAGCTTTGTCCTAATCCTTGATCAAACAA
Organism: Daucus carota subsp. sativus; assembly: GCF_001625215.2. NCBI lineage: Eukaryota > Viridiplantae > Streptophyta > Magnoliopsida > Apiales > Apiaceae > Daucus > Daucus carota. The sequence continues at coordinate 41,554,035 of NC_030387.2, read as the reverse complement.
TATTACCCCTCTTGTATATTCTCCGTTTTCGGGTGGGGTTTACTTTTTTCCATCGCTTTTATAAATTTCATGTTCTGGAATGATATACCCTCAGTTGTTTAATCTTCAAAGAGATATTGTTGCAAGTCCTTTCAATTTGTAAGGTCCCTCTTGTTGGAGATAAAATGCCCAAAATCTATTAATTCATTTACACAAATAGATGTCCTTCTATGTTACAAGAAAACTTAACTTAACCACTTTAACTTTTATTAATTTCGTTAATTTTATTTTGAAAAATATTAGTGACTGAATTTTGACTGATTAATACCCATTTTTGACTGCTTCAACCAATTAATCCCCATCTCACCTGATGTTTGACCCGATTTTTTGAAAAACCGCTTTTTTGACTTGATTCCGCTTATTCTAATCGGAATATGTAATCAGGGCCAAATTTTGGACCACTGAACTTCACATATAAAATCTTTTGTAAGTTTATACCTTTTCTCTCCCTCAAACTTAACTTTGCTTCTCTCTCTGTGGTATATAAATTATTAGTAGTACTAGATAACTTCTGATCTTCTGTGATTTGGATTCAATCATTTGTTCTTATAATATTGTTTGCATGCTTGCTATATACATAATACGCCCTTAAATTTGACCTTGTCATAGAATTGAGTTGGCAGTTTTCACTAAAAATTTTGTTTTTCCAGTTTAGCTATAGTGATATATGTATCGGAACCTACACTTTAAAACATTCTGTTCTACTGGCCTAAACTTATCTATTTCCATCACATAGACTCAAACGAGTCGATACTCCAGTTAGTATGGGAAGGCCTATGGACTTTCACTCTGGTGATTTCTTATCGCCCTGTATCAGTTCCATTAGAGCCTATAGACACAATAAAAAACATAATAAATATTTATTATTTAAATAGAAAGAGGAAGGAAATAGAATCCGTACCTGATATACGTATGGAGGTACTCCCTCGGTCCCAACAGGTTCTTTACGTTACTTTTTGACACGCATTTTGAGGCTCTTATTAAGTATAGTTCCATAATATTTTTTTAACTTTTTTCCTTGAATAAAAATTTCAAAAAAATTAAATAATAAAAAACCGTTATGGAACTATACTTTATAGGAGCCTCAAAATGCGTGCAAACAGTGAACATAAAGAACCTAGCGGACGGAGGGAGTAGCAGTAAAATATCCGGATCAGGTATACCGCTAATGCTCCTTATCTAAATCTAGTAACTACATTTTAGTGTTAAAGTACACCTACATATATAATAATAATAATCGAAGTGCTGACCTAAAGAAATATATTAAAAATGATTAATAAAATCTTAATGCCCACGAAAGTATTTATAAAATAGTACAACCAACTAGCTCGGACTTTACTGATAAACAAAGATTGTAAGCTAGTATAGGACTTCATGATCATTACATCAAAAATGATAAAATAATTAATTCTCATTACAAAACCAATTAACAAAATTAATTAGCAAATATCAGCTAGTACCACCACCGCATTAGTAGGAAAAGAGTGAGAGACCACAAATTAATTAAACCAGGAAAAATACATTATAAAATCATATCCACTAAAACCAAATTGTATTTATATAAATATACTGATATAAAGAAGATAATAACAATAATAATAAGATTAAATGACACAAATTCATTTATACAGAACACTGATCATGCTCAATCACCCCAACCTAATAATACATTCTGGTGATTTCATATTTTTCTGTGACAGTACCATTTACAATTTGTTTTTGATGCCAGAAGTATTATTATATACCTTCCTCATGTATTAGGATATTTAAATGGCCGACCCAGTCAATTTGAGTGATTTTCATGAAATCGCAAAAGGGGTCCTCCCAAAAATGTATTATGACTACTACTCTGGGGGTGCTGAGGACCAGCACACACTTAAAGAGAATGTCGAAGCATTTCGCAGAATCAAGTAAGCTACCACACTTTTTTGCCTTTTCAAATTTTGTTAGTCGGGGATGTGATATATTATAAACTCACATTCATTTACTATCAGTATCAGGCCAAGGATTCTTGTAGATGTTAGCAAAATAGATATGTCAACCACCATACTGGGTTACAGGTTATCAGCTCCTATTATGGTTGCTCCTACTGCTATGCATCAGTTTGCACACCCTGAAGGTCTCTCAGTTTTTCACAAAGATCTATTACCAATTTTTATTTTTTATTTTTTTTGACTTCTATTACGGTACAACAGGGGAGGTTGCAACAGCCAGAGCAGCAGCAGCATGTAACACCATAATGGTAATTCCCAACACTTTTCTGATCAGTTAAATATCAAAGTGAACAGAGGCCCTAGGATCAATTGTTTAGTGATAATAACAGGATTTTTTTCAAATTGACAAGTGCTAAAAAAACTGCTGGTTTAAAATTATGACTGACAAATTTTTTACTACCATTTTCATTGATTAGACAAAATGACATGGTAGAACATGTCAGTAGACACAATAAGTAGATTTTGTGTATATATGAAATTATAACACACACACACAAACATCATCTATATTTACTGATACGTGTTATCATCATCTCAATCTACGGATTTTTAATGCCTCGTCACCTCTTATTTTGCAGCATCTCTCTGGATTTTTCTACTTCATTTTATTCGAAAACTTTGATTATTTCTTCCCTAAGCTTCGTTAAATAAACTTTTAGGCATAAATCCTAATTCCGAAATCCCCAACTCTAAACCCTTGTTATCAAATTTATAAATTGATAGGATTTCATGAAGATTAACAAAGTAACTAAGAAAAACAAGAGATTTAGTTTGGGGTCTTCACGGATAGTCAAATTTCAGGAAGTGGCTGTGTCAGAGATGACCCGAGTAGGGCTAGAAGTTACAGAAAATTGATGAAGATAAAATGATTAGTACAGAGAAGAATTTGATTTAGTAAAAGAATGCATGTTGTGAAATAAGTTAGTATCCAGGTCTGTTTTTTTATTATATATATTTTCTATTTTTTGAATTTGATTTGTAGCTGTTATATTTTTTTTTGAAAAAAGGTTTCACAAAATATATTATCTCAAAGATCTATTAGAAATAAAAATTTAATATTTATATTATATTGTCACAATTAAAAAAATTATAACAAAAAGAATACTTATTATTGACTGAAAATCAATTGATACGTTCCTCAACTATTCAGGTTATTGTCCAGGTCCTTGAACAAAAGATTCCGCATTTCTAGTCCTTCACATTTCAAAAATTTTAGTTTAAGTCCTTAATGTTATAAATATTCTGACAACATAAGAATATTTGTGACACTTGGCAGTTTGTTACACCTCATTTGCGAAGTTAACAGAAATAAGGAAAAAAAATGAAAATTAAAGAGAAAATAAAGTACAAAACAAATCACATGTCCTACACTTAACTTCTAAAACGTTTTTTACTCGGTTGAAATATAGAAAAGGGTTTAGGACTTTAGGGTTCCAAATAAGGTAATTAGGATTCTTATTACCTTCTCCCTTGTTTGGTTTGTGAGAGGTCAAAATTGGACGGTCAAATCCACGTTTGCAAACAAATGAAGCTTTGGAATCCAGTCTTGAGCTTATTGTGATATTACTCCCACTTGATTTCATCTCAGTTGACTAGTGAATAATTTCCCCCTAATTTCTTATTTCTCGTTATTTTCGTTTTGTCTTTAATTAGCCTACAAATCAGTTGATGAGGTGTAAAAAAGCTGCCACTTGTCAGTATATTTTTAATGATGGGGATGTAAACTAAAAATTTAAAACTTTAAGGACTCGGAATGTGACATCCCCAAATCCGGGGTTAGAAGATTTGGTGCCACACGACAAACTAAAACCAGATAAACTTAAAATTAACATGCAGATAATCGTCACAACCCCTTAACGAGGAACATAATATGTCCAAGTACTAAGATAGGATTACATCCAAACTACATCAGAGCTGTCGAGTGAGACATACATAATACATCTCTTACCAAAAGATTAAAATAAAACTACACTTGTTATCTAACACACTACTAATATATTCCTTCCCAGCTGACCCGACTGATAGTCATACACCTCTGGTCGAATGGGTGCGATGAGATTCCTCCTAGCACTAGATTTCCTAGCTGTGACTCTTAGTCTTGCCATGTGTGAAGGTATCTGAAAGGTTAGTGGGAAGCAATAATATGAGCACAAAGAAATTTGATCAGCAAGTGAAATTTAAATACACCAGGGCATAGTATGAAATATGGCAAAATGCATAATCAAAGGCATCATATGTTCCTTCTTAACAAGTTTAATACCGTGCGTAAAAACAATTATCATTTTCTTTTCTGAAACATATTATATTGAACTGGAATTATAAAGACGCGTGGGCTAAAACGGATGATCAGTCACGTTAGAGCCCCAGACAATGCCCATCCGTAATGTCTCATAATGGATTCAAGGCACACTTTGGCCTATAAAAACAATACTACAACCGGCGCCATGGTTAAAAACAAACCTTTCTAGTTATTTCTTTGCGCAAATCATATCCAAATCCATTTTTACTAAGATTCCATCTGAACAAAGCATTTATCAATAAAATCATGTTACTTTGTTCCCATCCGAACAAAGCATCTATTTTTGGAAACCAATTTATAAGTTTAGGAAATTTAGCTATAAGTAACAATCATTTTCCTTGTAAAGTTACATCCTCAAGAAATTATGTGATAACAGGATCGAGGGATAAAGTATCAAGTTAAGGAATCGCAATGGGTGATCAAGTATAGGTATGAATCAATAGAAGTGTCAAAGGTTCTAAATCAAGATAAAGTGCATATCAAATATTTAGGAAAGAATAGGCTCACATCAATGTAAATACTTTTGAACGAAACAAAATAACAATGGTATTGAGAAAGGTAGAAAGAAAACAATAGTTCAAAGTTTAGGAACGTTACTTGCCTTACAAAAGCTTTCCTGCTTAGCAACCACTTACTTCACTGGTTCTCAACTAGTTCTTTTCCAGCTCGCCTACTAGAACCTATAAACAATATGAAGTGTGTTACTATTCGTCCTGACATTACCTATGCGCGATAAAAGTAATAACATTATTACTTATTTTAATCAATACATAGTTATTATATGTATATAATACTAATTAACGATTACAAAATAAATAGAGTAAAATAGAATAATATAATATAAAATGAAATGAAATTAAAATTAATTACTAGATATAATTCACGTATATAGTATTTACACATAACATCCAAACAAGGATATGTATATTTACAGGTATAAGCACATACACACATTGCACAATAGGTAACCAACTCAATTATCCATTTAGAGCATTTAATCAAGCATATAACCCACAGAGCATCTGCTGAAAGAATTGCACTTTTCTACCACTAGACTATCTCATATCCAAATCCATATCAAACAAGAAAGGATGAGTATTCAAGGATCTTTCTATCCATATAAGGCTTGTACAAATAGGTCAAATAACGAAACGGGAAATTGAAGTGTAAGTTCACTGTTTTGCACAATTCAGCAGTAGTATGCTTATTTAGCTCAAATTATAGCATAACAAACCAAGTCTACTCACTTAGCAATCTACTCACTTAGCAATGTACACAGAAAAGATCATGCCTGGAATTATCTAACCATCACACAAAACTTTAACAATTTATCACTTATATTTTTTAAGTTATGATTTTATTAGAAAAACAAGGCAGGCACTGGCAGATTTGACATATTCGTAAAAATGAATTTTATAAAATAGTTGCATGCACCATTTCAGCAAACTTAAAGAATGAAAGTTATAGTAAACTCATGTTACTGTATTATGAAAGAAACAAAACCATAATTTGATATTCTCATGTAAAGTTACAGAGGTTGCAGCAGGGATCATGACATTATCTACTTGTAAAATTTATATCTCAACTTCTAAACATTCAATGCATATAATTCTTTTTGGTACACATACTAAACACCTAATACTATGTTTTCACGGAGGAGTTTGAATTTTATTATAAACCTAAGCATACACAATTTAACACCAAACAGAGCCAAGAATCTGCATCAAATTTACATATGACTAATCTACTAAAACACTTACTTATCTTTCGCTTCCTTCCCAAAATCACGTGATTCCTTTTTAATACTAGCCCTTACCCTAAAATACACACCAAATCAGTAAGCTTACACGAAGATTTATACTATTTCACATCAAACTTTAGCATGCAAAACAGTGCCGGTTTGATACAAGCAAGATTACACATTTTCCCACTTAGGCAATTCATCAAATAAGTTCAAACCTTATTCTTCTAATGACTTTCTATTATGTGTTCATATAACCACATTCGATCTTATGGTTTTTAATGACATGCAAGCTAAAATAACCATTCAAAACACATATCGACACATAAATTTAATCATCCAAGACCATGGCTCCCCTCGGGTCATTGCCATGATCGATTACACATGAGGAGACTCAGATTGCTTCGAGTCCTCTACCCATGGTAACCCCCAGTCGCCATATCCCTTATCCCTCCACAAACAACCACATGCAATTGCTAATCCTCCATGAAACTCCCATGGAGGAGCTCTACCGAGGCATGCAACCAAGCCCAAGCTAGTACGAATAAGAAAATAGAAGAAATAAGGAAATTGAGAGAGAACCGAGAGAATGAGAGAGAGCCGAGAGAAAGAGTTAAAGAGAATGGAGAGCACTGGAGGAAAAAGAGAGACTTGCAGAAAGAAAAAGAAATTGGGGAGAGGTGTTTTAGCCCCGGGGATTTTCTTTTACTTAGCCAATATACTGATTTGCCCCTGCTGCTAATAAAAAAACAATAACAAATCCAAGGTCATAGAGTTAAATTGTAATTAGAAGTTTTCGTAAGTTTTAAAGGCAAGAATTTTAATAAATAATATTTTAACAAGATTTCGAAAATTGAGAATTTAATAATAACCAAACGGTTAAAGAGATTATGAATTTAATGGAGACTCCCAAAATTAAATATTTTAGAATTGGATATGTGGAATGTCACATAAAATTTTCTGTACCACGAAACAATTAACCACGTAATTCATTTTGCACACAGAATTAAACAGAAATTTTACGCTAACTTGATTCACACAAAACAGATAAGATTACAGGTTATAAACTAGCACTTAATATTGCAAAATAATAAAATAATATTAAACCAAATAAGGTAACAAATATATAAATTATTTACGAACCAAGAAAATATTTGAAATTATTATTATAAAATATTGCGGTGTTACACGGAATGAGAAATCTCTTATTCAGAGAACGGGACAATAAAACCCGAATAGTTCAGGGATGTATCAATTAATTTCCGTGTTATTGATTTATATGTTATGAAAAAATAAACCTGAACAATAATATGCATTATTTATCAAATTATTTTGCTTACAATAAATGTCTTTTATAATAAAATTTTAATTGTTTTCTATCCACATGTACTAGACTTCTGTCTGTTATGGTTAAAGAATGTAATATGCATGCATGATAGCTTGTCATAATTTAATTCAATTTCATATTTTTATAAGAGGTACTGTATTCATTTTCCACGTTTTTCCGGTTAGTCCATGTCACAACACACGTCAGAGTTAAAATTTTGTCTCTAATCAATATTTTAGTTTTATCACTATAAGGAATTTATGAGATCCCTTTAACTATCATCAAACATTTGATACGAGAGGCTTAGTTCATGACCACTTTGATATTTAATCTCTTCCTTGCTGTGTAACTTTCACTGAATTGTTTTTCATTTCAGGTGTTATCATTTAACTCTACCTGCACAGTGGAGGAGGTTGCTTCCAGCTGTGATGGTGTTCGCTTCTTTCAGCTATATGTATTTTCCTCCCACTTCAAATCTTTTATAGTAGCAAATATTTTTATTTCTTTCCTACAGTCACTAGTTTCTTTGCTTAATGCTCTCCATCCCATTGAAGTCATTATCTTTGTTTGGCAACTGTTTAATGATGATCGCATACTCGTCAATATTATAACTTTCATACCTTAATGTTATGACTCGAAATGGAACTGTTTTTCGTTGTGCTAATATCTGTGCTATCTGTTTGTTAATTCTTCATCTGTCAACTACTTAGGTTTTTAAAAGACGTGATATATCAGCACTGATGGTGCAAAGAGCTGAAAGAAATGGCTTCAAAGCCATCGTTCTCACTGTTGACACTCCTAAACTTGGTCGACGGGAAGCAGACATAAAGAATAAGTCATATTTCATTTCCCATCTTTTATCTTGTCGTCGCAGATGTTCATCTGCCATCATCTATTGCAATTAGTCTCTACTATATATGCAAAATATGATTGTAGTTGAGTATAGGGTGTTAGTTTAGATCTCTATCAGTACAACTTGCATTTATTCTTGCACATATATATATCAAATTATAACTTTGAAATACTTATGCAGAATGATTGCACCTCAATTGAAGAATTTTGAAGGCCTCTTGTCAACTGACATCCACTCAACTGTGAGTAGTTGAATATATATTAGCTTGTTGAATTATTTTGTCGTATCCAGACTAATACCAATGATGACCTAATCATGTGAAAAAAAATTTCAAATAGCAAATATACCTAGCATTTTATATTGGTAGTTGAGAAAATGGTTTTCTTGGTAATAATGGGAAATCAGGCAAATGCGCAAATCTTTCAATATTTTACTTATATGACCACCTTTCATGTATATTACTTGAGTATGCACTTACCCGAACAAACCGTACATTTTATTATTATTTGATACTCTATTATTAAATTTGAAATATTACATCTTTGGTAGTCATTCATATGGGTTGGTTTAACATAAAATAATTTGATTTGCTAGATGTAAGGACTTTTTAGGCTTTTTGGGATAAGATCTTTTAAAGAGTATAGTCTTTGTTGATTTGTCTTTAGGATTAAATTAAAACAATAAAATGGGTACTATGCAAAATAGGATCTTAGATATTATTTATGCTTACGTTAAAAAAGACGACCTTTAAAAGTGATACTATGTAAAAATGTTTAGGTTAATCTATATTGCAATAATTGTAAATATAATATAAACTTAAATATTATAATATATATAGGGTCGCGCTCAAGAGAGAACCAGTCCTTAAAATAGAACCATAGAACCACTAAGGTTCTGCTGCAGAACTCTAAATTTTAAAGAGATTTTTAGAATCTAAATTTCAACTACATATACATACTAACTTTATCTTGTGCGGTACAAGAGTTTTTTTGGGTGCTTGATGGTGTAATACATGAGTTACTTTTAACATTTTTTATTTTATTATATGGGTCATGTTCGAGAGAGAACCATTAGAGAGAGAACCCATAGAACCCTTACCTTATTTCTAGTATTAGTTTGGGTTCTGCAGCAGAACTTCACATGCAAAAAATGTCAATATCCATGTATTATATTTTAAAATTATTTTTGAACACACACAATGATAAAAAAACATGAAAAAAAAACAAGTATTTAGATTTAGATCCTAAAATTTTATTTAAAATTTAGGGTTCTGCAGCAGAACCCTAGTGGTTCTATGGTTCTATTTTAAGGACCGGTTCTCTCTTGAGCGCGATATATATATATTGGGAAAAGTTAAATGGAAAGGCCATATATGATCTGCAAACAAAACAAGCATTTTTATAACAATATATTTGTCTCTAAGGTCTCCAATAATTAAAAACATGTAGATGCTAAGAGTCTAATGTAAATAATTTACCATACAATAATGAATAACAATGTGGACAGAGGTCTAATAAAACGATCATTATGGAGTAGTATATTTATATAATATTACGTGAATGATGATAGCATGTTGTGATTGGAATCATAAGTAATAGGATTCTAGTAGACTTTGTAATTAAATTCAATGCAAAAAAAAAATTAAAATAATAATAAGCAAAATATGGCACTGCAGGGTTCGGCTTTTGATAGAGAGTGATAAATGTTATAGTTATTAGCTTATATCATTTTCAGGACAAGGGTTCAAACCTTGCAGCTTATGCATCAGAGACCCTTGATGCTTCTTTCTCATGGAAGGTACAGTATAAAGTTTATTGTTACATTATGGAAATTAAGAAAGTATCAGCATTGTACTTATGGACAAGCATTAACCGTGCTTGAAAGTAGGGAAAATAACATCTAAAATTCGTAAAGTAACTGGTCATGCGCTTTCCTATCAGTGTTCATCAAGCAGTTTCTTTCACCGCAGGATCTAGAATGGTTAAGATCTATTACAAAATTGCCAATTCTACTGAAAGGGGTACTTACCCGTGAGGATGGTAAGTTCACATGTTATCTTTGTGAATTTTGATCCCTTAATAGTATAAATCATAAATGTTTTGGGGATGCATAAGAATCCAAAATCTTAACATCTTCATTGCAATTCTAGTTTGTTGGAGGCAGATGCTACCATTTAGTTTGTCTTTGGAGCAAAGAACATTAGCATAACTTCACCAACTTAAACCAATGCACTTTTACTAGATTAGCGCATTTTTCATGGTTGTAATATGTTCAACGCAACTCTTTTGATGATGTCCAGATATTAGTCTAAAGCATTATTAAATTAAATATGCTGAGGAACATCACTAGTGAGCTTTTGGAATACATGCAGCCATAAAAGCTTTGGAATCAGGTGTTGCGGGAATCATCGTCTCTAATCATGGGGCACGGCAGCTAGATTATTCTCCTGCAACGATTAATGCTCTGGAAGAGGTGACTTGAAGTTGCTACTAATCATATTTGCTTGATTTTTTTTCTTTTTTGTTTGTAGTTGGTGAGGAGATTATATGGTAAAGCTTTGTATGCCTTGTTAATTTGTAATACTGTCGTTTTTATCTTCCAAATCTTTGAGTCATTAGATATTCACTCTGCATACCAACATGGTTTTTCTTTCCTGTTGAGAAATTTAACTCAGTAATCGTAAATGGAGACTGTACGCAGATTCAGTTCTGGCTTCATATTTGAGTTCAGTATGTGAATTTGTGGTGAGGAACTGTTTTTATAATTGTTGTTTGCATAGAGGTCTGAGTGGAAAGACTATGCCATTGTGGCAAGTGGCAGAACCTATTTGAGGCCTTGCATCAAATAAAGCCCACCAATTGCAGGGTGTTAGAACTGGTATATGCACAATTGTTTTTATGTAATTAAGTTTGGTAACTAAAGCTGCTTAGAACGTGGCCTTTTTGCATCGAAACCAGCTAGAAGGCATTTCTTGTTGCTGTATTGGTCATCACTAATGGCACAAATTTGCTTTTGTTTTGGTGAACTTCTTTTAGAATCTGACTGCAAATATATTGTTGAAAAGAAAGGGCTTTAGTAGAGTGGGTTTATACTGGATTGCTCATACATCTGTCTTGATACGTGGGAGTTGAATTTATTAGTTGGCCTAAAAGTGGGCTGCTCTTATATTACTAGGTTCTTACAGTTCTGTCACTCTTATTTGAGATGTTGCCTGTATTATGTTAATATATATTCATTGGAGTAAGTTCTATGGAGACCACTTTTTTTGGAGACCGTGGAGACCACTTATGTTCTGCAGGTAAAATAGTGCATAAAAATATTGCAAAACTCATAATTTTGCAAAAACAGGTTGTACAAAGATCTTTACATCATTTAAAATCTTGAATATCATGTATGTTTTGCATGTAGAATATTACAAAATGTTTTGTCCTGCGGAATATGTTTAGTTTGCAGAACATTTGTTCAATTTGTAGAACATACACATTCTACTTATTAAACATAGATGTTCTTCAATAATTTTGATGAATTCGTGATATTTGTAGTACGTACTTCACAAAATAATGTGTTTTGATTTGCAAAATTATTAGTTTTGCAATGTTTTTATGCAATATTTTACTTGCAGAACATAATGGTCTCCACGGTCTCCAAAAAAAATGGTCTCCATATAACTTTTCTCTATAATTGTTGAGTTATATAAATTAAAATAATTAATTTAAAATTCACTGTGCAGGTGGTACTTGCTGTTAGAGGAAGAATCCCTGTCCTCTTTGATGGGGGATTGAGACGCGGAACAGACGTGTTTAAGGCATTAGCACTGGGTGCTCAGGCTGTTTTGGTAAGATTATGGGTGACAAATATATCTACACTCTGTCTCGATATGATCATGGGATTTGTTTTTTTTATATTTTGCAATGGCAGATTGGACGACCGATAATATACGGGTTGGCAGCAAAGGGTGAATCTGGGGTTAGACGAGTCATTGAAATGTTGAAAGATGAGCTTGAGCTTACCATGGCCCTTTCTGGATGCCCTGCTCTGAAGGATATTACCAGAAGCCATGTGAGGCTGGGGTATGATAGACTCCAATGCAAGATATGATTCGTTTCTTATAATGCTTACAAACAATAGACTGCAGTAAAATTGTCACATAGGTGGGTAATTTAAATGATTAACTCCTTAAGTGAAGAAATTGAGCTTTTTACTTATTATTGCTACTTGTCTTGACAATATCTATCATAGAACAGCAGACTTCAAACTCTGTAAAATAAAATACTCTGTATAAGATATTATCTAGTAATATTATCTAGCTTATTATTTGCTGCTAAGGAAACTAATCTGACCTATACTACAGCAACAACCAAGTCAATGTAGACTGAGTCAACATAATTCCAACATATTCCTTCCCTTAGAGCATCTCCAACGCTAACATTGAAAACTGTTAGCTAAATGATGCTTAGCTAAAATTTTATTGAACCTGTAGTGATTTTTGCTCCAATGGGGTTAGCTATAACTATCAGCTATATTTAAAATATTATCTTTTTACTTTTTTGAATATATAATTAAAATACATTTAAATAAATTTGCTATGCATGAAAATCAATGTTGCATTTTATAAAACTATAACAAAATTATAACATTTTTATATTTATGTCAATATGTTAAAATAAACATTATAAAATAAAAAAATAATTATAACACTTAATAATATTACATAACATCATAACTTTATAAATTAAAAATATAAATAGTATATCTATATATAATATAATGATACACATATACATAATTTGTATATTATAATATTATGTATCTTAAACTTCCTTGAAATATGTTAAGTTATATACTGATTATTAGAATTCTTTAAATGTAGTTAACAATAAAATCATATTTTTACACTTTTATTAAATAACATTTTTATTTATAAATTAAAAATTTAAATAATACATCTATACATATAGTAATTATGAACATATATAAATAATTTTTATATTATATATTTAAACTATAATTTAGATATTTTAAATTAAATATTGAAAAAAGATTCAAGTTAGTATGTTATATATTATAAATAAAAAATAATAAGATTTGGACTAAATAAAATAATATATGTGTGTGTGTGTGTGTGTGTGTATTCAATATAAGTAAAAATATACAAGTTAAATATATATCTTTTAGCTATATATATTCAATATTTTAAATTATATATTTAAAAAGTGATTTAAGATATTATATTATATGTTATAAATAAAAATAAGAATTAAAAGAAGGCTTAGACTACTGAGAAGATGTTTTGCAAGTTGAAGGTGACGTGGATTGTTTTAGATGATGGCAGGAGGATCAACAAATGTGACGTCCTTTTTTTTCGGCAGGTTTGGAGTAGTCATTTTTTTACACATTAGGTATAAGACAGTGACACGTAGATATTATAGCTAACAGTTGTATAGGGTTGGAGCTAACAAATTTGTTCAAGCGAGTCGGCTTATTCCCCAAGTTGTCGAACACCGAGTAAACCCCTGAGCTTTACAAACTGATCTAACTTGACAGGTTTACTCAACATGTCTGCCACTTGATCATTTGCGTCAACAATGAATAATGATATTTAACGTCACAGTCCCCTCAGCTGACAGATTGTGTAAACAATGATATTTAACTGGATTCTTAGACAACTTTTAATAATTCAGCTGTTAACACACATATTGAATCTTTTGAGAACTTGCTTACATATTTCTTTTGACATAAATGAATTCCAATCGTTTTACTTCAAGGCATCCTGCCACTTCTTCTCTTTCACTGATCATCATTAGAAATCTTTTTCTATATAATTTTTTAAAATAATATATTAAAAAAAATGAAAAAAATAAAATTTTAATAAAACATTCATTTATTAATTTATATTATTTTTTAAGTTAATTTTTTCTATATTATTTTAAAAATTATATATATATGTATGTATGTATGTATGTATGTATGTATGTATGTATGTATGTATAATTTTTCAAATAATAATAAATAAAAGAACTCCATATTTCTAATATCTTCTACTCTAAAACAAATAGAGAAATATTACATATCTATATAATATAAATAATATTTTTTTATAATAAAAATATGATGTAATTTGTAATTATCTCTCAGTAACATATATTAATATTAAAAAATACTTATAAATATATGGTAAAAATTTATATTATTTCTAATAACAATTTACAATATACTTCCTCCGTCCCATTTTAGTTGTCACATTTGGTTTTGTGCCAGTCAAATTGACCAAAGTTTGACGGAAATTTATTAATATTTTATCATTTGAAAAAATAAAAAGAATATGCCACCAGAAATAACTTTTAATCCACTTTAAGATGTAATTTTCAGCTTTTTAAAATAATGAAAGAGTGACTTATAATCTTTGATAAAAAATTAGTCAATTTGACCAACAAAAAAGGAAATGTGACAACTAAAATGAGACGGGGAGAATATAATGATATATTGTAGACCTAAATTTCTAAAAAAAACCATAATCAATTTGTCAATAATTTAATCAAAATTCGAGTACATTATCATAATATTTTCTATATTGAAAAATATTTGTAACATTAAAAAATGATTTATTTATAAAAAAAATAGAATCATATTTTCGTATGTCCTTGGTTTGGTTTGCAGGCCAGTATTATTAATTTATAGAATGTATCCGACTATCCTATACATTAATATTGATATATTAACAATTCATAATGGAATTTCTTTTTAAGTTAGAAACTTATTTTGTATTGAGAAAATACAAGTCTTGTAAACCGTCAAAACCAAAACTCCGCATTTGTCAAAAAAAAAATAAAATACCGAGACCGCGCATTTCTAGACCCAACCGAACTTGATTGCTTTTCGTTCCGTTTGGGCTAAAAGCCGTATGAAAATTGAAAGCGCATTTCAAAACCGGACTGGGCATAATTGGTTTTGGTGCGGTTTGGCAGGATCGGTTTGGCACATCCTGCGGGATTGCCAAACTGCGAATATGCAATATAATTGTAAGACTCCGGATACATTAACTGATAGCATCTAAATTAACAAGAAATTATAAGTTAAATGAAACATTCAACTTTATTGCGTATGATAGCATAATTTTAAATAATCGACACAATGTTTATGTACTTGATCTACTGCAGCTTTATCTGATTACAGGAACAGCCTGCCATTGGAGGGACCAAAGTATACATGCATCATTTTTTGTTCTGAGTTTGGAAGGCTACATTCCTTTAAAATTGTTTATGCCAAGTTGACACTGATTTCCAGCCAGTGCATCATCTTTCACACAATATCATCTTGTCAACAGATAGAGGAGATTTCGACCAGGATACATCCATATATTACCCGAACTATGAATTCCCAGCAGAGGTTGTCTTGTTCCCACCTTGCAACTCCATGGGAGAATTTGTGATGCTACCAACAGAACCCAAGGTTTGTGAGCTCAACTGAGGGCTTGCTGGACAACCTTCTTGATTGCCAGCACTCAAGGGATGCATAGCACCAGAACTTATTTGAGGGCTCATCGGTGTCCGCTGGCTCATTTGCTGTGAACTATCCTGTTGCTGTTGTTGGGATTGTGGGTTCAGTTGCTGTTGAATTCCCATGTTTGAAGGTGAACCAACCTGTGGAGGAGATGTGACAGCTTGTAGTGGAGATGTTTCCTGCTGCTGTTGCTGCTGCTGTAGTTGTTGCTGCTGGAACTGCTGCATTTGTTGCGGAGTCAATTGCAACTGTTGTTGTTGCTGCTGCTGCTGCTGTTGCTGATTCATGTAAGCATTCATCAACTTTGGTGGGCCCATTGGTCCCATCCCTGTTCTTTGCATTGGACTAATAGTAGCTCGATTGAGTGTCGGGCCTAACATTGAAAGACCAGTAGATCCCGGATGCATCTGTCTAGCTCCTGACATTCCACCAATGTTTGATTGTGCACTGCCTAACATGTTTGTCCTGTTCTGCATTCTAAGTTTTGTCGCCATGAGAGCTGCTTGTGCTGGAGTTAGTTGGCCAGAACGAAGTTGCTGGGTAATGGCATTGCTGATATTTGCTGCCTGGCTCAAATTCATTGTACTTTGACCAACATTATTCAGTCCAGAGATAGAGCCCATTGGTGCCGATATACCAGCTCCTCCGACTCCCCTGGATGCACCCATGCCCATCATATTGCCTAAGCCTTGAAGTCCAACCATATTATTACCCATATTTCCCATGCCCACATTTCCAATTCCCATCATCATCTTTCTCTGCATTTGTGGCTGCTGTGATTGCAGTTGCTGCTGTTGCTGCTGCAGCATCTGAAGTTGAAGAGGAGAAGGTTTATTGACAATCTGATTACCCAGCTGCATACTTGAACTCTGTCCCATTGTACTCAAATGTGAGAGTGGATTTGCAGCTAGCATTAAGGGTGACCTTTGGAACTGATGGTGCTGCTGTTGCAACAAGGATTGCTGTTGGTTTTGGTGAAGCTGCTGCTGTAGAGATTGTTGACTATCAGGTTGTTGAAATTTAGAGGGCATTGAACCCCCAGCAAGTAGTCCTTGAGAGATCTGTAAGGGTTGTGTATTTCCGGAAGGCAACATCCTTGTGCTGGACATATTCTGGGAAGAGTTTAGAGATGACATGCCACCATTAGATGGCTTTGTAATCTCATTAGATGGCTGGGTAGAAACCGCTTCTGTTGCATGCATTTCAATAGCTGAAGCATTAGTAGGAATACCAGTTGCATTAGAATAGCTACCAGGGGCACGATTCATGTGGACAGGTTTTGGTTGGACATGGTCTTCTACTGTATATCCTTCCCGTATCATCTGCATAAGCAGTCATTAAAAAAATAAAAAAAAAATTCTAAGCCTAAGACAGTTCTCAAGATTGAGAGAGTGCATACCATTGAGCATATCTGAGCTGCCAGTAAGTCTGCAATATGCTGTAACAGGAATAACAAGGGAGAAGATATATACATCAGTAAGAGTAAAGATTCTTTTCTTCAAGTCAAAGTTATAAAGAGATGATATTACAATTAAAACAAAGCTGCCATATACTATGTCAAACATCCATCCCATCTTAAGAAATTGCATCTCCTGAGGAGGCTGAGATCGTGGCAAACAAGATGGACACTAACTAATAATCAGACTATGAATGTGCTGAACAAACGGAGGTATTACTTTTCGAGTATATTAAGCCGGGGGAGTGAATATGAACTCAAGTAAACATGCACAATAGAAAAACATAGGGACTAGGCACCAACATTAATATGAAAAGCTCCACCATTGGAAGCTATCCTTCAAATGATGCTCATACCTAGTACAACCTGAAAAATATCCTCTCGGGTTTTCATCTGATCAATAAGCACAAGTTGCTTGATTTATGGTCGAGGCCAACTTAACAAGGGTCATACAATTCTCCTCCTTAAGTTCACACATATAGACAAGCTCTCTAAATTTGCTGATATACTCAGCAACAGACACAGTGTCATGGTACTGGTCATCAAACTGCTCCATCAATCTATTTTTATGCCCCTAGGTAGGTAGTATCGAGACAAGCGCGTCTTCATCTCAGCCCAGTGCCTAACAGGCACCACCTCTCCAACGCGCTCAAGATCTCTCTCAACACTACTCCACTTCTCCAGGATATGTTCGATTGCTTTACGAACTTCATCTTCGCAAACCTAACCCTATGACTGCGATAAACCTCATCCCTAGGCTCCTCAACCTCTTACTGATTTACTCTACCACCCCTCTGCCTGTAGTAAGGTTCATCATGCTCCTAACGTCGAGGATGAGCGACATGCTCTTCCTCTATATCTTCCCTATTCACAATAGGCACACGAACCTCTACAGCATCTACTCTCGAATGTATCCACCAAACGCGGCATTCATATCCCTAGTAAGCTTCTCAATACGTTGAATAACTTGAGCCATAGCCGGCTTTGTGGGTGGGTTAGTGGTAGTGCTAATACCTCTACGTGTCTCTACCACGATGATACTTAATGCAAAGCTGAAATATGATATAATGTAATTAAGCAACTAGATTATATCTCAAGCGTAGATTTATCATAATCTCATGAGAATATAATAAAAATTACAATATATGCAACTAATATGGAACAATAAGCAACCAAGAACACAAGTCCACGCAATTGTGCTAAACTAAACTATATATAAAATATTCTGGCAATATGGATACTGATCCTAAAATTTTAAAACAGATTTTTTTTTATGAACTCCTTTTCTGATTATTTTTTCTAAAAAAATAAATAATAAACCAACTAATAATATCTTGAAAGAAGGATTTAATTAATACACAGAGGTGTAGGATCGGAAATGAACAGAAGGCCTGGAACTACATAGTCAACTACTAGATAGTGATCACTAAAAGCTCAAATAGATATATGTCGTAGGTGTGTGTATAAGGTTACTGCCTACGGGTTACCCCTTTTCCTCCTCACGCACAAACAGCAAACACACATCGCAGATGCTTGAACTTGAGAGGCAACATCTTCTACTAGTGGCAGTGGAGCTCCGGCAAGTTCCGGTGACCAGCAATACCAGGTGCATCTCCTTCCTCTTCATTTCTGATTCGTTCTTGTTGTGTGACAGCGAGTTCATAGAAGTAATAGGTCTTGTATTTATGTGGGGAATCAGGTATTATGATTTGGGAATTAGGGTTTTGTCTATAGATCGGGTTGGGTTGTAATTGGGGTTTATGGAT
This sequence comes from Daucus carota subsp. sativus, assembly GCF_001625215.2. Lineage (NCBI taxonomy): Eukaryota > Viridiplantae > Streptophyta > Magnoliopsida > Apiales > Apiaceae > Daucus > Daucus carota. The sequence continues at coordinate 41,535,060 of NC_030387.2, read as the reverse complement.
GGAGACTTGGGTGGTTAGGGTTCTTAGTTTTTTAGCGGGTTAAAAGACGGTGTTGTGGTGTTGCGAGTGAACAGTGAACCGGGTGAACAGTAATGATGAACAGTGAACCGGATTTGGCTCTGATGCCAATTTGATATAGTACGATATACAGAAAGCAATAATTGCAAAGAATTATACGATATTCAAGAATAATAACCAATGTTATTCTCAGAAAATATATATAATCAAAGCGTACCAATAGAATGCATACATCAGATATATATACATATATATACCAGTAATAAACCCTAAGAACTAAGGGCCCGAAACAAACGGGTGGATGATAAAACCCAAAAAAAATATAAGTCCAGCAATAGATAAAAACATCCAATAATATATAATATACACCTGAAAAATAATATAAGTCCACCAATAAATAAAAACTTCCAATAATATATAATATTACATAACAGGGCAGATCATCATCATGTACTTAGGTAGGATCAGGTAAAAGACACGCAAGTGCATTCTACTATCCGTATATAAACCAGCAACTTACAGTATTGGGCAATGTCGGGAGATAATCCTCTGCTGCCAAGTAATCAGCATCTTCTATTTCTCCATAATGCATTGCTACAGTACCATCGTTGGGCTTCTCGGACATGATCATTCTATTTCGTGATTTAGCCACAACTGGAAGCCAATTGCAAACAGATGAATCAAGGTCAGCAATTGCAAAGACAGAACAACCTTAATAGCAAATATGTTAGCAATTGCAACGATAGCCTTAAATATGATAATATGGTGTCAACCAACCTTGGACAGAACGATCTGGTGGCACGAAATTCAAGACTCTAGTCTTGCAAACATTCATGCTTCCACCAACAAGGGACTTTGACAAGGGCATCTTACATGATTCATCTTTCAGATTCTCAGTATTTGCGTCACTGGACAGATGATGCATTAGCTGCTGAGCTGAATATATATTAGATTTTTTTAAGGGATGGTCATCCACTCGGTTCTTTTTGCAATTGACTTTAAACCTGAGACATAATAAAATTGGATATTAATAAAAGCTTGTAGTGCCACCGATCCACAGTTTGCAAAAGTGACTGTTAGCACAAAATCAAAATGACGTCTTTTCAAAGATTGAAAGCAATTAATTAACCACTCTTTATCATGTGGACAGCTCATCAAACGAAACCAATGATGAAGTAAAGAGTATTTAGCAACTTCAAGATCGTCCTTCGTAACATTATTCAAACTTTTTGGACATAATTTGGACCTTCCTGGACCTAACAATAAATATATAATGGATTGACAGCTAAATTAAGATAGGAAAAAGCAGAAACCCAGGTATATATGCCCAATGAATCATCTTCTAAACATATACTCCCTGTCCTCATAGATTGTTTATCTTGGGGGACAGAGGCTTGGCACGCATTTTAAGGCTCCTATGAAATGTAGTTTCACAAATTATTTTAAACCTTTTTTTCTTCTGAATAAAAATATAATGTTTAAATATTTATACCAAAAAAAGAAAATTTTTAAAATAAGTTATGAAACTATATTCTATATGCACCTTAAAATGAGTGCCAGACAATGCAAAAAAACTGTAAAAAACTGAGCGGGACGGAGCAAGTATAATTTAGGCCACTAGCAGCATACTCGGACAATTGCATGTGTCTATCTTCTCTTTTCTTCTATAACCACTAAAAACACCAAAAGTGATGCCTAACAGGGTACCTTAGATCCTTTTAGCACATTGGTTTATCATCTATGGTGCAAGTTACATACACAAATTACAAAAGAAAAAATGTAAATCACGTCAACAAGTAAATTATGTTCAACAAAGTACCTTGCAGTTACCAGCTCAATTTTGGTGAACCTATCAAGCATGATTTGATCACCTAAAGGTGGTGTCCCAACTGGAGGGCTGCTTGCATTCAGTGGAACACCCATATTACTAACACTTGCAGGAGACCCAACTCCACTCATTAAAGGGGTTTTTGTGAGGGAGCTTGATCTCCGTTTTGCAGCATTTTGTGCCTGTTGTTGTCGATGCATTGAATCGTTAGCACTGGAAGCCAAAGAGGTAGTGCCACCAATTGCATGAACAGAGGTGACAGCTTTCTCCTTTTGAGATGAACCAAAAGCAGCTGTTGCCGCAACAGCGCCAAAATGGGCTCCGACAGATCCACTAGAAAATTCTCCGGATTTTGAAGACAAGGGAGACTGAGGCAAACCCCCAGCAGAGACACGGGGACTCTGAACCAATTTTCTTTTCTGAAATTGGTCCTCCTTTCTAGAAATATTTTCAAGTGGCTGCCCTAAACTATTCCATGGTGTCTGAGGGAAACTGGATCGCATTTGTGGTAACCGGTGCTGTTGTCGTGACTGCTGAGAGTCCATGCGATTCATTTCACCTTCCATCATATGCATGTCAATTTTGCTTCCACTTATATCTGACTTCTCCATTCTCTCAATTTCAACTGGCTCCTCTTTTAAACCATATCTTAGTCCTTGCTGCCCCCCAGTCAACGGCAAAGCCCCACCCTCCTGACTAAAACCCCCCTCAAACATCTGCTGAGGATACCTCTGCATTCCAGGATTAGCATACTGAAGCCCCCTTCCCATTGTTTGCTGCTGCATTAGTGTATTCTTCCAGTGCGAGTCCGTTCCATGGAACCCATCCATTTGTTGCCCTATATGCTGCTGCTGGCCGCCATCCAGACCCACTTGCGAGAGCCTGGCCCTCTTATTTAAGCTGGATAACGGTGACAATTGTCCATCTTGATTTTCTCTCTTGCCATGAAAGGAAGATGCAGTAGTGTTCATATTATCAGTATATGAGCTCAACATATCCTGCCCGGCAGGAGAACCACCTGGTGCATTCGAAATCGGCCCCGCCCCAGAATCTTGATAGATCTTACTGTTCCCGACACCCATCTGATATTTTGATTGGTGTGATCCAAGAGATGATGTTGGAACAGATGCTTCAGGCATCACGTTTCTAGGTCTCAAGGGAAGCATATTGCTTGGACCACCGTTTTGTATAGCAAAATTCTCATTCACATGCGGCTGCATTGTAGTTCCGCTATCTGCCAATCTGTAGCTCGAGTTTTCTGGCAATCCATCAATGCGAGTTTTCTTTCCATGGATCTTATTATTAGATGTAGTAGCTTCTGGAATCTGTCTTAATCTTTTTCTTCGCATACGGCACAGAGCAAAATTTAGCTGCAGAAAATTTCCAGAAAAATTTAGGTTGACTTTAACTCTGATGCAGCAGAAGATATGAAGAATTTCAAAGTTTACCTTGGAGGATACATGATTTTCACAGAGTCTGTCCAACTTGGGAGTTGGGTCCAGACAAAGCTGTGGCTGTAGGGCTTTTAATATACGGGATTCCACCTCCTAAAATTTTGAAGGAAATGAACATAAGTGGTGATCTCTAATTTCTATGGACAAAAATAACAATTCATACTTACCATCAGATCACCATATGTCCATGCATCATTCGAGATTAGTGGAATATCCTTCACTACATTCTCTAATGACATCCTAAGACGTACTTTACTTACAACAGGACTGTTTGCAGAAGGTACATCAATTCCTGGCTCAGAACTGCAGTTTCTATAATCTCTTACCTGCAGCAAACCCTCATTAAAGTTATAATTTAAACAGACCTCCATCATTCGCGTGTTGCATTTTTTTCTACCAAGTACACAAAGAACATAGATTGTGCCCTCGAATCTCTTACCTCGCACACAAGTGATCCATCGACGTACTTGCATGGTAGATCATCCAAAGCATCACCGGGCAATCGGCCAGACTCAATTGCCTCAAATACATAGAGATGACGATAAATGAATACAAATTTCAAAATAAAAACCACCTCCCTCATATCATCAAATACATAAGTTTTATTATAATAAATTTTAGGGCAAAAATAATTATTTTCCTAATTCTTTATTTCATATATCTGCACTAAAAGTGAAACAGACCACTGGTATAAGTTTTAAAATCAGAATGTCTTTATTTATATAGGAAAAATAAAAAAGGAAAGTTGAGATAGATTAGAAAGTATACTCACAGTGAAGAGAGCGTCAGAAGTTGTGTCATATGGGCGTTGAGACTTTGGAAGGTTGCTAGTCTGACTCCTGATATCATTCTAGAGGTGGGACATAAAAGTAGGATGCAATCAGTAGGAGTGTGGTGAGTAAGTAAATAATGGAGGGGACTTTAAATACTGAGATACATAAATATGAGAAAATGCCCAGAAAGGCACATACATATAAAATCCCCAAAATAGCACAGCTCAATAACTCGGCCCTTGTCTAGCACTAGCATAATGTTGGCAATATATACTTTCTATATCTAACATGAACAATTTTTATAGTTTCTTCTTAATTTTCTTTTCTACATATGAGCTTGCTTTACAGAGGCGTGACTGAAAAATTTGCTCATCACGTGTTTCTTTAAATAATGAGGTGAGAGGTCATAAAGTTGTATGTCGATTACTACATGAGCAAGCAGTTCGTATATACTATAATAATGCCAGTAAAAATGACGTTTAGCATTTGAAGCGATCAATATATGCGTGAAAACCCGTAACACATATAATATATGCGTGAGTTCATGGCATAGGCAATAAATGTGCAGAGCCGTAGATGAGGGTGTGCAAGGATCCCAATCGCACGGCCCCCCAAATATTATAAGACCGGTATATAGGTATATTATTAGCTGGACTTATTGTTGGACTTTGCTGGAATGGGTAGCAAAGCAGTGTGTAGTTGGAGTTGTCAACATTTTAAGCATGCGAAGGGCCCCAAATTTAGATTTAGCTCAGGGCCTCCAAAATCATTGGATTTGTGAGTTGAAAAAGAGCAACAGGCTATAAAAATAGAAAGAGAAAGGGAAGTAAGAAAAATGATTAAACCTGGGTGGGTTTAGTAATAGAGTATCCATCGGGTAAGAGGTTGAATGTGAAGGAGACCTGGGAATCTAGCCAAGGAAAGAAACAAGTGAGATAGGAATGAGAGCAGCAAAGACAATAACATTAGAAGCATAATAACATACCGGAGATATGATCAGCATCCTGATTTGCCTGGGGGAGATAAGTCTGAATCTGTAAAGGAAAACAATAAGAGAAGTGATGCGTATTTGAGAGAGAGAGAGAGAGAGATGAGAGGGTTGTTTGTTTACTTGACGTTTGACGGGAAGAGTAGGTTGAATGACGTCGTCGGCAGCAGAAGGCGTACAAGTAGCAGCAGGATTATCGGTGGTGGATTGTTTATGCGGGTGGTGTTTGCGTTGATGAAATCTGGAACCTTTATTGGAAACTTTGAATGAAATCCCCATCTCCCAACCTCTGCTTGAATCGATCAATCCAAGTATTCAATTCACTGCTACTTTTCTCTCTCTCTCTATTTTTCCCCTTCCCCTAAATTTCTCTCTATCTGCCTTGCCCTTCCTCCGTCGACAACACCTTTGCCCCTCGCTTAACTTATTATTACTAGCTTACTTTTTAATTATTTATAAACTTTTTAAATATATTGTAAGTGGTGTGAAAAAATTTAATTTATAAATAATAAATTAAAATTTTCATTTAAATAAAATTTGAAATTATGATTTGTTTGTAAGTCAGAACTATTGTAAAAATATATGGGTTCTACTTGTTTCTGTAAAAAAAATTGGTTACACATGTTGGATCATCCGACGATGCGGTATAAAATACACCGTCACACTCATTAATGGCTTCAAGTAAAATATTGTAATCAAGCCATAACTTTTCTCTTATGTATCATGCCAAAATATTATATTTTTTCTATCAAATTTTAATATATATTGAGAAGAATATGTGACATCAACTTCCATTAGATTATATTTATAAATGTATTTTATATAAGAATTATTATAATATGATTTAAATTTGGCTTACTAATTTTAAAATATATTTGATAAAAATAATTTTGTGACAGTGCGATTTATATGATTCTACAATTAAAACTGGTAGGAAATATTTATTTTGAATTAAAATATCCGGCTTATTAATTTTAAAATATATTAGATAAAAATAATTTTGTGACGGTGCAATTTATATGATTCTACAATTAAAGCTGATAGGAAATATTTATCTTGGATTAAAAAAAATCATAAACATGTGAAACACAGAATTTGTTTTGGATTAAGAAAAGGAATTATAAACATGCATATCAGTTAGCCTAGAAGTTAATTTTGTTCTAATCTAACGGTACTTATTTGTTCGATCCAACGGATGATAAGCTTTTGGACCATGTGACCATGCGACCAAATTATCTCCCTTACGCTTATTATATATAAGTATATAATATTAATTACTATATTAATTATATTAATACCTCACTTTTCTCTTATACTCGCTGTATGCTTGCTCAAAAAAATACAAAATATTATCCCATCAAATTATTTTCAATTAGATCGAATAATCATTGAATATAATCATTAAAATCATTATCATTATATATTAAAAGGATTTTAATTGGAATGATACACTTAAAAATCCATACAAATGCTCAGGGTCTATTCTTATAAATAATAATCATCTTAGAGCAAGTCCAAGAAATACCTTATATCATGTACTAAGTTATTATTTAGGGCATTTGAAAGAAAAAGTAGAGTCCGATTAATAATTAAGGTTAATAATTTATTAAAAAGATTCAAATCCCAACCCTTTAAAAAAAATCTTTTATCTTGAAATATTATATATTATGTAATATTGAATCTAACCGTTATAAACTATTTGATATATTAGATCTAACACTATAACTAATTATACCAAATCAATTCAGATCAAATTTTTGATATTTACCTTCAATAATATATTTTTTCTAAATTAAATTAGAAAAAGAAATAAATAAAAACAGCGTTAGCCTTTTAGAAAGAAAGACACACCTTTCCTCTCAACCTAAAAAAAACAAGAGCTAACAAGATTACTTTCATGCACAAAAGTCATTGAACAACGATCAGAAACTTAATTATATAAGAAAATGATAAAAAATGATCCATCGGTCTAAGTATCTTCTAAATCTTGGATAGTTTACCACTGACCCATGACTAATCATTTTAATACAGCCAATAAACACAATCATCGGGCACTTGCAGCACAATATGTACTATACAGAGAAACATTATTTCATGCTCCATGATAATTATACGAGATAGGTTGGACAAATTTTTGAAGCATGACTAACACATGCATTCTGAAATAATATGCATCACTAATTAATTTACACAATTGCAAATGTGACAATTCTGTTAGAATACTATATGATCCTCGTAAGCTTAACACCTTAAAATTTTAGGATAATCCAAAATATCAGAACTTAGTCTCGCGGTAAACTCGTCGTGATCCACTCCTTTTTCAAAAGTGATAGATTGGACTATCAAGTGAAGGAAATCTTAAAATACTATATAAATTTGGTAAACCCTCCTCCTTGTATCTTGAAATTTCATGAGAACCGATAACTTAACAAATTCTAAGTAGACATTCGATCATAAAATAAACAAATAAACATCTAGATATAGAAAAGACTAATAAAACCAATGTAACAACATAACCTCGAGAATAGAGTCTTATATCAACTACAGCAAAACCTCCTCGCGAGACGTGTTATCCTAACACAAGTTATCTCTACCCGATATCGGCATCTAAATAATTCTCCTTCGAACATCATTGTCAAGTTGGCGTGATGGGCAGACGTTGTAGTTATCATTTACAATATTAGAACTAACGATTGTCATTTCATTCCATACTTGTAATTACAGATCGAACCGGAGCATTGTTTAACTAATGATCATGACACAATAAAATATCATCCATGTACCAATATTATGCGAAACATATTCCAGTACTTTATTTATAGGTTGAATTTTTTTAGGGCCCAAAAACAGCTAAAAAGAATGCACATCATTCGAAAAATGGTTCTTTTGACAACTTAACGAAGTCAATCCACCTGAATCTATAAACTTCGACAACATGCTTAATGATAGAAACATTACTCCAATCTGTCAAGTCACACATACCTACCCGTCCTTCTTCCATGTGTACACAACAACCTGACCATGGTAGCTTAGAATGGCATTTCTCACTATTAGGTCTTTCTCATGAAAACCTAGACAATATAGATTATTAGGTCCTTCTCATAGAAACCTAGGTAATATAGACTATTAGGTCTCTCTCATATAAACCTAGATAATACGGACTGAATTTCTTTAGGCACGAAAACTAGCAAACACCAACAAAAGTAAATTTGACAAGAAGTAAATTGTGTTTCTGTATATGTATATGTAGGAGTATTTGAAAAATAATCATGGTACAATCTATTGTGACTTTTTTCTCTGTTGTGATCAATGACACGATGATTCATTGTAGATCCACCATTACGTGCAATTAGATTTTCTCTTCGACTTCGGCGACGAAGATGAACACCACCCATCATCGTCATCATTGCTTAAGTTTCTTCTTCTTCGACCTGCATGATCTCATCAATAATTCGTATAGAATTGACCATTGAGTTGAATTTAGAATGAAAAATAAATTTGAGTTTGTGTGTTTTTCAGTTCCCAATTAAGTGGTCTATTTATAAACAAAATGATATATAGCCGTTGCAATATGACTGTTATAATATTGCCGTTAAAATATAGTCGTTGGAACACATCAGTCAGCAACATGTTTAAAAATATTTCTTTAAAGCCACGAAACAGTAGTTTATCCCCCCGGGGTTCCTAATCAATGTATATAATAGTTCCTACATCCCCTTTACTACAGTTACCCCACCGTCTAAAACATTGCCACTAAAATTTAACTTATTTACAGTAATACCAGTTGACACGTTTCACCAACCCTGCAGGTCTCTCATCCACGTGTATTCCACGCTTCACACTTCCAAGCTTCTTTCTGAAGCTTTGCACACAAATTCGTGCAAACATGCAGAAACATCATTACTTTGTACTAATTCTAATTCTAATTCAAATTCAAATTACAAAATTAATTATGCAAGAAATTTAGAACTACCATCTAACAAAATTCATACCAAGCGGAAGACAAAGTAATCAATCCATCATGAACAGCAAATCATCAAAATCGTCCGGCGAAGAATATATGGTAGATTTACTCCTCCTATCATAGTTGTGTTAATGAATGATTTTGTTCTTATAACACTCATCACTCTCAATCATGGCTGCAGGAGAACGATTCCGGGAACAATTGGCGCCTCTTTACTTCAAAGGATATGAATGAAGGTACGTATCTTGGTGTTAGATGATTTACTGCAATAACAGTTCTTCAAGATTATTTTAATATAGAGAAATGGCTGCGTAGGTTATCAAAAGTTGAAAAGGAGGAGACGGAGGTTTAGTTCCAACAAAGAGAATGTGTTTGCTGAGCATACTCCTCAATCAGGTAGTTCTCATGATAACCTGATATAGGACTTAAAGTAGGATTTACTAATCATTGTTTAAATCAACTGCATAACAAATAATAGTGCTGAGGATCTGTGCTATGTAAATCCTAAGTTTGATAATATTTGTTCAAATCAACTACCCAACTAATATTTGCAAATTACTGTCAGGACCATTACGTTCTCGAGCCTCTGGCCCCACTGCTCAGGGGAGTGCCCTGTCTGATATAACCAATAATATTGTTCAAGACCGTTGCTCTGTCAAGCCTAGGTTGCGTAGAAATGTTAAAGTACCTCACCACACTCCAACAGGTTATGATCTTATTTAATTGTTTGCTTTGATGTATTACTGATGATTTAGTGTGTTGCTAAATGTATTAAATAATTTCATGCATTTACATTCATAGGAAATAGTTTCAACCTCACTTCTCCAACGTCCACTCCTGCAAGTACAATATGTAATGCCAGTAGTAGTGGGGACCAATTTATTCCTCCAAAGAAAGCTATGAGACGATGCCATCCTGAATCGAGTAGAACTCTATTCCCTGATGAAGAAGTACTAGAAACACAAGATCAAAGCAATGATATCTATGGTACTTATCTATTTTTCTACCAATTGGCTCATAATTAAATTATGTCCCGTACTCAGTCTAATATCGTGTTTGCAGAACCAGAGACTAACATTGTTCATGGTCCATGGTTTACTGACGATGAGGATGACTCAGATTATGTCATAGGTAGTTTAACTCTATTGTTATATTTCAATGGACATGTGCGAAGATTTCACTGCTTCCATATTAGCATCTAACCATGTCCAATATAAATCCACATGCAGAGAACTCCATTGAAGACTACTCGATGTCAGATGAGTGTGACAGTGATCAAGGTATTAAACATGTTTTTTCAGATTTGTAATTTTATTATAAAAACTGTCAACATTTTATTTTATACATTGATTTAATATTTATTGCAGAGGAAAATGTTGTTCCTCCCGTCCAATTAGGAGCAAAAGATAAATGGAAGAGTAAACGTGTTGTGGCAGATGAGTATGCAAGCTTGGGTGGACCCTCTGCTAAGTGTTTAAAATGCAATGCAAGAATGTGGAAAGAAGAGAGGGTCAATAAAAATGTTACGAAGGGCACTCCAATTTTCTCTATATGCTGTAAGAAAGGTGCCGTGAAGTTGCCACCTTCTCTTCCAACTCCTGACTATCTACTGCACCTTCACACTGATGCTGTTAAATCTCCTGCCTTTCATCGCTGTATACGACTATACAATTCTATGTTTTCGTTTACATCGACAGGTGGGAATGTGGATCATTCAATCAATAAAGGAGGCTGTCCATATATATACAGATTGAAAGGTCAGAATTTTCATGTTTTTGGTTCTTTGATACCAAATACAGGCGAGGAGCCCAAATTCTGTCAATTATATATATATGACACTGCCAATGAGATTACTAATCGCATGCGTTGGGTAAATGTTAAAGACCAGGACAAAGTCGATGTTCAGGTTGTTCAGGGTCTTATTAACATGTTGGATGATACCAATGAGTTGGTTCGAGAATTCAGAACAAGACGTGACCGATTTGAAAATAATGACATCATTGATTTGAAGATCACCTTAAAGGTTTGTCGAGCCCAGAGTGGCAGAGAGAATCACATTGCTCCTTCAGACGAGGTGGCTGGGATCATGGTTGGTGAAAGCAACACTACCTGCGGTGATCGAGATATAATCATTGATAGTTACAAGGACGGACTGGAACGGATATCCTTCATTCATCCGAAACTAATGGCATTGCAGTATCCTATTTTGTTTCCTAATGGTGAAGATGGTTATCATGACCAAATTCCATTTGAAAAAAATGGAAACAACTCCAACAATTCTCATGAATACATCTCCATGAAAGACTACTACTATAAATTTCAAGTCAGGGAGAGTGAAGGTACTTATTCTTTAGGACTATCTCCAAGTAATTTGCCAACACTTATGTCAATTTAAAGTAGTATTACTGATTAAGCACATGTGTAAATTTATATTATTAAAATGTAGGGATGACTGCACGTTTGGGTGGTCGGTTGTTTCAGCAATATATGGTGGATGCTTTTTCATCCATTGAGCAAACTCGCCTTTGGTGGTTCCGTATTAATCAGACTACTTTACGAAATGAGTTATATACTCATATTTGTGATTCACTACGTAAAGGAAATTCTGATTCCTCTAAGGTCGGTAAAGGTATTATTCTTCCAAGTAGCTATGTTGGCTCCAAAAGGTACATGCAAGAAAACTTTCAGGATGCCTTAGCTGTATGTCGGCATGTAGGACATCCTGATGTCTTTCTAACAATGACAACAAACCCTCTCTGGGATGAGATACAGAAAATGATGTCTTTTTTGCCACATTGTAAGGTTGAGAACTATCCTGACATTATATCTAGAGTCTTCAAACTCAAACTTGATCAGTTAACAAATGACATTAAAAAAAATGGTCATTTTGGGAAATGTATAGGAGGTACATTCTCTATCAACATGCCTATGTTATTTTAATGTGTAAGAATTTATACTAGCAGATCTTACTAATTATGTGTTTTTTATTGTCTTTTACAGTCATGTACGTTGTAGAGTTTCAGAAGAGAGGTTTGCCTCACGTACACATGTTAATATGGCTTGACAGTCCTTCTAAAATGTATCTGAAACAGAATGTGGATAAATTTGTTAGCGCAGAAATTCCTGATCCTTTGAAAGACCCAGTTGGTTACGCTGCAGTAAAACAATTCATGATGCATGGCCCTTGCGGTCTGCAAAATCCTAAATCCCAGTGTATGAAGAAATTCAGGTGCATACGCCATTTTCCAAAAGCGTAAGTTACCATACAAGTTTCCTGTAAGTGAATACCCATGTCTGCAAATTCCTACTCATACATAACCTCACTTATTTTGTCTAAATATGCAGGTACTCTTCCCGTACAGTTTTTGATGAAAGTGGATTTCCTTTATATATGCGTCGTAAACAAGATATCACAGTACGTGTGCGCAAGACTGATTTAGACAATCAATGGGTTGTTCCTTACAACCGGGATTTGTTAGTCACCAACAACAAGGTTTTTCATAAATCAAACTTGCCACAAACAAGGTTTTTCATAAATCCAAATCATGGGGCAGTTGAGGATCTAAGGGACGCATTAAGGTTAGTAACGTAACAAATATATTTGAAAGATAAATTCCTTTCTTCATATCTAAAATCAATATGAAACAATTCGATGCTACAGGTTGGCTGCATGGCATAACAATTAATGAGTTTGTGAAATACAAGCAAGCAATGAAGTGGAATTTCCTCTACTACTTTGAGTTTGGTTCAACCTGAAGTTGCTCTCCCTGTTTATCCGTGTTGTGATTTGCTCCTTCGAGAGCCTGATGTTTTTAGAAATAATGCTTTCCCTTACGTACTTTGTTGTCTGTATTAAACTATCAAATCTTTGCACTTTAGAATGTAGGCTTTTATTCTGATATGCACATCAAATTAGTGTTTCAATAATTTTCGCATAAGCAATCATTATCCGGATAGTTTTCTCATGCAAATTGAAAAACAATAAAATTAAACGCAAATGTATTATTTAAACTAAATTACAGTAGCATTAGTTGTAAATCAGTCTCACGACTGAGTTTTCTTATACAGACAAATCCAGTTAGGTAACTGCAAAAGATATGAGAATAGATTTTAACAACAAACAAGTCAAAATTATTTACTTAAACATGTTTTTTTTTTTTTAATACCACGCCCTGCACCGCGGGCATATCTACTAGTCTATATATTAATACCCTCACAGATTCAAACACTTTACATGTTTTTTGCCCATCGTCTCGTTTTGCTCTTTCTTAGCTTGAAAAGAAAAATTACACATATTACATATTTTCTCCGCTACTCTCGTTACTTTACAATTTTTTATGTTAGTTGATATATAATTTAAAATACATAAAATTTAAATTCACAACTTTTTTTTTAAATTTTCTTTTTCTATAAATATCTAAATATTAAAGTTTTGTCTAGGAAAAAAAACTTAAAATAATTTGTGAAACTATATTTTATGACCGTTTGACCTTATTTTTCAAGTATAAGTGCTTATTTCTGACGAAAGTACATAAAACGCTTCTTTCTAAAATAAACTCTTACTTTTTTGCTAGATGACGAATATAACACATATTCTTACCATATGTATCTAAAAGAATTATATAAATATGAATTCTTAGAAAAAAATAAGCACATAAATTTGAAAGAAAAATTTGCCCAAACAAGCTTTCTATAAAATCTTAAATTACGTGCCAAATCCCCGTCCCGGTAGTTTACACCTGGGAGGACAGAGATTACTAGTTAAAAAATAAAAGAAAAATCTCTTGTGCACTAAAAAAAAATATTTATTTTTTATTAAAAAAGCTATATGAGAAATGATTACTTTCAACCAATGTTTTAACAGAGGCCTAGCAGCCCCACAGTAACATAATACTAGATTTTATCTATTACATAATATATAACTATCTTTTGCAGCATCAAAATCAGGAGATAGGTTCATCCTGAAGCTCCGCCATCTTGCATATAGAGAAATCTCTCTCGTACAACAAGAATTCCTGAATAATATCAAATTTACGCCAAAATTATTAGCAAATATAGTATAGTTTCTAGTTAAAAATTAAAATATAAAGTATTCACAAATCACGAAACATTTACATAAAAATCATTTTGCATTGCACACAGGTGGTAGTACTAATTATATAGTGTGTATGTATTTCAGTAAAGTTCTTGGCATAGTCAAGCAGAGAATACTGGTAGTAAAACTAATAATAGTGCAAGTACAATGATAGATGACTTCTTTTGCAAAAACTAAAAAGTGCCCGACACCTTTACTAAAGTTGACTTACAACCATAATCAATAGAAGTCTAGGAGAATCAAAGTGCATGTCAGATGCACAAATAATCAGGCAACTGTTTCCAAGGCAGAACTGTTTAAGGGAAACAGAGAGTTGAAATTCGTGGTTGGAGAGGGAAAAGATATGATGAAATTTCTGAAATTATAGAAATGGAACAGCTACTGGATGTAAATGGAAAGAATGGCAGCGCACAATTTGTTAACAAAAAACCTATAAGTTTATCCCGTACTAATCACCTCATAAAGACTTGACATTTGACAATCAACAAAAACTTCTACAGACATATTCATCATCTGATCACATGAGTAAATATAGCACATAAACAACAATAATCATCTTTACCTGTAACTGTTGCTGACTAAACAAACACAAAAATCTAGTTTCAGGGCATGACACGAGTTCAATAAAATCGTCATGGCCTTCGGGTAGATTTCCAGACTCCATAAGTGAAACAGAAACCTTCAAATATGACAAACAAGAGACACTGAAAAAGTGCTTATAGCCATCTAGGAACGTCTGCTCAACAGAATCAGAGAGCAGGAAATAGATGAGAATTGAATAACTTTGAAATTACTTCTCCAAAAACTCAACATACCTGCATACAGCGAAGAATAATTTCTGGAATGCAACACCTGCGACAAAGCCCCCTCACAATGTATGTTGCTGGTTCCTCCAAAGAACCTTCACTGTTTGAATACCAGGCATCGATTCTAGAGATCTCAATTGTTGATCCAGCTTGAAATCGAACAAGCTCACCTGCAACAGATATAAGCTATAATTAGAAGTATTTAACTTCAGGTGTAGTAATACAGAGTGTATGTGGATTGTGGAAAATCTCAAGATAACTGTCAAAAGGCTAGCTTCGGCACATTAGAACTAAGTGTTGGATCAGGAATATGGCCGGAAACCTGAAACTCTACCCAAGAGTTGGAGAAAACCATAGAAAACTTTGATGGCATTTATAGATCAGCAATCCAGTTTGAGTGATTAAACAGCACCCACCAATTACTTTCATATTTGAGTATTCTGTGTGACATTATGCAAAGAAAATGCATACATTATATGCATCAGTGAGGGAGAGATGATACACCCCACTCTTTACTACCTTTGAAGCCTGATGCAATTACAGTAGCAAGAAGACCACCATCATTGAGTTCATGTGGTCCCAGCCCGTCACCCTCTGCTGCCAAGCAGCGAAGCACAACATTAATGCAGTAATTGTTCTTAGCTGCCATGGTGACATCTACCTGCTCATAGGAATCATGTAAAATGCACAAAAAGATCAAAATATGAGAGGATGGGATCCTAAAGATTAAAATATGCACAAAATAACCGCAATAGGTTATATAAAAGATCCTAAAGATATAGCTGTATAATGTTCTGCCTCTCATAAAAGAATTCTGAAGCCCTTAAACAACATAGCAGTTATGATTTATTATCTTCAAGTTACAGCATACAATATTTTATTTTTTTTTGCTAAAGTATGAGATAAATATAAGCAAAAGAATTAGAGAAACATACCATTAATTGGCGATTCAGCACAACTTCCTCACTCACTGAAGAGTAAAGGCAACTCATTAATGTAGTGCACACAGTGGGATCTGGAGACATGCACTCACCAGAAGGAAGACAAAGCATTGCAGTTGCATGTAACTCCAAAAATACAGGTTCGGGTGATTCATCTATACCATTTTCAGCCAGAATTAACCACGAATTTCCGCTTCCTGTTATAAGAATTGAGTCAAGCATTCTCCCATAATTGCACAACAGAAACGGACAAGAATGGCAATAAAAAATCAAACAATAATCTATCTAAAAGACTTCACCATAAAGGTATGGCAACTCACTTTGTAACAGCTGCAGTGATGAATCTAATGTTTCTCTTGCTGCTGCAACTGCTCTTTGCTTTTCCTCACCTGATAATTCGTGAGGAGCAACTTCGGCATTCTCCATATCAATCTTTAGCCAATTGCGGTAAGTTGCATCACATGAGTAGTACTCACTCTGATCATAATGTATGAGCCCTTTTTGTATGAGATTGCAAACTACAATATAACATATGATTTGTAGAATATATGCTCTAAATATGAGGCATCAAAATATTGCAGCATACCCAGTCATTGAACTCCTTCAGATTTTCAGTAACATCATAACCCTCAGCAGAATCTGTAAGCTGATTCAAGGGCTCAGCAAGTAAACTAAGCAAGGTGTGAGCTCCAACGGGCATTGCTGGTACTCTCCACATAGACAGAAGAGAAAATTCCCGGAACAGGACATTGCTATAGACACCCACAGGCAAAAAGTAGTGAGGCGACAGGCAAACCACAGGGATCATGAGACAATCATGCTCTGACAGGTAAATAGCTGGATACACATATATAATGATAAATGGAGAAAAGATGGGTGGAAAATGATAACATTAAGCACCTGTGCATCAGTGCTCGAAAGAGAAGTTTGGCACTAACACTCTTAACATCAGTGATTGTCGAAGGCGGCGTAAAGCAGAGCCACTGAATCACCATAGCTTTCTGTTTACTTTGTATTCTATGCTGCTCTGCCACAATGGAAGCTTTTTCATAATTTTCAACTTTTAATTCTCTTGATCTTGATAGAACCCTGATCCAGTGATTAATATAAAACATTCATGTTTGATTAACATTATAAAATTCAGCCAACCTAAAATTCAAAGAAAACACTGGAGTAGAAGAGGCAACCTTTCTATAATTTCAATAAAACTGCCCTTTGTTTCATCTTCAGCAGTGAATGGCAAGTACCCTATAGCTGAAAGGAATATATTATATCTGACATGCACACTGTTGCAGGTAAAGAGAAACATCAGAAAAAAAGTAATGAAGTATAAAAGCAGGAAATGACAAGGCCATACACTGATATATTAATATCCAAAAGAAATTTTAGGCCATCACTGCACTCAGATTCACAAACCATAAAAAGAAAATGTCAAGAAATGCTATAATATATAATCAGCAGCTGCACCAGTAAAGATTATAATTATTTATACTAGCTACAGAGAAGTGTATGTCATCAACCTGCCAAGAGATGTGTTTATCTGTTTATGAAAGTAATAATATGTTTTCACTTCGTTTCTATAGAATATGCTCCAATTACATATCAATTAAATCGCAGATTTTCTATGCATCTGAAAAGTCAATAAAAATTCAATAACATATGCAGGAAAATGAAAGAATTACAGAGAAAAACGATATAGACGGCTGTTAAAAAAACCTTCCATTAAGCCGCAACTCCATCATGTGCACAAACAGATCAATGCACCGATGCCTTGCCAGCTGAGAAGCATAGATTCCGACCAAATCCTCGTGTTGTTTGGAAAATAAAAACATTGCGTACCTGAAAGAGTACTTCCTAATCACGGTCAATATTCATAAATACAAAGCACTGCATTTTGCATTGTAAATTTCAAACTACTTCAAATAATTTTTAACACTGATGCAACCAACAATCCACTAGTTTGGAAAATTAAGGTAATAGTGCTTATATACTTCTCTATATCATTTGTAAGATAACACTTGTCCTGCATTCCTGCAAGAATCTGAGGACTATTGGGTGCTTGTATAGACCTGGTTCTGGTATATAACTCCAAGGCTACTTCTAACAGAGCTATAATATGCTCCATAGCTAAAAGTGGCAGAAATATGGTGATAAAATATTGCTCCTAGCATTAAGAGTCCTACTTCCATATGATAAAGCTTGGGAACTTCATAGCTTAGTGTACATTCATGTCAAGATCAATAAGATGTACTCTTACTCCAGAACAATATATGCTACTATCTACATCAATAATGATGAAAAAAGAAGTGAACATTTCTAATTTTCCAATTATATATATAATTTGATGAATATCAGAGACACAAGTATATTTGTCCATGACATAAGAAAACAATATTACTTACATGTGTATGATGAGGTCACCAAGAGTCATTATCTTCTCTTTGAAAGTATCTGCCATCTCTTCTGCAAGTAAATATCGAAGCACAAGCACTAAATGTGCACCAAACCTAATCATTTGTGGATCACCACGAGGCCTGAAAGAGCATCATAATTTAGGCACAATTAAGTTGAGTCTTTTGGTAAATCTTGATGGAGCAGACGGTTTTTTATTGCAATCAGACATTACAACTGTCCAATGGCCAGTGTAATAGATTCTGAATTGCAATTTGAGAGTACTCCAAACATAAAACAAAAAACTAATCTTAAAAAATCATTTCTAGGGAAACTAACAAGCAATTAAAGTGCAACAGCCAGGATATGGTAGGTCTTTTGAAACAGTCAAATTAAAAAAAAAATGAATTAATACCAAATCACTGCTCAAATGCAAGAAGCTACACATTTGTACCTGAAGACATTTTGATCATCTTCAGAAGGCGATATCCACGACCAGATAAGATCCAGAAGCTGTGGTATATCTCCTAGCATAAGACGCATCTGTCCAGCAGCACAGGGTCAGTAAAACAGTAAACAAAGTCGAATATGTTTGGGAGAAATCATCATATATGATATTCATGTATATCCTATATCCTATATAGGGTCATGTTCCAGAGAGAACCGTTAAGGAGAGAACCATAGAACCCTTATCTTATTTTTAGTATTAGGTTGGGTTCTGCAGCAGAACTTAAGTATTAGTTAGGGTTCTGCAACAGAACTTCGCATGCAAAAAAATGTCAATATTTATGTATTATATTTTAATATTATTTTTGAACACACACAACGATGAAAAAACATGAAAAAAAACATGTATTTAGATTTAGATCCCAAAAATCTTTTTAAAATTTAAGGTTCTGCAGCAGAACCTTAGTAGTTCTATGGTTCAATTTTAAGGACTGGTTCTCTCTTGAGCGCGATCCATCCTATATAATATACATGAATAACATATATCATATACATCAATATATAATATATATAATTGGGCCGGGGGGGGGGGGGGGGGGGGGGGGAGGAAAGGGGGGAGATAGAGAGAGAGTAAAATAACACACAACCTAAGAGTTAATTATCTACCACGTAATTCTAGTCTGTAGTACCACATGAATCACTATACACTCAAGCATCGGGGTCTTGGCCATATAAACTTTTATTGTATTAAGATTAATGTTTTGCAAAACGGTTACTTTTAAAGAAGTAAACCAAATCAAATCAAATATAACATGAACAATCTTCAGCTCCCTCTTCCTTCATCATTTTATAGAAAAAAAAGAATCAGGAACAGATTGAAAAAATCATTAGAAAATTATTTTACTTTTCTTGAAAATAAATAACACACAACCTAAGGGTTTTACTTATCTACCATGTAATTCTAGTCTGGAGTACCACATGAATCACTATATTCTCAAACATGGGGGTTCTTGGCTATATAAAATTTTATTGTAATAGAAAACAATGTTTTGCAAAACGGTTACTTTTAAAAAAGTAAATCAAATTTAATATGAACAATCTTCAGCTCCCTCTTCCTTCATCATTTTAAAGAATAAAAAGAATCAGGAACAGATTGAAAAAAAAACATTGAAAATTATTTTACTTTTCTTGAACAGGGCCTAAACAAAAGTTTTACACTGAACCGACCCTGCTATAAAGTCATATGAGATGGAAAACATCAAAACAACCACGATGCTTACAGTTTAAACTGTTCTACAGAACATGGATCTGATCAAACAGATCGAGAGAGAGAGAGAGAGAGAAAGAGTAAAATAACACACAACCTAAGAGTTAATTATCTACCACGTAATTCTAGTCTGTAGTACCACATGAATCACTATACACTCAAGCATCGGGGTCTTGGCCATATAAACTTTTATTGTATTAAGATTAATGTTTTGCAAAAAAGGTTACTTTTAAAGAAGTAAACCAAATCAAATCAAATATAACATGAACAATCTTCAGCTCCCTCTTCCTTCATCATTTTATAGAAAAAAAAGAATCAGGAACAGATTGAAAAAATCATTAGAAAATTATTTTACTTTTCTTGAAAATAAATAACACACAACCTAAGGGTTTTACTTATCTACCATGTAATTCTAGTCTGGAGTACCACATGAATCACTATATTCTCAAGCATGGGGGTTCTTGGCTATATAAAATTTTATTGTAATAGAAAACAATGTTTTGCAAAACGGTTACTTTTAAAAAAGTGAATCAAATTTAATATGAACAATCTTCAGCTCCCTCTTCCTTCATCATTTTAAAGAATAAAAAGAATCAGGAACAGATTGAAAAAAAACATTGAAAATTATTTTACTTTTCTTGAACAGGGCCTAAACAAGAGTTTTACACTGAACCGACCCTGCTATAAAGTCATATGAGATGGAAAACATCAAAACAACCACAATGCTTACAGTTTAAACTGTTCTACAGAACATGGATCTGATCAAACATATACTAACAAGTAACATGTTCTGAGAAATTGACACAATCACAACTGACTAGTGAACACTTCAATCATTAACCCCATACAGCAATATACAATATAGGTCATTCTGCAATCACAATAGAATTGATGTCATGCATCTTCTCCTAAACATTATTATTAATTGCACACTAAAATTTCTCCGATGAACTATTTTATTACCTCAATTTGCCTATGCTGCTCTCTGCAGCCGCGATGAACAGCTTCATGCACCACATCACTAGGTGTAAAATTATAGAATAAATAACAAATTATTAAAATTACTTAATACTAAAAACAAAAATGAAACTGCAGCTTTACCTAGAATGGAGATTCTGCAGAAGCGCAGAAAGATCTCGAGGTTGCTGATTCAATACTTGGAGAGGCCAACTTTCCGGTCCAGCTATTGGCTGAGAAACACAAACCTGTTCTCCAGGACTATTTTCAATAGCATCTTCACAGCTTTTTAACTGACTTATAGCACCCGGTTGAAAGCGAGCTAATTCCATGTCAACCTGAACATTGAACCATGACTTGGCCATTGCCCAGCAGGCAGACTGCAAACTGGTCAGTTCCTAATCTTAACCAAATTCATTCAATAAAAGCATTCTTGTAACGAGAATGAGAAGCAAGAAAGAGAAAAGTTGTTGATATAATTCATTACAAGAGCTCCTTTTAGAGCTAAGATGCCTAAAGATCTGAGAAAGTTAATTATATAACTTGTTGTTGTTTATATGACCACAAACTTTGAGGGCCTTAAAACTCAATGAAAACCTGTTCCTGTAATAAATTCAAAGACTGGAAATCATAACAAAATATAATTAAAGGCCTGCGCTCACACTCAAGCTTGTTGATTGAGAACGAGAAGGGAAAATTCATTCATAGTGGAATCCCACAGGATGAGGTTTGATTAACTCTGGAGAGCCTTATCCAATTTTAATTGATATCGTAATTATTTCAAACTTTAAACTCGTAAGTACCACAAACGGAAACTTTTTATTCTCAAAAAATCTTATCAGAAGACATATGCTGGTGCCTTCTGTTAAGAGATAATTCTGCAATAAAATACAAATTGTTTCTACCTTTTTATATGACCATGATTTAAACCTTCTTGTGTTACATTTAGTTCTTTATTGTTCTTAACAAACAGCAGATAACTTAAAAATAATGTCCATGTGCAGGGCCGGTTTTGAGCAAGTGCACCAAGTGCAACAGCACAGGGCCCATAGAAATTTAGGGCCCCCAATTTATGACTACTTCTTTCTATCTTTTAGTATACTCGTGATAAATTGATCTCTCTTTAATTTTTATTATAATTTTATTTGAACGCTAATTAGTACACTGTACAAGCAGTAAATCTCACACGGCCACACACATATTTAAGTCTAACTACCCAAGAAAACAAATAATTTTTCAGTTGTAGTAGTACAATTTTGTTAATGATATCTTGTTATTTTAAATATGTTAAAATTTTGTTTTGTCATTTGAAAGGGCCTCATTCTTAAAGTTAGCACAGGGCCTCAAAAAAGTCCCGGACGGCCCTGTCCATGTGGTAGGCTAAATAATATTGCTTCCAAGTTATTTATTCAACCTTCCCCACCCAATGGGAAAGGGGAAAAGAGTATCTTATTTTCAATAATAAAGTATGTGACCTAAAAGCATGTGGAGATAAGAGAGATATATATTTCATTTCATTTCTAACTAAGGATTGTGAAGCACTATAGATAAACTGCATGATATTTAATGTTTTTATTTTTTGTTATTTTAAATGCATTTAAATGCCATAGAGCCGATTACAAACCTCACAAAGTCATATATCAAGCTTACATTTGATCAAATTACATGTCTTTTTCATCTAAAGCGATATGATTCATATTCCGTCAAGTTTATAAGTAAATACCTCCCAATCTGTGCAAATAGAAAGAATGCGCTTCAAGTTACTGCATTGGGAAGCATAAATTGCTGCTTCATATTTACTGCCCTCTTCCTCTGCAATCCTCTTTCAATTCAATAGACCAAAAAACTATTTGTCAGTTCAGACCCTATGGAAAAACCATCCTCTCCTTGCATGAAATTACAAAGTTGCGGGACAAATTTTAAAAAGGTAAGAGTGTGGGCAATCAGAAAATTACATATAGCATAGTATAAACTTGATGTACGGTGAACATATTCAGAATCATTAAGAGAATAAAAAGGGAAGTACAAAAGAAAGATCAAAAATTCTTTGAATGCTCTGCAAAAAAGAGTAAGCGTTTACCTCAGATGCAACATAGGAAGCCCATTTCCAAAGACGGCGTTGATGACCAATCCCACTTTCCAGCTCAACTGCTTGCAGGCTTCTGTTCTTGCCATTTTTCATTAAAGCTTCAACCGACGGAAAGTGATCCAATCCTCCAAAAGCACATAAAGTTGCAGCCCTCCATGGCTACTCAACTGAGTTTTATTGTGATTTGAAAATTTAAGAACGTATTCTAACAGAGAGAGAATGCATACCTGTCCAGCAGATCGGCAAAGATTGCATGCCTCTTCCAGTCTTCCAGCCCTTAACAGAATCCAGACATCTTCCAAAAGTGATTCATCTTGTTTCTGTCAACATGTAGACATACAATGGAAACAACCAGGGATGGAGTTATTGTTATAAAATGTAATCTGATCCATTTACTTGGGACTTGGGAGTTAAACTCCTTATGGAGCCATGTGAATTGTGAGAAAGAAGTCTTGCTAGAAGTTTAATGGCAGGGGGACGCATGCATTTACACATCAGATTCAAAGCAAAACGTATACGATACTGGTGTGTGATTTCAGTTCTACATTTTTATATTTTTTTGGCTAATAAACTAATTGGCACCTAAATCAATTAGTTCAATTTTTACCAAAAAATAGAGCTTAACATAATAGTTGATCCTATTTGCAGGAAATTATGAGCTTAACAAGTGAACATGATTCAGATAAGAATATACTTTGTCATCAGGCAGTGCCTGAGCATGTTCCCGAGTTGGAGCATCAAAATCCAAATGATGGATAATTTTTGGATTTGAGACGCCCTTTCGTAATAAGCGTTGAGTATGGTGCCAAACCCCTGTACTAGGCAAATGAGTACCAACATGAGAACCTCGAATCTGCAAATAAATCAGAAATGATATTAAATATATTAATATGAACTGAGAATCAAGAGATACCATAGTACATAGTGGGGTGTATCGCTTCCCACAACTAGTTTGTGGGTCCAAATCCTCATTCAGAGAATAAACATAGTACATAGTGGGGAAAGCTATGAATCTATGAAGGGATACTGTAGTATATAGTGGGGGAAGCTATGAAGCTAACATATGGAACACTAGTTAGCGGCATAACGAAGTTATTTATTATGATACTAATTCAAAAGGAGACTATTATGAGTATAATTAAAACAGTTATAACGTTCAAGATATTAATCACTTTAAAGAAGAAAGTTCGAAAATAGTTCTTCAGAAAAATATAACAGAACTAGTCCTCAACAAGGTTCTACTAATACCGTGATCATTATTATTTAGAAATTTACAAAAGAGCTATTTAAAAGTTTAGCAAGTACTTTGTGGTAAGTCCAAAATTTTTCCAAAAAAATAAAAAGAAAAGACTGCAAATAAATACGCTCGTTATATTTTCTTTCAAACACTTTAATCTTTGGAGACAATACTTTTTATTGATTTATATCTAAATAATTATTCAACTTGTCTTTGGGCTCCAATTCATTAGTTTGACTATAGAGTCAACAATGACCAAAAGCCAAAGGATTATCAGAAAGTTAAAATTTGTCCAAAGAATAAGGGTTTGACAAGAGAGACTAATAGTCAATATTCACATATTACTTGCGATTGCATATTTGCACTTCCAGAATTTATTATTTGAAAATAAAGCATATATATTATTTTAATACTAATATAAAAACGAATATTTATCTTATTTATCTTAATGTCTAAATTTATATATTTCCAATATAAATTTTACATATTCAACATCTTGCTTGCATATATTATACTTATGCACATTTTTAAATAAAACCTTTCACAAACTAGTTTACTCGTAACTTATTTATAAAAGGAAAGATTGAATAAATACTTGCATTTGTTTACAGTATAAAAAAAACAGCAAATATATCCAAAATGTCACCGGATTTCTTATTCTTTCTTCATTAAACATAGTGTCACCACACTCACCAAGAAATTAAGAAACTAATTAGCAAAAGTAAACTTTTAAGAATATGGATAGTAACAAAACTTAAGTAGATGGGCATAGTTACTGACACAAACCTAGTTTCAAAAAAAGATAAGCAGTAGTGAGAGAAAGGGTGGCTTGTAAGAATGTCGCGGGTCCTCACCTCATTATCCAAATCAAGAGATTTAGCAGCTAAACCTTCAAGCCACTGGATGATTCTAAGGCAAAGTTGTGCTGTGTGATCTTCCACAACAAACTGGCAAGCCTCCAAGTGAGATGTTGTTGGAGTCTGCCATTAAAATTGATTTAACTACATGATTTTGTTCACATAACATATACATGAAAATATTAGGGGAAGAATATATTCAAAAACAACAACATTTTTTCAGTAAAACAGGAAATTTAGTGCAAGTGAGACAGAAAGGAAACATCACCACGACTAGATCTTCTGGAAATTCTTCACCTGCAAGACAAAACACATTTATCTTAATAAATTGCAAGTAATATGAAACATATTAACAAAAGATTATGATCAAAACAAAAAGGAGATACAAGTTTGATCACATGATGACAAAGAAAGCATAAAAAACTAAAGATAAGGACACACAGCCCAAAAGAACATGAAAATATGAGTACAGGGTAGATCGCCGATCAAAATTCTGCATTACAGTGAAAGAACAGTAAAGATAATAAAAAATGCTTTAGTAAAAGGGAACGACATGTAATCCAATATAGAACAGGGTTCTTTCATACAGTAAGAGTAAGATGAATTAATCCTGTTAAATGAGTTTCAGAACTTTTGAACCAAGATCTCGAAAACATACAACTACACACACACACACACGTATATATCAACTAAATCTGGCAACACCCAAGACCTAATCAGCTCTCAAATATGAACATGTTAGAATCATTTGCCTTTGCCGTAAAGATGCCACAGAAGAGACCAGGAAGCAGCCTCGTCTAGTAGAAGTCGAGCGGTCTGCCTCATTAGTTTGTCCTCTCCAATCCTTAGTTTCTCACTGCCATACCTACAAAAAATACAAAACACGGGTATCTTCAGAGTAGCAACTAATGTAAACAAATTCCAAAAAACATAAGGTTAGCTATATATGCTTAAGAAGCATCTATTGGATCCTCGTTGGTAAAATAATAGCAACAGTGTCAGGAGAGTGTTCTTTTTACAAGTATAGAAGGGAGCATCAGTATTAATAAAGAGGTGTACTATTAAGGGTACCATAGTCTTTTACTGTATTGCAGCAACAGACTAGTATAAATAGCTATCACTAGTTTTAATTCTGTTACGTTGAATTCGAATATCAGAAAATGGAATGCATTTTCCACCAGTCTCTGGTTCTCTATAGTATAAATAGCTATCACTAATTTTTTAAGTAACTGACAACAGAATGAAGAGCTATGCAGACCTAACAGGACAGCGAGGGAGTTTATAATAACCCAAAAAACATGTAATAGTGCCTACAAGGAAGACTCTAAATTGTCAGCTAAAGTCTTTGGGCCTTATAAAGTGTCAGAAGGATAGGAGCTCTTGCTTAAGTTTAGGATCTCTTGCTTACAGACCTGAGACATCAAGAGTTTATCATGTGTCTCATGTCTCACAATTAAAAAAGTTGTTGGTCAAGCTAAAGTTCATAAACATCTACCTCAAGTGAGAGAGCAAGGTACCTTTGACTTCGGTCCAGTAAGGGTTTTGGATCACAGAAGAGTTAAAAAAGATCACAGAGTCAATACCAAGTGCTGGTACAATGGGAAGGCTGTAGTGAAAGGCTGCAGCATTAATGAAGCTACCTGGCAGGAGGAAGAACTTCTCAAAGTCAACTTCCCAGAATTTGTGATATTATCACCATGAGGACGTGGAGATGATTTAAGGAGGGATAGATTGCATGAGTGATAGGCTTACAAGTATGGAAGGGGATAAAAGGTGTATTGGTAATGGTGTTATAGTCTATGAGTGTATTGCAGCGACAGACTAGTACAATTAGCTTAAACGCAATCAGCTAGGTGTAATTTTGTTATGTTGAATTTTAATATCGGAAGATGAATGCATTTTCCACTAATCTTTCTCTCTCTAGGTTTTCTATCTAGTTTCTCTCTCTAAAACAGAATTGTCTCTCTAGTTTCTTCATCTCTCTAGCGTTAAATATTTCGATATCTACATGTTTCTAGCCTTGATCTAGTATAATCTCCTGTTTCATTGCTGATATACTGCCAAGCTTCTAGGAAAACATAATAAAATTAAAATATACAAAGTCAGTTCCTGACGAACACCTCCCATAAAACATCACGTAGTAAATCTTATCAGAAGTTCCGATCTTCATGTCAAGGTACTATCCTTTTCATACCTATAGCCTTTTTAAGTTCTTTTTATGTTCTCTTATTCTTTTAGCTTCTACATACTTTCAGAAAAATTGAACTAATAGCTGAACAAATCTTGTCTTTGTTTTTGGCTATGAAATAATCATTTCTGCGTTCGTAAGGTACAAGTTTGTCACATTTATTGATTTTGAACCATTTGAGATCGATAAATGTTTGACAATGTGGAGCTTATAGGGTACTAATGGAGAAGCTGGAGAACTGTAGTACTATCTGGAGAGACTTGTTTAAAGCAAATCAAAGATAAAAAGAAATTAATATATAAAAGCATCAAGGTCAACACAGGGCAGAGACACTATCGATATTTATTAAGTACAGGACGATACGCACCTTATTGACTTTGACACATCACGACATTCTTTCTCCAGTTTCAATATCAAATCAGAGACGGGCATTAAACCTGCAATACAAAAATTTATCTGATGTAAGCGACTTAGCTAGATATGTTCATAGTAGAATGGTATAGAGTAAGTGATCGAAGACATTCTCGGGCAAAGGAATGTTTAATCAAAGGTACAGCCAAACTACCATCACCCCAACAAACATGAATCCAGTAATCAGCAACACAAGTATAACAACTGCCTAGAGGTTCACTAAGACATAGAACTGATTCAACAAGTTGACTTGCTACATAGAATCCTGAATTATGGGCCATGTGACTGTGAAATACTGCATATATTTAATCTCTTTTTAAAGATTATTATGATGAGGATGAGCTCTTAACTGTAAGAAGCTCTTCGCCAAAATTTCAGCTGAAAACATGTCCCATATCAATCAGTCAACTCCTTGGTGGAAATAATGTCAGTGAGTCCTGTACTTCTTTATAAGTTGTCACTGTCTAATTCTACGGTTATCAAGTTGACTAGCCAAGTTAGCTTGACAGCGAATGGTCCAGGTGAAATCAAACTGTAATTACGACTTCCAACCCCACTCAACAACTTATTTTCCGCCAAGCAAAAAACATGTCATTCTGCGTAATGTCCAGGTATTCAGGTAATGATGGACATGAACAATCTAAAGCGCACAAGAACCATGTGTTAATTATCATTATCACCTCAAATTCTTCAAGAAAATTTATATCATTATTAGTAGCTTGTTGTTTTCTGAGACCGTTTATTCTAAAATCCAATTAACGGTTTGAACTTTGACATTTGTTATTGCCTACCATTCTCCTAGGATTGGTATTATTAAGTTAATAGTTCTCATCCAACTACGAAACAATTCTATTGTGTTTGGTTGGGGGGAATGAATTTGGAAGGAATGAAATGAAATTTGAACTATATTATGGGCAATTGTTTATAAATTTCATTCCTTGCTCCATTCCATTCCTTGCACCTTATATTAAAAATCACACCCCGGATTTGAGAAGGAATGCTCCATTCCCTCCTATATTCAATTTTTCTCAAATCTTATCAAAACAATTTTGCACTCACTCGATTTTTTTTCAAAACTTTTCTCTTAACTCTATTATTTTCATTTATTTTTTGTAATTCTGTTCCGTTCCATTCCATTCTCCCCAACTAAACACATCATATAAGTATGTGATATAAATGCTGACATATAGAAACTCGAAAAGACAGAAAAACGTATAGGTAGAGATTTAAATACTAATATATAGGTAAAGCACCTTGAAGAGTAGAATCCAGAAGCTGAGCAAAGAAAGCAAACATTGCGTCTCCACTATACGTTAAGTCATCGTCCTCGGTTTTGCATATTTTGAGGGGATGATTTCCGAATTGAAGAACTGCATTAGAAGCAGCTTCAATCTCGGACCCTCCATGACTATCAATCAAGGATCTCCTGTTAAAATTAGAATGTGTGTTTGATGCAATTCCTTGTGAATGTGCAGCAGCATCAAAACTCTCAAGCTCTTGTTTGATATTTTCGATAATCAGCGCGGAGTTTGACCTGATTTCGTAAGATTTTGGAGGTAACGGTCTTTTTCTGCAAATAGTAAGTATGATTTGTGTAAATTTTACAGTATTGAACATAAATAAGAAGGAATTTCTTGAATTTAAAATACATGTGTAGCTAGAGCCTGAACAGCAGTTAATAGTAAGGATGTGAGGAAGGCAGGGCTTGCTGATACATACCCGTAACGGCGAAAACGCTCTCGGACGGCGATATCTTCCGGCTCAATCATATCGATCTCCATTTCTCTGACCTGATTGGGAACACAAGCTGCTTAAACCCTAGTTTTACAAAGAGTTGGAGATGGTGGAGCGGGAAACCCCTTTTCTATGCTTATATTTATTATTATAAAGCAAAATTATAAAATTTGTAATTTAAAATATACTAATTCATTTCTCTTTTTTCCGAAATATTCTTAAGCGCTTTAATCCGCGCGTAAAATTATAGCCCGGATATCTTGTTCTTTAATTCAAATCTCCAACATTTTGATTTCAGAGTGTTCCTTTTCGGAAGCAATTTGACGTTCGAAATCGTGATTTAGATTAAGAGGGGTGTATTAGATTGGGATTTTAAAGTATTTTTTTGCATTTATGAAATCCGAAGGTATTCGATTGGGATTGTTTGAAACCTATTAAAATATTGAGATATTCAATTGGGATTTCAAATTATGCAACAAAATCTGGTGGTATTCAATAGAGATTTTAAATTATGCTTTAAAATCCGATGGTATTTAATTGAGATTGTTTAAAATCCATTAAAATCTGATGGTATTCAAATGCTGATGGATTTTTTTGCATTTCATAAAATGATGGATTTTGTGACATTTTTCGGTGTATTTTAAGTTTTATGAAATCTCATCAAAATCAATGGGATTTTGAAGCATTATGCTTAAATCCTATGAACTCTGCGACATTTTATCAAGAATACACACAAAATCAAAATCAAACACAATTCATTAAAATCCATACACTAAAAACAATCCATTAAAATTCCAATCGAATACACCCCTCTAATAAATTCAGTATTTGACTGTTTATTTCTGAAATCTAACATAATAAATGTAATAATAACAAGATTATACGATCTTATTCTTAAAAAATAATAGGTAACCAGGCATTTGAAATATAAAATATGATACCCTCTCTCAAATTAAATCCTTTTTTACTAAAGTTTGAAATTCCAAATTTTCAAAAATGTATTTGATAAAGAGAAGACGTAATTGAGTTGAGTCTGGCCAATCCTTGTCTCGAGAGAAACATCTCTTATTTGAAGATTTTTAGGGATTCGCAAATTTTAAATGTTGCATATTTGTATACGTTTTATTAAAAATTGATAAGGAACTAACAAGAAGTTATTCTGAAGATCGGAGGATGGTGCATATGAATTATTATAATTGTGTTCCGAAGATCGAAGGGTGGTGCATATGAATTATTATAATTATGATGGGCATAGGCATGTGGTTAAGGTGCTTAGGAACACCCCGTTTGAGTGATTGGTTTAAGGATTTTTTGGATGACAGAGAAACTAGAGATTCAGATCAATAAGTATAAGGACTTTTTGGATGACAGGGATATGGAGATTCAGATCAATAATTATCATCTCACTGTTAAGTAGTGAAGAAATTAGTTTAAGATTTCATGCGTATGACATTTGCACCTGATGAAGTTTGGTTCAGAATTTTATGCGTATGACATTTGCCCTTGACGGGTCAGTTGAGGGTTTTTATGATCTTGATGCTTGTCATAGGACCGCTTTTTCACCCCGAGGGAGCGAGGAAGTCTGATTGCGATGAGTTTAATTATCCCATGATTCTAATTAACTGTCTAATTAACCCATTAATAGTGGATTGTTAAATTTTTGACAAAAAAATGCATAATAAATCGCACAAAATACGAGTGATTTGCGATATGTAATTTCCAAAAATTCACATACTAAGTATTTTTGCACTCAAGTGTCGAGACGAAATGCAATTAACTCTGATTTTTAATTTGAAATCGTAATGAAGTTTAAGTTTAAGTTTAAGTTTAAGAGCTGATTGTACAACTAATGACTGCCTTCCATAACAGGAGCTTAAAACTTCCCATATAAATTACACAGGAATTCACTGTACTGGTCCCACTTAACATAATTAGGTCACTCGCTAGTCGCTACTTAAAATTAAAATGATACACTGAAAAGGATGAAGCAAGGAAAGCCCATCACAATGTAAGAGTGAAAAAATTAAAAAAGATCACAAAAAGCCTCCTAAAGTTTTTATTTAAACACTCAACAAAGCCTGCAAATGCAGGACAAAAACCAAAGACAGATATAACAACATAATCATTCACTGGTAGTACATGAGCTGATGGGCAGCAGCAGCATTCTGGAAACCCCCATCATATATCGCCTGGCTTGCCCCTGCAGCACCCATTCCCATAGATCCTTGTTTAATTGGAAGCTGCATTTGCGGGTGCAACAATGGATGGACCCCTCCCATCTTGCTCATTGCTATTTGTCGCTCGTAGGCCAAGAGATCAGAAGGGGAAAGACCTTGCATAGGTGCCGGTGCGGGAGGGGGAAGTGGATTTGAGCTCGTCCCAGGTGGAGTGGGTTTGCTTCCCCACAAGCACTAAAAAAGCAAAAATATAGATATACGAAAGGTTAAGGCAAATATCTATGTAGAATATCACAACTACATGACCTGTAAATATATGGAAGAGAGCAGTTTACAAGGGAAGTATTACAACTAAACAACACATTAGATAGCAATTGCAACATGGTACATATAGTACAGATATTCACAAAGTTCAATCAGCACTATATGATAGCAAAGGGATTGATTTGAAGAGGCAACATATTCAAAAACAATTGCATTTCTTTAAGGTCATGACATGAAAGATATAGATGATTTATACTCCAAAGTGGCAAGAGATCTACATTCTACAGTATCAAATGGACAAACACCTAATCCTTCCACTACACCTGGATGACCGTGGAGACACAAATCAGCATGTTAACTACCAATCGAAGTACCATACACCAGGGACCAATACAAATAGTACACTGTTAGTAGTTAAAGTAATTACTATCAGCTACGCTACTGCTATTAGTCAAAGTAATTACCATCAGCTAAACTACTGTTATTATTTAAAGTAATTATTGTCAGCTGCAAGCACTATTTTGTTGTGGAATACCACGCAAAATGTACTTAGCAAGTAAACTGGGCCTCTAAACTGCCAAACAATTTTTCTGAAACAAGTAAACACTGCAAAATTGCGTAATCTGACTGGAACAAATTTTTGTACACTTAGAAATTAGGCCCTATAAAGTGCCAAGTGAATTTTAAGTAATTAATCCATGATCTCTATTAACCCTCATGAAACTAAAGCAATAAACACTTAACAAGTGCTAACATAAAAAAGTGGACCTTAATTATTTTTCCGTAGAGAATTGAGTGATTATTTCCCATCTGAATAGCCAGCGCTGCCTCTGAGTGATTACTGTATCTAACAAAACCAAAGCCTTTGTCACGTTGGATACGAACTTCCTCAATTGTTCCGGCATTAAGAGCATGGAAGTGGCGGTGAAGGTCAGCCTGATTTACCTGCAATTCGGTAACAGTTTTTATCATTAATGAAATATTTTCAATTTTAATCCATAACTTGAAGGGAATAATTGTAGATCATGTTTTAGCACACATTTCCTCAACATTTATGCTGTTCTTCCATTGAGGATAATTGAAATTAGACTTAAGCACTATATTAGGTGTTGTGAACCGACTGTAAGATATTTCTTCAAGTGGCAGATACTAGATACAGCTGACTTGATGACACAAGATGGCCTTAAAAAGCTAATTCAGAAGATGCCTTGTATATCCCTGAGGGATATTTATCACTGTCATTGTTCAGATATACATTAGGTGCTGTCAGCTGTGAACTGAAGGTAAGATGTGTCTTTGGTGCTAAATTCAGCTGACTAAATTAAACAAGATGGTCTTTGTACGCCAATTCAGAACTACAGCTAGATATAGGTGTGAGATGAGTACTATAATATTGACAATTATAAAGGAAGACGCAAAGACTCTTGCCTCTGGTGAAAGGTTGCCAACGTAAACAGTAGTGTACTGAGGATTATTTTCAGGAGCATCACTGTTGACCCCCTCCTTACCATCTTCTGCAATGAATAGAAAACAAGATGTCAGTACCATGATCCATGTCCAAATCCAGACTATGCTTGTCAACATAAATCAACACCTCTTAAGCATACTCACCTGAGGAGCCACTTGTTAATTCTACAACACTTTTATTATCTAAAGTCTGCCTGTCGTCATTAGTACCAGCACCTTTGGTTGCCCAGTTACAACGTATCTGTTTGTTGCCGAGCCATTTCCCTACCCAAGGAAATTAGAAAACAGCAATATTAATTTGAAATGCATCAGATTAGGCATGTAAGAAAATTTATCGGCAACCCAGCATGATATATTTATGATGATGTGAAAACAATTAAACAGTAGATAGACTACACGCCAAAAATAATACCTGTTAGATCGTTAATTGCACTCTGAGCATCCTAGAAAAAGAATACAATTGTCCAATGTTACAAAATTACAGGACAAAAAATAAAAAATTATTCACTTTGTCCTTAAAGGTTCTTATAAGAAAATATACCGCTTGATTTTTAAAAGAGACAAACCCAAACCCTCTTGATCGCCCAGTCTTCTGATCCCACATAACCCTTGCATCACTACAGAATGAGAAAATTTAATACACACTTGATACACACTGAGCTGATAGCAATATATGAACCTATCATTATCAAAGGATGGAAAAAAGGCGACACTTACGAGCAACTCTGATAGACAGAAAAACATGCATACAACGTAGCGTCAGTGACTTCAGGGCTGAGATCGCCAACAAAAATGTTATAGTGACCTACAAAAAGAAAGGGTGTTATCAAGCATATACACATGCACACTATATACAAACTGAAATTCTATGTGGTTAAATGCATGCTGGAAAAATCTTTAATTTGCAAGTAAAACTTTGTGACCTACTTGACGTATCCTCCCTCTGCCCGCCAGCATATGCCCAATTGACTTTTATAGGCTGCCCAAATCTGTAAATTACAATTAAAATTAAAGATACACATTAACATTTCTGAGGCTGTATGCACATGTATGGGTCTTATTAAGCTGGCAAAATTTCTTGTTTTTTGCTAGTATGTATCACAAATTGAAAAAAAAATGTTCTATTATATTACTTGACCCTTATAAGAATGTGTTTAAATATAACATTAGAGCAATTAACTTTAGTAGAGTCTTATTCACATAATACTCCTAGTTATGCATCTTCTTATCATATTTACCTAGACTACAAATGATTTAGTTTACAATATTCTTTGACATAATTAAAAACATCAACCGCAGAAGCTTATCAGAATGTATGTTGTTAATGTATAATTATTATTGCATCATTGTAGCTATACACCTGTTTGCAACCAAAAAGTTCAAAATGTCTACAAAGCCACTGCCATGTCTTTACAATCTTACGTGTCCGGCCTAATGCACTACCAAACAAAGTTTCTAGCTTTCACTTTTAACTAAGCAACAAAATTTAATAGTACACAGCTTACAGATGCCTTCCGTTAAGTGACAATATAGCAAGTGCAGCCGATCTGCGGTCGAAGTAGTGAATAAATCCATAGGATGACTGCAGAGAAAATAATATCAGTAGTGAGAATATATACTATAATATACAGTCACTAGAAGAAAAAGGTAAAGACAAAATCCAATGGCTACACTTAATAAAGATGATACACAGTACTTTAATGCATGCTCGTTGTTTGACAAACTCATGCATCAGGAATAAATACCTTCTCTTTTCTAATTAGCTTGCAGCCTTCAACAGGACCAGTAGAGACAAAAACTTCCTGAAGTAGTGGCTCTGTCACCTGTGTATGAATGTTTCCCACGTACCTACAGTCACAAAAATAGAGAAACTACAAGTTGTCGTAGAGCATAGATCTAACACAATCCTGTAGAAATTTCCAGTTATCAACTAGCGGAACTTACAACCAAAGACCACAACACATTCCATATTATGACATATGCATAGTAAAAATAAGGCTACAAGAAAAAATAAAATCTACAGCTAAGACCAAGAAAGAGAAATACAGAAAATAGAGAACCATGAACTGAAAAGAGAGAATATGAAAAATGTATGAACAAGACTCACACACTGCGGCATGTAGTTGGATCAAACCCAGGAGGCAGATTTCCACTTGGAATTGGCTCAATCTGCAAAATGGAAGAGTCAAAAAAGGAAAGGAAAAGAAAGCAGAGATAAAATAGAAAGTAATGCAGGATAGTAACACATCTTCCCAGAATACCCAATTTTTATCCCCCCACCCTAAACAGAAATCATTATACAAAAGAAAAAGTGCCCGCTTTGTCTTTGCACCAACCACTTAAGCTTAGCTACTTACAGGCATCACAAACACGGGAAATCATATAACAATTATAAAAAAGATTTACACACACAAATAACAAGTGTTTACCAGGAGTCTGTTATCTAAAATTCTGGGTGTTGTGTTATAGTTTATTAAAACAAGTTTTTTTTTACCTGAAAGACAGAGATGAAATATACAGCTTACTTTAAAAATAAATTGCAGAGATAGTAAACATAACAAAATGCCCAAAGTGATTAACAGAAAACCTAGAATTGGTAATAAAAGC
The DNA here is from genome assembly GCF_001625215.2 of Daucus carota subsp. sativus. NCBI lineage: Eukaryota > Viridiplantae > Streptophyta > Magnoliopsida > Apiales > Apiaceae > Daucus > Daucus carota. The sequence continues at coordinate 41,499,100 of NC_030387.2, read as the reverse complement.
AAAGAAATCCCTATGGAAGTGAGAAAATAAGTGGGAATAAGAGATAATAATACTGATAATAATAACGATTGGTCGGGAATCGAGAGAAAGGACCTGAGGAGGGGGAGGAGCTAAAAAGCCAGGATGATAGAGCGAATGTTGTTGAAGAAGAGCTGCTTGCTGCTGCATCAAGGCTGCTTCCTGTTGCTGCTTCAAACGCTGCTGCATTCTGACTCCCACACTCAATTATTCTATTCTATTCTATTCTATTCAATTGATCGATCCAATTCTCTTCTAACAAAAGGACCCGATGGATTGCTTTATTTTATGCCCTAGCACTTGCCTTTCGTTTCCAAATGGACTCGAGACTCGCCCGGGTGAATTTTAGGAATGTTCCAGATTCAAGTCATAACCATCCCCTTTCCTTTTTTACACTTTTGCCCTTTCCAAATTGCTTGCCCTTTTATTTTTATTATTTTTCTCCAAGTTATTTGTCATTTTATTTTTATTATTTTTGTCTATTTAAACTCAGCTTTTCTCTCCATTATGTATTAATTATAAATTTGTATCTGAATTTAAGTGCAACTAGTTGAAAATCCGCGCGTTGCGGCGGCCTATAAAAATTATATTAATTATTTAATATTAATATTTGTAGAATAAAATAATTTTGTGGTTGTCTGATAAAAAGTATATTAATGATTCAAAATTAATATTTGTAGGATAGAATAAATTTTATATTATAAAAATCTTGATGTAATACTAATAATAATATATAAATTGCAAAATTGGAATATAATTCATGGTGAAAAATGAAAATAAATTTATACATGTAATTAACAATTTAAAGTACGACGAATCTTAATTTTATTTGTGTTTTTTTAAAATAAATCATGTTCATATATCGTCACCTTCCTCCAATTTTTTTGGATTGATCGCCACAAAAAATCTAACTTAAATCCGTGAGATAGTGGTCTATAACTATCCTTGCTGGTAAGGATCTTTATTTTTAATACTCTATAAACAGCCTTCACTTAAAAAGTGCTTGAACGGAGCAAACAGATAATGCATGAATATTTTTTCCTGTATACAAAGTAAATCTTATAAAAATTAACAACAACAAACATGTCCGAAGAACAAAACAAATATTATAAAAGAATAACCAACAAACATACATCACTAATAGTTAATTTTTTTATATCATCCATCAATATCATGTCAAGACTATATTCCTTTCCCATGTTTGGATTTGTCGACTCCCACATAGCGATCGATAACTACCTTTGCTTGCAACAACCTTTATTTTTTTAATACTGTATAAACAACCTTCACTTATCGTGCCTTCACTTAAAAGTTGCTTGAACGGCGCAAACATACAATGCATGAATAGTTTTTTCCTGTATAAAAAGTAAATCTTATAAAAATTAACAACAACAAACATGTCCGATGAAGAAAACAAATATTATAAAAGAATAACCAACAAACATACATCACTAATAGTTAATTTTTTGATATCATCCATTAATATCATGTCAAGACTATATTCTTTTCCCATGTTTGGATTTGTCAACTCCCACATAGCGATCAATAACTACCTTTGCTTGCAACAACCTTTTATTTTTTTTAATACTGTATAAACAACCTTCACTTATCGTTGCAGAATAACAACACCATCGAGTAATAAATCGAGGAAGAGAACTATCACCGGGGAGGTAGGGTTGTGGTATTGAGAGAGAAGAAGTTTTGTTTAGATGATCCAAAACCATGCAATCTGTAGGGGTATTTATGGGTGCCAAAGACACTTGTGTGCTACTATTTCCCATAATTAAATAATTTGAAACAAAATCAGATTAAAATTTTCAAGCTACTATATTCCATAAATAATCTAAAACTTGCTTTTAATATATCCAAAACTGAAAAAGGCAGTTCTAATTTTTGATATTTTTCATCCAAAAATTCCAAAAAATTAGAAAAATAGAATGGAGCGATGTGAGAGGCGCCACATACACGTCCCTAGCTTCTCCTTTATATAAGTATATTGATATATTGATTGTTATTGGGTATATTTCATTCCAAAAAATCAAATTTAAGTGTATTATATCAAACTGCTCATCATTCTCATAAAAAATTATCAAGTTGCTATCCGATTTGCGTACAGGGGACTCATTTAAACCAATATAATCATATTATATATATATATATATATATATATATATATGTAGAGAGAGAGAGTGTGTTTTTGTGTTAGGTTCTATGGAGTACAAAAAACATTAAAATATTGGGGTACGAGTTATAATTTTTTAGTTTAATCAAAAATAATATCCTTCATTGTCCAAAATTTTATGTAATTCATCATTTATAAGTTGTCTTAAACAAAATTATCAATCAATCAATAATATTTTTCAACTTTAAGAAGTATTAAAATTCATGTTCTGCTTATTAGTTATATTGCGAAAACATATTGTTTTCTGATTTATATAATTGATATAATTGATTATTTTACGTTTTGATTACAATGTTTATATTGTAGAACATAATCGGCAAGTTGTCGAATGTTTACAAATATTGTAGGACAAAAAAATTAAATTTAAATGACTATATTATATTTTTTCCAATTCTCTACTTTAATGTTTTTGTCACTCCATAGGACTTAATTATATAGATATATCACTTCGTCAAATCTTAAAAAAAATATTAATGCAAAAGTTAACAAATAAATAATATGTTTGCTATAATATTTTTATATTAATTTGCGATCTTAATTCTTCTTTGAGATCCATGCGACTCACACATCATCTATTTGTTAACTAGGTAAATTTAAATTTGATTTATTATATAAATTAGATAAATCTAGGAATTAAAACTATATTTTACAATGTTAAATATTTGTAAAGAGCATACAAATATATTTTCTAGAGGGGCCAAATTTTAGTGTTGATAAAATATAATTTTTTGAAAATTATATAAGAAAAATTTTAATATCATGAAAATCCTGGGCCATGATCTCTTCTGGCCCTAAGCAGCTTCGTACCTGATTGTGCGCTATAGTACTAGACAGTAATTATTAATACGAAAAGAAAGTGATGAGCAGTGGTGTGGCAAGTTAATGATCGGCGGAGTGGGGAAAAATGAAGGGGCAATAGCATCGGATTTGGAGAGTTTGGGCAGAGCAGGAAACAGAATAGTAAATTATAGATGTACGTGCAAACATGCATACACGTGAACATATTAAAAATGAAATAGTGTGATGAGGTCAACTAGGAAGTGGCGATAGTAGTATACCAGTGCTAGTAGTATTGTTTAGTCGACAACAACAGTAATGTTTGCAGCCGGCCGTTTGGGAGATGCCAGGAGTTTTGATCCGGGACCGAGAACCAGTCATCGTTAAGTAGTCATTACTCATGTTGCCAAGTCTGTGGATGTATACTTTTTATATACATCTCGTCTTTGATTGAGTTTTTTTATACAAAATTTCAAAACATATCAGACATCTCAAGCGACCTACGCGTGTAAATTTATGGCCAATGAATAATTCTAAACAGACAAAAGCAATTTCAATATAGACAATGACTGATTATGAGGTTCATGAAAAAAGCAAAGGAAACAAAGAAAAATGTTTTCTGAAAATTGGGAGGGAGTTATCTGTGTAAGAGAAGGGGCAGAAATAAAAGAGATAAGGTTAATAATTACGGCAGATCTTTGGGGGATTCATTATTACTATTAATAAAGGGCTAATCGTACCACTACTGACGACTAATATTACTGTCTTATATTATTATTATTAAGCAGTAGCTCACTTGTCATTGTAAAGCCAAAAATAACACTAGCTGAGAAGCATCAGCATCAACATCAGCATATTCCATGGAATCAGCGGAGACTGACGTGGGCGCGGCGAAACAGATAATCCTCCGATGGGACTCCACCGTCTCCGAAGACGCCAGGGAGCGTATGATATTCGACGGCGACCGTGATGAGATCGATCGTTACTTAGAGGCCGTTGATCATCTCCAGAAGTCAATGGACTCCGTCACGCTCTCCGACGACCAAAGCAACGCCCTTGAGATCGCTATGGCTCGCCTGGAGGATGAATTTCGCAACATCTTGCTGGCGCACACGGCTCCTATTGAAACCGACTCTCTCGTTGATCCTGCACTAGTCACACGCATCGACGGCGATGGGGATGGGGATGATTCTGACGATGTCTCCGTCACCGGAGAATCGGAAGTAGAAGCAACAGAAGGAAGTAGCCGAGGCAGCGGCAGTTATAGATCTACTACCAGTATTCGTCAACTCGATCTAGTTCCGTACGAAATCGTTACTGATCTCCGTAGCATAGCAGGCAGAATGATTACTGCTGGTTATTTACGAGAGTGCGTCCAGGTCTACGCAAGTGTCCGCAAATCGGTCGTGGAATCTACTTTCCGTAAAATAGGTGTCGAGAAACTGAGTATTGGCGATATTCAGAGGCTCCAGTGGGAGGAGCTCGAGGTTAAAATTAGGCGTTGGATACGCGCTGCCAAACTCTGCATTCGAATTCTATTTGCAAGTGAGAAGAGGCTCTCCGAGCTTATTTTTCAAGGTTTAGGACCTGCTGCCGATGATGCCTGTTTTATGGAGACGGTTAAAGGACCTGCTGTTCAGTTGTTTAATTTCGCCGAAGCTATTAGTATCAGCAGGAGGTCGCCTGAGAAGCTGTTTAAGATCCTGGATCTTCATGATGCCTTGTCCGATTTATTGCCTGATATCGATGCTGTGTTTTCCATGAAAGCAATGGAGACAATTAGGGTTCAGTCGGAGGAGATTTTGTCTAGACTGGCGGAGGCCGCTAGGGGGATATTGTCCGAATTTGAGAATGCTGTACTTCGGGAGCCTTCCACGGTGCCTGTTCCCGGTGGTACAATTCATCCTCTCACCAGATATGTGATGAATTATATAAGCCTTATTTCTGATTATAAGCAAACTTTGGGTCAACTCATTGTTGCTAAGCCCACAACAGGGTCTAGACTCTCTGACGATGTAGCTACCCCGAGTATGGATTTTGAGCAACTGGAGGAGCATACTCCGCTCGCACTTCATTTGATATGGATCATTATTATTTTGCAATTTAATTTGGAGGCCAAGTCCAGGCATTACAGGGATAAGTCTCTGCCTCATTTGTTCAATATGAATAATGTGCACTATATTGTTCACAAGGTAAGAGGGTCTCCTGAATTAAGAGAAATGATTGGAGATTATTATCTCAGGAAGTGGACTGGTAAATACAGACAGGCTGCTACTGCTTATCAGAGAGCAACGTGGGTGAGGGTACTCAATTGTCTGAGAGATGAAGGGTTGCATACAAGTGGGAGTTTTTCATCCGGGGTGTCCAAAAGTGCTTTGCGAGAGCGTTTCAAGAGCTTTAATGCTATGTTCGAGGAAGTTCATAGGACTCAAGCTACATGGCTGGTTCCGGATACACAGCTTCGAGAGGAGCTCCGCATTTCTATATCAGAGCATTTGATTCCAGCTTACAGGTCATTTCTTGGTCGTTTCAGGAGTCATATAGAGAGCGGGAGACACCCGGAGAATTACATAAAGTACTCAGTCGAGGATCTTGAAACTTCTGTCTTGGATTTCTTCGAAGGAAATCCTGTGTCCCAACACTCAAGGAGGAGATCCGGTTGAAGAGTTGCATTGGGTTTACCTGTTAGAATCTAGGAGAAAAAAATTCTTTGATTTTTTATGTAGTATTTGGTGATTACTGCTATACTGGGATTTACTCGGCCCCAGATCATCTTGAGATCACATATATATTATATGGGACGAAGAAACGGGTCACCTTAATAAAAACGATTAGTTCTAGTTACCCAGAAAGGCCTCTTGCCTGATTGATTATGGCCCAGCAAGCATGTTGTTGCATGTTAAAATCTTTTTCATTTATTATTTACATTCTTAATTATTTTGTTTTTTTCACTCTGATATACTGTGTACGCATGGAAACTGGGTTTAGACCAGAAGGATATTGTTTCATCAACTGTCCTAGGCTGGTGGCGCGAACGGTGCTGGTGGAATGAGTTTGTTGCTGGTGAACAAGGCACCAGACCGTATTGCATTTTCACAGTGTCCTCATTGGCAGCATCTGCACCGTCCCTTGAGAGAATTATGCAAAATCAGTGCAGTTGATAGAGCAAACATGTTGATAACATCACTTGCCAAATGAAGTTAAAGCTCCAAGAAATGTCGAATAAGGGTAGCCCGTACTTATCACCAGTTTCCATATTTGAAGACGCGTGGGTTTTTGAACTTCATAATCCGGTGCAGGCAATTGCTAGAGCACAATGTTTATAGGTTAGAATGTCGGATGCCATCAGAGTCATGGCTCGTGTATATAACCGAAAAGTCTGAAAGAAGAAGTTGAACGGCTTTGTTTTGGTTTGTCATCGTTTCATGTCTTCAGGATTTATAAGCTATGATAAACTTAAGGGTAAAGCTGCTATCTGTGAGTGTTGTATCGTGTATGAAAGAAGTTGATAACATAGGTACATAAATCTCAAGAGTATTACACAACATGCCAACACGTATCGTGAGCAAATTCACCATGAAAATGTATGTAACTGCAGTACTTCGGGCTTCATATCGTGAACTTGATCTTTCAAATATAAGCAGCGCAGAGGCCGCCTCTGATTTGTTCACCTTGCAATCTATCTGCTACAGGCAGTATCTAAATCTCTAGAACAATGTCTGCATAACCACAAATATAGCTTTCTTTAGTACTTGTTGAATTATTGCACACATACGATGAAAGTGATACTTAAGAGATTAAGAATCAACTTACATTCAGAATCAGTCTTCACCCATTTATTCCCCTGAACATTTGATGTTTCCTCTGTTTCCTCTTCTTTTTCTACTTCTGATGTTTGTCGGTCCTCTATGTATTTCTTCATTGATGATGCTCGAGATGAGTTTTGTCGATACACTTTCTTTGTAAGCATGGTCCTCAATAGCTTTAGTCAAAAAGCCTGATCTTGTTATTAAAGCTAAAATATGACAAATCAAAAGTATAAGAAAGCAATGCAAGACATCTACAGTTACCTTCTCCATTCTGGATTCTTGAAAAGTGTCTCTCAAACTGGGAGCTGGCGCAAATCCACTTCTGCACACAAACATCTTTTTTAAGAGAAAGGAAAGTGATTTCTTTCCAATTGATTTCTTCTTAGTTTCCATGCAAGCATCTCTGCATCGACCAAGAATCACTCTTATTGTTCGGTTGATATCATCTTCTTCATCTTTATCATTCAAGTCGCTACATAAGGAGGTAGAGATTCTGCGATCAACCTCCAAGCTTGATGGGCAATTCATAAATCTATCCAAGGGAAGATTAGCAGTTTCTCCATCAACCTTTGGAACAGGTTTTTTGGATAATAATTTTGTCAACTCCTTCTCAAGCTTACTAACTTCTTCAGGTGAAAATTCAGCTAATTCATGATCAAGAGGTTGGTCATCATCCTGAAGATTTTTGCGTTCTGCATTTTCTGGTAATTTGCTATCACCAAATGTACCAATGTTTAGTAATCCTTCGGGCCAGTCACTAAACTCTTCTTTTTTAGTTTCTGGAAATGTATGATCTGCACTCAAGAAATATGTAAGACATCAAATAAGGAATGAAAGAGTTGTCAAGGGAGCCATTCTCCCACATCTGTATCACATGTCGAGGAAAAAAAATAAAGCTTCATCCTAGCTCAACAAGAAAAGAAAACGCTCTGTGTTCTATATATAGCTTGCAGGAAATGATTAGATAAAAATAATTAAGTCATCCATGTAGGAATGCACATGAACTTAAATGTACACTCCATGGACTATATCCACAATCTACAACAAGAAATCCTAATATCTCGTTATCATGTTCTCAGCTTTCTCAGTGGAGAGATAATTATTCATAAACAAATTAACAATTCAATGAGATGACAAGATATGTCCAGCGATGCTGCACCTATATCCGATAGTAATTCACCCTGAGCAGATGATGCAAATAAGGTTATATCTCTACACCTTATGTTGTTCAGGTGATCAAGTCAGTCTCTTTAGATCAAGTTAATATCAGACACATGATTAAGTTGGTCTTAGGGTTGATCATATTACATTCATAAGCAGAATGAATATCCTCATATCATCGTCCCTGGGGACCTTAATCCTTACACACCAGATCTAATCTTGTACGGTGATACCTACTCAGCAAACAGACACAAATCTTGAACGTGCATGCAGGCCAAGAAATAAGAAGACACACTCAGATGCTGGAGTATGAATATTTAATGAACAAGAAATTGAAGCAAAAAATTCGCTAAAATTCAAGCTACAAGATCAACTACCACAAATATGAGTCTTATATTCATGACTACTAAAATTCACATCTGTAACAGCAACAACAATGCAATACATGAACAAGAGAAAAAAGGCAAAATAGTTGTCGAAAAGAAAGCCGGTTAGAAGAACAAGTATGATTAGGTATAATCATGATTTGTAAGTAAACATACGACTACTTGAAACTGTATTTGACTCTGTCTTCCCTTTGCCACTTTGAAACTTATTCTGCACCCAGCCAAAGAACTGCAAAAGCAATGAACAAAGATTGTTACATGAACAATGAAGATGAAGCTTGGAGAAAAAACAGAGACCGAAGAAGGCACATGCAGTATACTACCTTCATTGTGGATGTGAGTTCAAGCAATCAACATTGTGCAGAATGTAGAGAAATCAAGCATAGTTATGCAAGGAAGCAAACTATTGGGTTGAAGGAGAATTTAAATATGTAAAGTTGTCAAAGTTAAGCAGATCCTAGAAACCAATAAGAGTTGAGCATTGGGAGTAATGAATAAGATATAGTAGTATATATTGTGAGGAAAACCAAGGCCAAGCCCAGCAGCTTCTCATTGGTTCAACTCCCTAAAAACTGCCTTTTTTGACACCACATTTTTCTTTCTACCACATTCGATTGAAACTTGTGGCAAGCACCTTCCTTAGAGACCAGTTGCATAAATTGTTATCACCTGCTCAGTTTTGCTTCTTAGAAATGAAAACAATTTTCGTATTTTGCATTAAAGGAAGCCAGCCAGATTTACGTTAGAAACCCAAATACTGATACTTCTTTGTGTGGATTAAGACCATACAATTCTTACTGAATAGATTTATAAACATGACGGGTCTTCCGTGTGTACAAGAATAGAATCTCGTAATTACCTGGAAGTCTCAAGTTTCAAAATATGGTCTCATATGCATCAACCAGGCACCAACATCGTACAACCGTTTGCTTGCAACTTGCAAGATTGATTTTAAAGTACTGGTACACACTCCACTTCAAGTAGACGAGTAAAGTTACCTTGCGGTAAGAATCCTTAATCATGTATTCATGTGTCAATTTACGCCAGGAACAGAATAAATTGTGCGTCGGTTGATTCATTCAATTATGATTCAAAATTATCTGTAAACAGATTTGTACGGCTGTCTCCTATACCGCCCTGCCGCACACCTTAAATATTGCCTTTGAACCAACCTGATGTGTTCCCCGGAGACTTGTGATTTCTCGATTACTTCTATGAAAAACAATAAAATGCAATCTCAAATCTAATACTGCATAACTTTCCTGGAATTGTTAGCAAAAATAGAAAGCTGTTTACAGAGTTCAAAGCTGAAACTGGGAAGTGTCAAGCAAATAAGAACGTAAAAATTAAGAGCAGTTAAAAAATTATATCTTATACTAAACAATAGGATCTCAGAAAGTCACAACCGATATACCAGAATATGTAAGGAGATACTCGAGTAGCACATGAAATTCTCAGAACAACTATCACGTTGCACAAAAATAGGTCTCTCCCAAGTGCACATATAAAATTGTAGCAACAAACTTGCAGAAAACATAGGGCTGGCTAATAGAAGATTAATATAAATTGATTTCCTTTGCAGAAAATAATGACTCGAGTTATCATACTAAACTTCAAAGTGCTATAGACAGTAGTATGTCTTTATATCAGGATTCCAAGGCATAACACATCTGTTCATATATATAAACTTGACCATTCAATAAAAATTCTAAACTAACATGACAAGTGGGAACACTCAGCACGAGATTTAAAAAAATAGTTCCTTGATACAATGTCAGACCAACATGTGTACCAAAACATCTAGTTGACTTTTCATAATCTATGCAAGTTCCTCACTTTGAGCACTTACCTGTAAAATGTCACACCAGGATTATCTGCAAGGCATCTCTTTCGTTTTCTTTTGTTATTCCCTTAGTGTTACATGCATGTATGTTCTCAGTAAATTGTTGAATTAAGCACATGCTTCGGCTGTATTAAACTAATGTGCCGCTGTATTTGTAACACATGTATGAGACCGTACCACAACTAATGTTGGTTGTGGTCGATCTTTCCGCACATATTTTCCGAGAATGCATCAAAATCTTATTTTCGCACTAATTACAGACAGCAGCCTGCTTCCTGCATATGAAACAAAAAATAGCTACAACCAATGGTTGTTCCCTGCTTCCATGTGTATAAGTATTCTCTATTCAGATTTGTAATTTTCAAATCATGAAACGGGGAGCACTAAGTGATGTAGGGATATAGCAGATAATAGGTAAATAATTGCATGCCATATCCATAAGGTGGCCGATGAAAGACAGGGCCCATATCTAAGGTTTTGGCCTCTCATATATATAACTCTATATAACATGTGAATTATTTATAAACTCCACAGCATAGCCATGTGTAGAATGATCTTAGGCCAACAATTAATAACATCTTAATTCACATATATGAATGTTTTGACCAAAGTGCAGCGGTTAAAAAAATGATACAATCAATGAACCATTGTTTAGTTCAACATCAGCTACAAGACGAAATGTAATGAAATCCTGTTTGTATTATATAACATGACCTGTGACTGAAGAAAACTATAGAAACAATAACAGAGCCTCTTCTGGGTGATCTATTTTTATCCATGTCAATTAATAAAAGATGGAAAGACATCATAATCTTGTAAGTAGAACAATTATATAAGAAAATGGCCATACAAATATAGATCTATCCCATGACTCAAACTATAACTCTATAAGAATCTGTAAAATTATGTTAATTAAGATTGTATGTTAGCAAAAAATTTGTCAAACTTTCTTAAAAGTTTCATTGAGCTTCTCTAATTCCTCGAGATGCATGTAAAGTTGGCCAGTAGAAAATGGAGTACTCTAGGTGAATAACTTCTACCAAAGTCCAAGGTACACTTTTTGAACAATCAGTCATGTGGCTACACCTAATCTATATATCTCGGGTATAAGAATCCAACCTACATTTGGCAATGGTGGCTAAAGGTGAAACTTACCAAGTATAGAAGGTTTTATCTCATGCTTAGTCTCTAAGGAACAGAGTAAATGATAAATAAATATCTTCCACAAACTTACAGCTATTGTTTAAAATTGACTAGCTTGTTACTTTATCAAGCTAGATATCTAATGTACCATACACAGACTCAAAATTGATACGGAACACATAGAACGTAAAGGGTAATGCAGCATTGGCGCATAACAATTTATAAATTCTTGTAATATACGACACTTGTCACAACACACACACTGTAGGGATCGGTGAACAGGAAGAGATTAATGTTACTATTTTGAATTAGAATGTAGAAAATGACATGGCGATATCTTCCGGAAGGATGCCAGAATTTCCATATGGCATACGAAGGAGAAATTCCTCTACAAAGAACATGTAAAACAATGTGAATTGAGGAACTAGCATCTGAAGTGCAAATAGTTTCTGAGGACAGTCCATAAGTAACTGCCTAAGTTGTGTTTACTGAGTCCTCCACAACTCTAATACTTGCTCAGCTATCTAAGCAGAATCTGATATGAATAGCAGGCAGAAAACAAAACATGTTCTTATACTTGTACTCAAATATAACCCAAGTGACTGGTAACTCGTACTAAACAGCAACATGGACTACTTTAGAGATTTATCTCAGAGAAAATGGAAGATAACCGAGCTTTATAAAGTAAAGTAATGCTAGTCGGATTAAATCTGTAACAAAAACACAAAAAAAGACATTCTGCATGAATCATTTGATAAATAATCAAGGAGTACTTTATGTTTTTAGAAGAATCTTGGGTAAACAAATTAAATCTCAACAACTAACCACCTTCAGTCCAATAGTCCAATATAGCAGCATCACTAATTAATAAACAGTTTAACATATGGTCAAATTCTCTTAAATACAGTTGGAGATCGCATAAATATACCAAAGCAAAGAGATCAATAACAGGTCATGTATAAATAAATTCAGCCTAATATTCACAAATATCCACTGCGAAGAATTTCTGCCACACTGATGATTGTTTTATCCTTGACAATACTACTCATACGAGTTTCAAACAAATAGAAGTCATAAACATGTCATAATGTAATATCTTTAAAGCATTGTTTTGCAGTTGAAGTACACATACTATATATCATACTTTTTAAAAGAGCAGTTATTGTACATATCAAAATGACAATACTAAAATTGCCAACATTCATACATAAATACATATAATGTCGAATGCAGACCAAAATTAATTGAAGTAACACGCAAGCCAAGATTATCCAGAAATTTAATTTCAGTCAAACATGTCTTATTTTCCAGTGTGATAAAGTACAACAGAATAGAGAGAGAAGGGTGTGTGACATACTGGAAGATTTAAAGTAAACTACCGTATGACTATCAGCTGGCTACTTACCAAGGATGAAACTTTTCATTTCTATAAGGTATCTGCATGTATAAAGATTCCTTGGCATAGTATTTTAAGCGCAGGTGTTCTCAATTGACAATTTACAGTTCATCGTGTTCTGAAACATTTCCACCTGCGGAACAATCAAATGTCAGATACACTGCTGGTTCAGTAGAAGTTCTTGTAAAGTTACATAGAAGTAATTCAACAGAATATAAATCATAAATGTAATGTATAAGTAGCTAAGATCTGTTACTTAGATCCATTAATTGGCTCTCGATACTTCTATTTCCTTTTTTTTTTTGAGTAAAAAATTTATGTGTTTGGAGTGATTGAATGACATGTAGAAAACAGTGGTTTGAAAATTTGAGAGAGGAAATGATAAGTATATAGATAAAGCCAGCAAGCCAAGTTTATAAGTAATGAAGTACTATCCATTTTTGGTTACACTGCCTTTGTTAATGTTCCTTGGGTACTTGCCAAATTTGATTCCTTATAGACTAGTCTTCTTGATTTCTATCCCCTCTTATGTAGTTGACACAAACCAAATTATGGAAACACGAGAAAGGGGCTACTACCTCACTACCTTAAACAAAGATGCATATGAAACAATATGAGCATAGCTACGTGCTCAATTAATTCATGATACCTTCCCAAACAAGAAGGTATTTGGAAAGAAATAAGACAACTTCAAATGTCTAAGAAGAAAGACCCGTCCCAAAATCCAAATAAATCCCATGAAAGAGTCATTCAACATGTTCCCATCACTAGAGATGCAACCTTTATAGTCCCCACGGGAAAATATTCATATAAGTTGTCCAATATGATGACTTGAACCTGATATCATGATATAGCCATAGAAGGAGACTTGAAGAAGGCATTCAACTGACTACACAAAGAGCATTATATATATGCAAAGGCAATCAACCGTTTGACCTGAATCCGTGTGATTGAAGAAAAAGGATATCTCCCTCGCCGCCGATTTAGTTGAATCTGAACCATGAACACAATTCCTTTGTACGTTTACCCCGCACATAGCTCTGATGCTGAAAAGGGAGGGATCAACACAAGTGGCCGTAAGATAGAAGTTGAAAGAGACAAAAAGCATATAAGAAACGTTTAAGTAAAAGATGAAACATAAAATAGGAAAGTGGATGACCTGTGAGGATGAGTGAGCTTGGCCTTACTTGCATCCGTAGGTCCAATCAAAGCACGCCAGTCTGATACCGCACTCACCTTGTCCAATACCATGATCAACACGGGAGCGCTGGAATGAAGAGATAGAATGTTGAGACAACAGAGAGATGAATGGTGAAGTGATAGCAGCCTATATATAAGATAGGACCTGGTGATGAAATCGATAAGGTCGGGAAAGAAGGTCCTTGAGGAGTGCTCAGCATAGAATCCCTGAGCAGTGTGGCGGTCGAGCTGAAGAGTGATCTCCTGGAGTATAGTAAAGGAAGAAGCGAGAATAGTGGTTTTGATGAAATGTGTGTGGTTGCCAACAATCCCATCGGGTTTGATCATCGCTAGTGTGCGCTCTCCGAAACAGCAGCTGCTATATAACAGATAGATAATAGTCGAATTGATAAGAGATGAGCAAGAAAAGATACATAGAGATGAGCAAGAAAAGATACATGTTGAAATAGATTAGTTACATACCGCAGAGGAACGGAGAGATGAAAGATGAGAATGAGCAGAGGAAGAATACTCAATCTGCTGCTGCTCGAAGCCATCTTCGCCGGAGGGGGTGGAGGTTTAATTAATTATTACTTGCTGCTACTCAATTGGAACATGACAAGTAACGCCGGATTCCAATTTAATACATCAACGTAAATTTATGAATTTTAGTTATTTTCTTTAGTATTCAATTGAGATTATATAAAATCGAGTAAAATTTGATGTTGTTTAGATACGATTATTTATTTTTAAATTTCATAAAATGATGGATTTCGTGAAATTATACGTTGTATTTTAATTTTTTTTTAAAATCTCATCAAAATTAATGAGATTTTGAAATATTGTGTCTTAGTCCTAAAAGCTTTCATCAATTCTACGATATTTCATCAATAATTTGCATTAAAGCAGATATAATCCATTAAAATTCATTATCTAGTTTCATTAGAATACCAATTGAATAAATCTTAAAAATGACAAATCAAATATTTCTTCAATAGTAGGGATACATACATCAACTAGAAAGTAGTATTTTGCATCCAACTTACGTGATATTAAGAAAATTTAATGGTATATTATATCTTATTAAATATATATATATATATATATAGAATTAAGTAGTATCGATATAAGAAGAAAATTCATTTTTCAATTGTTAGGTCCTATTAATTCACTATATATAATAATATAGTGATCACAATATGTAATACAGTATGACAATATAAGAGATCGAAAGCAGTAAACTCTTATGTTCACAAAACTTGATGGTTACAAAAACTCTCTCAGTGATTTATATTCTATCACCAAGAGCTGCTAGGGTTCTTAACAATATACTTGATAACTCAACTCATATAGAGTAACCCTAATCTGTGTTTATATAGACACAGTTACAAAATCAATCTCTGATTTGATATCCTATAAATCAGCTAATAAATCTATCAATCAAAGATTGCTCCAGTTTTCTGTTTAGTTTCCATAGTCAGCAAATCACTCCTCAGCTTCTATCCTTCCTTGAAGTATATCCGCTTCTGAGCTCTTTCCACGTGTAAACTCTGTCGAGTCTTGACTATGTAAACTCTGATCAGACTTTATCAAACTCTGTCAGACTTTACTAAACTCTGATCAGCTTCCAGTTTAAACTCTGATGATTCCTGTTCTAAAACAAACCTTAAGAACATTAGTAATCATCAATTATATCTAACAATCTCCCCCAACTTGTGCATGAATAAGTTATGTGCAAGTTAACAGATAATTGATGATGTCAAAACATTTAAGTCAAATGCAACAGAGTTTAACTATATAACAGAAAACTTTTAAAACTTACAGATACTTTACTCCTTAGCTGCATAGATACCATTTGCTGTCTTTAGATACTCTCTGAGGAGTTCTTTCTCAGCTTCTTCAAGCACTGCAATCATTTGTCTCTTGATCTCTCTCAGCTCTGGATCTGAAACTCCAGTTTGATAAATTGCAGCTCTGAGATCATAAATCTTGTTCTTCTTCAAGTCCCTATCCAGCCTGATATTGTAAGCTTTATCAGACTCTTCATTAAATGCAAGAGTTCTGATTCCACCTATTGTTTCAATCTTTGCTGAATTTTTCTTCATCTCCACCAGCTGTCCTTTATGATTGAGGTATTTAGGAATGAAAGGTCCAGCATTTTTGTTTCCTGTAATCCCCATCTTTCTTCTGATTTGATCTTTTAGCAGGTTGGAGATGTGTTGTCCTGACTTGTTCTTTACTTGAAATATGTATGATACATATCTCAATTCTTCCCAGTGTTTAGCATATAGATCTGCTTCAAGTACTCTAAACACTGTTCCATCAGACATGAAGTAGATAAGGATATTATCTCCTCTGTCATTTTTTACCAACTGGACTGAATCAAGTTTGTCCATTCTGTCTTGCAATACTCCAGTCTTGGGAGCACAGAGAGATGAGGGGTCATCTGGTCTTGATCCTATACTCTGATCAAATTTTTCATACTTGGATCCCAGCCCTCCTTTATCTCTTCCTGCCTTTTGATGAGAAAATGGTTTAATTGAGCCTTTTTCAAAACTTATTTCAGTCATCAGAGTAGGCTTTGCAAATCCAGCCAGTGGAGTAGTTGTTGGTTTGAACACAGCTTGAGCTTTGTCAGAGACTGTGTCTTTCTTTGCTTCCTTATTGACTTGAGCTGTGTCAGAGGTCAATCTTTCTTTTTGAGGTTCTGCAACATGAGCTTTGTCAGAGATTGCAGCTTCTGTTTTCTTTTCCCTCACAACTTGATCCTTGTCAGAGGTTGTAGGCTTCTTCTTTTCCCAGCCTTTCTCCAGATTTTCATCTACTTTGCTTTTACCCTTGGAGGTGTATTCATCTTCAGAGTATACCTTTTTGACTGGTAAACTCTGATCAGCAACAGTAGCTTCCTTGATCAGTATTCCTTTTTCTTTTGGCTTGGTAGTTGACTTTGCAGGCTTTTGGATCTTTCCAGAGTTTATGGCTTCAGTATGTTCCTTTTTCAGCTCAGCTTCCTCTGCAGCAATCAACTCCAAATCCAAATTTGCTTCTGGATTTTCTTGTTCAAAAACCAATCTAGCAAGCTCTTCATCAGTCATGGGTTTGTCTGATCCAGTCACTGGTCTTTGCTTAGATCCAGATGTGATGTTGTGAGTTGGACCAGACTTTGTGCTTTGCTTAGATTGTTTCTGACTGTCAGAGTTTGAAACTCTTCCACCAGTTCCTGCTTGAAATCTCTTGTGCTTTGTGAAGTCATCCACATCATCATCATCATCATCCTTCTTCTTTCTCTTCAGAGTTTGATTAGTAGACTTGCATTTGACTTTAGCTACTCTCTCCCCCTTTTTGACATCATCCTCATCAGGTATCAGAATTGATGTGATCAGAGAAAGTGAAGTTTGAATGGCTTCAAGCTGTTTGGACATCTTTTCTTGATTTGATTCAATCATGGTCATCCTTTGGTCCAGAGATTCATTTGCAGTCACCAGCTTCTGTACATTTTCTTTCATAGGATTGATGGTCCTTTTCTTTTCCAGTTCATTTGTCTCCTTGACTTTTGCCACCTCTGTTCTTAGACCATCTATTGATTTAGATGTCTGGGCATGAGCAGGATGAAATGTCTTCAGATATAGAATTGTGCCCTTGAGGCTTGACATAACATCAGAGTTTGTAATTTTCTTCTCTGCCATAGATAAGAACTCTTCAGCTTTAGGTGTTTCCAAGGAATGCTGGTGACTCAACCAGAGTTTATCCCATACTTCAGTTGGAGGATCAACCTGAAGATCCCTGGGAAGTGGCTCAGAGTCTGTGTTCAGAGTTTGTAGCCTGGCATTGTACTGGCTAGTTGACTCCCACTTCTGTTGTGTCAGAGGAACTCCATCATTTTCATTCTTGGCAGTATCTGAACTGGCATCATCCTCAGTATCAGAGTTTGCTTTTTCATCTTCAGGAACAGGATCAGCAACTTTCTCCACATTATCCGGAGCAGATTTTTCTTGAGCTTCAGACTGTGACTTGATGGGCTTTTCACCAGTCTGAGCAAGAGATTGTAAAGCTTCCACAGCTACTTTGTCAGTTTCCTCAACTACATCAGACCTGTAGTTCTCTGGAGCTGTATCATGAACAATGACATCCTCAGGAATTTTCATTGGAGATTGAGGAATTGGACCATGATCAGATAATGGAGTTTGAGAATCAGACAAATTTGCTCCAGCTTCAGTTGTAGCTTGTGCATCACACTCTATTTCTTCATCTACTGCAGATGCTGTAGGAGATGCTTTAGGAGATGTTGTAGGAGATACTGTAGGAGATATCAGAGGAACAGCTTGAATAGGAAGCACCATCAGAGCTTGAGAAGTTTCTGGTAGTGTGGTAGATGGTGTTTGGTCTTCCTCAACAGTGAAGTCTGTGATGTCAGTTTCTGGGATTTTTGCCTTTGCAGGTTTTTGAGCCCGTAACTTGAATCTGGCTGTCTTCTGAGGACTTGTGTGAACAGGTTCAGAGACTGTTGTTGGAGTAGGTTCAGAGTTTGCAACTTGTGCAGTTTCTAGATCATCATATTCATATGCTGCAACAAGTCTTCTTCTTTTCTTCTGCTTTGGAGGAGAAGCAGCTTCATTGTGGACATTATCAGAGTTTGTGAACATAAGAGTTTACTGCTTTCGATCTCTTATATTGTCATACTGTATTACATATTGTGATCACTATATTATTATATATAGTGAATTAATAGGACCTAACAAGTGGTATCAGAGCCAGCTCTGTTAAGATTACTACAGTGAGATCTTAAACACAATCATGTCTGAAAAATCACAAGCTTCATCCTTTAGAGTCCCAACCCTTAAGGCATCTGAATATCCAGTCTGGAAAGAAAGAATGATCATATTCTTAGACTCTGTTGATCCAGAATACCTTGACCGGATTTATGATGGACCACATATGCCCACCAAGCTCTCTGTTGGGATTGCAGATGAACCTCAAAAGATGATTCCAAAAGAAAAGAAAGATTATACTCCAGAGGACATCTCATCTATCAGTAAAGATGCAAAGGTGAAACATCTGTTGCATAGTGCCCTTGATAATGCAATGTCTAATAGGGTGATTGGGTGCAAAACTGCTAAACAAATCTGGGATGCTCTGGAAACCAGATGTCAAGGAACTCAGGCCATTAAGAAAAACAGAAAAACAATCCTTACACAGGAGTATGAGCACTTTGACTCAAAATCTGGTGAGTCCCTGACAGATCTGTATGACAGATTTGTCAAACTGCTGAATGACTTATCTCTGGTGGACAAGGAATATGATCTTGAAGACTCAAACCTCAAATTCCTTCTAGCTCTTCCTGAAAAATGGGATTTGAAAGTCACTACAATAAGAGACAATCTTGATCTTGGAGAAATGTCTCTTGATGATGTTTATGGAAGACTGAAGACTCATGAACTTGAGATGGAACAGAGGAGCAAACGACATGGAGGAAAATCAAAGTCTGTTGCTCTGAAAGTTCAAGAGGAAGCTGCTAAGAGCAAGGGAAAAGCTCATGTCACAAAGTCTGACATTGAGACATCAAACTCTGATGACTCAAACTCTGATGTTCCCTCAGACTCTGAAGAAAGTGATGATGAGATGATGCAGTTAGCAGCATTGATGGTGAAGAGCTTCAAGAAGTTGGCCTACAAAAAGTTCAACAAAGGCAAAAGTTTTTCAAGGAAAGACAGAAACTCTGACAGAGTTTATGACAAGAAAAACTTTAAGAAGAATGAGGGCAAAGAAGGAAAAGCTGGAAAAGCTGACAAGTATACCTGTTTCAACTGTGGTGAAAAGGGACACTTTGCATCTGAATGCAAGAAAGCCAAGAAGGAAAAAGAAAAAGCCTTTATCACCAAGAAAGGAAACTGGACAGATACATCTGATTCAGAAGAAGAAGTCAATTATGCTCTAATGGCAAACACTGACAACAACACTGAATCTCCTGCTAAGGTACCTCACTCTACTCTTGCCTTTGATACTGAAGATATAACTGAGTTAAGATTGTTTCTTAAAACTTTACATATCAGTTTTAGAGATCAGACTTTAGAGAATGAAAGATTAAAATCTGAAACTCTGAGTGTAAAGAAAAGGAATGATTTTCTAGAAAAAGAATTAGTTCAAATGTTGGAAGTTCAAAAGGAAAGAGATGATGCTGTCATTGTCAAAGATGAATTATCAAAGAGGTATGCATCTCTTCAATCAGAACTTGCCAAGGAAAGAGAGATCATTAAAACATGGACTAATTCAGGCAAAACTACTCAGGATATCTTAGGTAGTGGAAACTGGAAGAAGGGACTAGGTTACACTGATAACTCAGAAGCTGAGTCATCAAAAACAGAGTTTGTTAAAACTCAAAAACCTAAGGTTAAACCTGTTAAATTTGTTGTTGAATCCTCTAAGCCTAAACAATGTAGACCAAAATCAGAGATTAACAACAATTTAAAATCTGAAAAGCCCAAACAGGTTAACATAGGACTGATGACTCAGAAACAGCTTAAACATAAGCTTAAAGAGGTAAAGTCTGATGACAGAAACAAGGAGCCTAGGAAAAATAGAAATGGCAAAATTGGCATAGACAAGAGTAATAACTACATGCCTGTTCCAAATGCACCTAGGAAGACATGCCATAACTGTGGTAATACTAATCATCTTGCTAATTTTTGCAGGAAGAACAAGGACATTAACTCTTTACCTACAAAGTCTGGAGTTAGAAAAAGTAGTATTAGATATAAACCACAAGATCCTTGTTTTCATTGTGGTAGTTTATGGCATTCTATTTATACTTGCAAAGAATATCATAGTTTGTATTATGATTATTATCAATTGAAACCTTCTTTAAAGGTTAATAAAAACTCTGCAAGTACAAACTCTGTTTCCAGTACAAACTCTGTTGCAAAGTCTGTTAGCTCAAACTCTGATAATAATACCGCTGCAAAAGCTAACAAACTTAATAAGGCCAAGGGATCCAAGCAAGTCTGGGTCCTTAAAACTAACAACTAGTGGTCTTTATGATTGCAGGGCAACAGGAAGAATATCCTAGTCTTGGACAGTGGATGTTCAGGACACATGACTGGAAATAAGACCCTGCTGTCAGAGTTTGTGGAGAAGGCTGGCCCAAGTGTTTCTTATGGAGATGGCAACATAGGAAGGACTCTGGGATATGGCAACATCAATCTTGGAAATGTCATCATATCAAATGTAGCTCTTGTTCAAGGGCTGAAACACAATTTACTCTCTGTCAGTCAGATCTGTGACAGAGGATATCATGTTGATTTCTATGAAGAACACAGTGAGATAGTAAGCAAGTCAACAGGCAAAGTGGCAGTAACTGCTCACAGACATGGGAATATTTATGAAATCCACTTGCCTACAAACTCTGAAGAAAAAGCAATTTGCTTGTCTACAAGGATCTCTGCAGAAGAAAGTTGGAAATGGCACAAGAAGCTTTCACATCTAAATTTCAATTCCATAAATGAGCTTATAAAGAAAAAGCTTGTGAGAGGACTCCCTGAATCACTACTGACAACTGATGGATTGTGTGATTCATGTCAAAAAGCCAAGCAGAGAAAGACATCTTTCAAGAGTAAGACTGAATTCTCAATAAACAAACCATATCATCTTCTACATGTTGATCTATTTGGACCAGTCAATGTACCATCCATTGCAAGGAAGAAATATGCTCTTGTCATTGTTGATGAGTATACTAGATACACTTGGGTATATTTTCTTCACTCTAAAGATGAAACAGTGTAAAGCATAATGTAATATGTAATGTAATGTCGATAACTCAACTGTAGATTAAGAACAGGAAACAATAACTAAGTATCGTACAGGAATCTACAGAGTTGAAGATACGATTCAAGAAGTTGAAGGCAATCAAGATATCTGAGACGTACAGCAAATCACTGATAGAAGTTCATTAAAATGTTCAAGCCTCGGTGAAGAATAAAGTCAAAGTGGTTTCTGATGTCAAGGTTGTCCAAAGATCAAGATTCTCAGTTCTGGAAGATTCAAGTACATCCTCTCTGATTATTCGTAATCAGAATCACTGAAGCAATACTCAAGTCTAGTGAGACTGATTAAGTATGTACTCAAGAAAAGAAGACGGAGAATTAATTCTGTATTAGTCGTTCGTGAACCAGACCAGTGCACAGGACGTCAGTACATGTGAATTGGATTCGAAGGATTCAGTCAAGATAACTTAATCAAGTCAGGATGAAGCCTCCTCCAAATTGATTAGTAAATACTTATACGTATATATGCAACACATATATATATATATATATATATATGTATAAGTGTTCTAGCCCGTTCTATTTTTGGAACAAGGAAGATTTATTATTTAAATCCTTCCTTGCGCCAAAATGGAACAAGGAAGAGATTTAATATTTAAATCACTCCTTGCGCCAAAATGGAACAAGGAAGAGATTTAATATTTAAATCTCTCCTTGCGCCAAAATGGAACAAGGAAGAGACTTAATATGTAAATCTCTCCTTGCGCCAATTCATCCAACTTCCTTCCTTGCGCCACACCTGGAACAAGGAAGAAATTCCTCCTTGCGCCAAGTGGAGCAAGGAAGCCTGATCTGTTTCCTTGCGCCAAATACATGTTTCCTTGCGCCAATTTCATATAAACAATTCTTTTGAATTGTTTTGGCGCAAGTTGAAGGAGGAACGAGGAAGGATGGAACGAGGTAGCTCTTTTCTGATTGGTGGAAAGCTTCCTTGCGCCTAGCGCAAGCACAAGCTGAGTTTGTCCCCCAAAGTCTATAAATAGAGCTTTGTGTCCTCATTTGAGAACAACTACACACTTTGTAAAGTGCACACAATATACACATTCTCGAGAGCAAGTTAGAATATCGTTTTAGTCGAGAGTTTGTATTAGAGTGTTTGTAGTCTCTGCAGCCGACATTCGTGTTGGAGTTTGTAGCATCCGAGGATTATTTTTAATATAAGAATATTCCCCGACTTGCTGGAGTTGTTTATTTACGATTGATTTAACTGGACTTAAACAGTAATATTCCGCAATCGAATTAATCAAAGAATTTGGTATAGACGTATTCAACCCCCCCCCTTCTACGTCTGATTGGACCTAACAATTGGTATCAGAGCGAGGTTGATCGATATACAGATCTGAGATCCGTAACCAATCTGAAAAGCTAGCTGTCCGTACAATCGTAATTTTATCTGATAACAATGTCGACACACAAGTTAGGAATCAAGGTACCTCCATTTGACAAGGATGACTACAACAACTGGAAGATGAAGATGTTGCTGTACATCAGAGTTGCTAATCCCATGTACATTGGGATTCTGGAAAATG
This sequence comes from Daucus carota subsp. sativus, assembly GCF_001625215.2. NCBI lineage: Eukaryota > Viridiplantae > Streptophyta > Magnoliopsida > Apiales > Apiaceae > Daucus > Daucus carota. Next base: position 41,475,860 of record NC_030387.2, on the reverse strand, counting down.
GCCCGTTTGTGCCAATGAAGATTATTCCTGAATCTGTTGAAAATGGTGTTCGTATTCCACAGAAGTCTGTTCCCAAAGAGAAAAGTGAATACACTGACACTGATAAGGAATATGTTGCACATGACCATAATCTGCAACTCATAATTGTTGAATCAATGACCAAGACTATGACACATCTGATACTAAGTCTGAAAACTTCAAAGCAGATGTGGGACACTGTTGAGGCATTGATGGAGGGATCTGAAGAAGTCAGGGAAAACAGATACGATATGCTAATTGCCAGATATGAAGCATTTCAGGCAATACCTGGAGAGAACATTTCTCAAATCTATGAAAGGTTCATGTTGCTGTTGAATGAACTCACACTACATGGAAAAACTTATCCACAGAAAGAGATTAACAGAAAGTTCTCATTTGTGATGCCACCCCATCTAGTTGTAAAGACAGAGACCATCCGGGAAAGAAGCGACTTCAGAACTATGACTTTGGAAAAGCTGTTTGGAAAACTGAAGACGTTCGAGATGGAACTTGAACAAAGAAAGATCATATATGGTGGTGGATCAACTGAATCCAAGAGTATGGCCTTACAGAAGACCACTGCACTTATTGCTGATCAACCATACTTTGGTTATCAACAATTAGTTGAATATGGTATCAATGATCACACTGTTGCTCAGAGTGATTGTTCATCCATCAAAGCTGACTATCCTTCTACCAATACTGAGATTGTAGAAGCTGAAATTGATGAAGTTTCTGGAGAACCGGAGGATGAGTTCTACACTCTGGAAGAGCTGGAGCAGCTGGAAGATAAGTCAATGGCTTATATGGCTGCAAGGTTCAAGCATATCAAGTTCAGAAAGAACCCCCGGTACAAGAAAGCTTCAGGGAACAAGTTTCAGGGTAAAGGAGGATACTCAGGGTCAGGGTCAAAGAGTACTGGCAGTTTCAAATCTAACATGTATGACAAGAGCAAGGTCAGATGCTACAACTGCAATGACTTAGGGCACTTTGCAACAGAGTGCAGAAAACCCAAAGCGGCTCCTGTCAAAGAAAGAAGCAACTCATATGATAAGAAGAATTCTTATGAGGATCTGAAGAAAGAGAATGAGAAGCTAAAAGCTAAGTTGGAAGCAATGGTGGCCAAGCACAAAGGAAGGGCTTACATTGCTGAGGGAAAAAGCTGGGATGACACAGATTCTGATGATGAACCTGTCCAGAGCAATTATGCTTTTGCATTAATGGCTGACACTGTCGAGGAATCTCCATCTCAGGTATCTCTTGAAATTTCTGTTGATGACATGACTACTGCTGATTATAAAAAGACTATAAATGAACTAGGTCAAGAGATGTATAACTTGCACACTAGTTTATTAGCTTCAGAATCAGATAACAGTAGTCTTTCTCTAAAGATAGCTAAACTTGAAGAAAGAGTAGATGAATTAGCTTTAGAGAAACTCATGAACACTAACCTTAAAGATAGAATTGAATATCTAGAGAATAAGGAGAAGTGTAGTGCAGAAATTGAGGAGTCCCTTAGATCTCAGATTGCTGACCTAGAAACTAAGCTTAGGGCCTATCAGAATTCTGCTTTTCTACAGAAAGAGATCTTGGATAGTCAAAGGGTTGATAAGAAGGTTGCTATTGGCCTTGACTATAGTTCTTTGGAAAGAGCTAAAAGAAAGAAGAGAAAAGAGAATGAAGGCATATTTGTTTCAGCAGGAACTGAGAATGCTCCTGAAGGAACAAATATACCTAAAATTCTGAAGAACACCAAGACCCCTATCTTTAGAATGGCACAAACAGAACCTCTGATAGAAGAAGACCTTGTCATCAAGGAAGAGTTGAAAAATGAGGAAGTTGTTAAGCCTCAAGTAAAACAGGAATCACAAGATGTACCTTCTAATTCCCACGTCAGAGATGACTCAGATAAAACTGGATTAGGAAGTACTAGTTCCAACAAAAAGAAGAACAACAGGAATGGCAAGTTAGATCCTAAGAACACCAATTCTAGGAATTCTAATGCTAGAAAGGTTTGTAATAATTGCAATTCTACTAATCATCTTACTCATGCATGTAAAGTGATTAAAGTAGATAATTCTGTTCCTAGCATGCCTAATACTGTTAACATGAATGCTGTTCATTTGCCATGTGGTAGAGTAGGTTGCATGCTATGTGCTATGAATATGATGTCTGCATGTTTTACCATGTTAAATGCATCTTTTTCTGCATCATCTGCCATGAATATGAATATGCCTGCACCTTCTGTTGCCCCTGTGGCAAAGACTGCTAGTCCTTCTAAGAAGAAGGAAACTCCCAACTCCAAGTCTAAAAGCACTTCTGCTAAGACTAAAAAGGAGAAGAGTCCAGTCACCTCTGAACAAGCACATGTTAAACCAGTTTCTGTTGATAATCCTGTTTCCACTAAACCACCTGGACCCAAGAGCGTCTGGGTACCAAAGAAAGTTTAATCCATTTGTGAATGCAGGGCACAGGAAAGAAAGGCAAAGTTGTGTGGGTTCTTGATAGTGGTTGTTCAAGACACATGACTGGAGAAAAGTCCCTGCTCACAGATGTGGTGATGAGAACCGGCCCAATTGTAATCTTTGGAGATGACAGCAAAGGATTTACAACGGGATATGGTAAGCTGAAAGTTGGAAATGTCATCATTGAAGATATCTCTCTGGTGGAAGGACTCAAGCACAACTTACTCAGTATCAGTCAGTTCTGTGACAAAGGATACGACGTAATCTTTCAGAAGGAAGTTTGCTTAATCCAGAACCGGAAGAACAAGGATCTTACACTCCGTGGTGTAAGAAAATCAAGTTTGTTTATAGCCGACATAGACTCAGCAAGTAAGGGGGAGGTCAAGTGTTTCTACACCAAAGCCTCTGCTGATGATAGTTGGTTATGGCATCGGAAGCTCTCACACTTAAACTTTAAGACTATGAACTCTTTAGTCAAAAGAGAACTTGTGAGAGGATTGCCACAGAAAGAATTCTGTCAAGAAGGACTCTGTGATGCATGTGAAAAAGGAAAGTCAAAGAAAGCATCACACAGAAGCAAAGGCATGACTGACATTGGTTCACCCCTTCAACTGATTCATATGGATCTGTTTGGACCAGTCAACATTCCTTCTATGTCAAGAAAGAGATATGCTCTTGTGATCGTCGATGACTACTCAAAATACACATGGGTATTATTCTTACATACAAAGGATGAAGCAGCGCAAGTCATCATTGATCATATCAAGAAGATTGAAAAGGAAGCAGATTTGCCAGTAAGGGCAATCAGATCAGATAATGGAACAGAATTTCGAAATGCTGTTCTTAATGAATTCTGTACTGATAGGGGTATTTCTCGTCAGTATTCAGCTCCAAGGACTCCACAACAAAATGGTGTCGTAGAAAGGAAGAACAGGACCTTGATTGAAGCAGCAAGGACAATGATTAGTCAATCAAGACTTCCAATCTATTTCTGGGCTGAAGCTGTGAATACTGCTTGCTACACTCAAAATCGTACCCTGATTAACAAAGATTTGGATAAGACTCCGTACGAAGTAATGGCCAACAGAAAACCATCACTGAGTTACTTTCATGTGTTTGGTGCAAAATGCTATGTTCTTAAAGAAGAGCATCTGGGTAAGTTTGATGCTAAAGCTGAAGAAGGCATTTTTCTGGGTTATTCCTTAGAGTCAAAGGCCTACAGGGTTTATCTGATCAATGACGACAAGCTGATTGAAAGCATTAATGTAAGGTTTGATGATACCAAGCTCCCAAGTCTTCAAAAGGAAAATGAATCTGATTCTCTAGAATTTGAGAACTTAGATGACATCTATATTGGAGAAGATGAACCTGAAGCTGATACTAGAGAACCTAATGCAACTGAAAGAATTGCTGATCCTGAACCATCTGGAGGAAGTGTTGGTAACAATACAAGTGATCATCATGATCACAGTGGTCAAAGTGGAGGATCATCAAATAGGATTAGCATCAGTTCAGGGGGAGCAAGTCACATTAGTGGATCTACTAGTCGTCACACTCAACACAACAATGATTACGGTGAATCATCAAGATTGAATCTGCCAAGACCAAGGGTATGGAGCAGAGACCATCCCATTGAACAAATCATTGGTGATCCTGACACAGGAGTACAGACTAGAAGAGCAACTCAAAATGAATGCAACTTTGCTGGATTTTTGTCTCAGACAGAACCAAAGAAAGTTGAAGAGGCTCTAAATGATCCAGATTGGGTATCTGCAATGCAGGATGAACTCAATCAATTTGAAAGGCAGAAAGTTTGGAAGCTGGTGCCAAGACCTAAAGGAAAATCTATAGTTGACACTAGATGGGTTTTTAGAAACAAACTGGATGAAGATGGTATTGTTACGAGGAATAAGGCAAGACTGGTTGCAAAGGGTTATTCACAACAAGAAGGAATCGATTACGATGAAACCTATGCTCCAGTTGCTAGGCTTGAAGCAATCAGAATGTTCTTAGCATTTGCTGCACACTCCGACTTCAAAGTATATCAGATGGATGTGAAAAGTGCATTCCTGAATGGTGATCTGGAAGAGGAAGTTTATGTTGAACAACCCCCTGGGTTCGAAGACAAAGAATTTGAAGACTTCGTGTATTTTCTCTTCAAAGCTCTTTATGGTCTGAAGCAAGCCCCTCGAACCTGGTATGACACTCTTTCCAAGTTTCTGCTTGAAAATGGTTTCACCAGAGGTATCATCGATAAAACTCTTTTCCATAAAAAGCATAAGAATGATGTAATTCTGGTACAAGTATATGTCGATGACATTATATTTGGTTCTACTAATGATCTTTTGTGCGAGAGATTTGCTAAGCTTATGCAGAGCAAGTACGAGATGAGCATGATGGGAGAATTGTCCTTCTTCCTAGGACTTCAAGTACTTCAGAAGCCTGACGGTATTTTTATCTGTCAATCAAAGTACATCAAGGATCTTCTGAAGAAGTATGGAATGGAAGAAGCATCTCCTGCCAAAACCCCTATGCCAACTGCTGTCAAACTTGATCAGGACAAATCTGGTAAGTCAGTTGACATCACGAGGTATCGAGGTATGATTGGCTCTCTCTTGTACTTAACTGCTAGTAGGCCAGATATCATGTTCGCAACTTGTTTATGTGCTAGATTCCAGGCTGATCCTAAAGAGTCTCATCTTATAGCTGTTAAGCGTATTTTTAGGTATCTTAAGGGAACCCCCAATCTTGGGATATGGTATCCTAAAGATACAGGTTTTGATCTGATTGGCTATACAGATTCTGACTTTGCAGGATGTAAGATTGATAGGAAAAGTACTTCAGGAAGCTGTCAGTTTCTTGGACGAAGGTTGGTGTCATGGTACAACAAGAAGCAACACTCCGTGTCTACGTCTACAGCGGAAGCTGAATACATAGCTGCTGGGAGTTGCTGTGCTCAAATCTTGTGGATGAGGAATCAACTACAAGATTATGGATTCATGTTGGATAAAATTCCGATTCTGTGTGATAACACGAGTGCCATTGCCATTGCCAATAATCCTGTTCAACACACAAGGACAAAGCATATTGATATCAGGTATCATTTTCTTCGTGAGCATGTCATGAATGGAACAGTAGAGTTACACTTTGTACCTACTGATCAACAAATTGCAGACATCTTCACTAAACCACTAGACGAATCCACTTTCTCTAGATTGGTTGGTGAACTTGGGATGTTAAATCTGTCTAATTAAATTAGACAATCATTAACTGCAATTTGTTCGTAAGTTCACAAGTATTTAAATGTCCATATTTCTAGGACTTGTGAATTTACAAGTGCATCCAGTATTTTATGTATTTAATTGATAATTAGTTCTAATTGATTTGCCATGATATATGTGATTATGTGTTTTAATCGCTTAAATGGTAGATTGTTAAAATTAATTGCATAAATTGTTTAAGTGTTTTTATTCAATTAATGGATATAAATATTTAAATGATTCAGTTATCTTTAGTTTAAGATTAGTTAATGGACTTGAAGCAATTCAATGATTATTAGTTTCCATTAATTAAATTTAAATTAAAATAAGCAGCATAGTTTATTTAAATTAAGTTTACTAAAGTCAATATAGTTTAATTTAATTTAAATTAATAACTGTGAATTTGTTTTTGCTTTAGTCGATTGTGATTGGTGCAATTTGATTCATCAAAAACCTTTATTTTCTGATGATCTCCACCTTGCGCCATACACCTTGTTTTTCGATTAAAACAATTTCAAATACTCTACCTTGCGCTAATTCTCCTTGCGCCAGGTATTTTTGCTTTATTTCATTTTATTTCTTTTTCTTTTTCCTTTTCTTTTCTTTCTTGCGCCAGTTTATTCCTCTTATTTTCCTTCTGTTTCCTTGCGCCTCTCCTACCTTGCGCCAGGAATCATTTTATTATTTTTAGTTTCTTTTAAATTTTCTTTTTCTATTTTCCTTGTGCCTCTCCTTTCCTTGCGCCAGGAAAATATTATTTGTTTTGTTTTGTTGTTCCTTGCGCCGTTCCCTCCTTGCGCCTCGTTTCGTTAGCGCAAGGAAATCTCTTTCCTTTTTAATTTATTTTCTTTCTTCCTTGCGCCTGCTTCCTCGCGCCAGGAGAACTGTTTGTCTTCTCTCCTTGCGCCACTTGCATGCATATACACACCACTGTTCTTCACAAAACATCAGTCGCCATTCTTTTCAAAAAACTCACGAACTGCTGCCTCATTTTTCACTTAAAATCATATCGAAACTCTGCCCATTTTTAAAACCGATTGTAGTTTTGGAATCCCCTCGCAAAGCCCGTTCTTTTCATATAAAAATCTTTACGATCCGTTATAGTTTTTCGTTGGGGTTTTCAAGACTTTTCAACTTCCGGGCTTAGTTTCTACGTGATTTTGGTGTTAAAAATTTGCGATTCCGATACCATTAGTCTTAGAATTTCGAAAGGAACAACATACTTTAGTTTCATCAGATTTCGAAATTATAAGAATTAGGGTTTTTCGGCTCGTGTTTAAATTATTATTTTCGTACCATTGTGATATATTTGTCTCGTTTCTAAACAAACAAAATTTTCCTTCATTTTTAATTTATTTAAATTAAAAATGGCTGCAAATTTTGTAATTCCAAAGACAAATTACACTATTGTTGCAAATAATGATTTAATCAAACCGCAAAATTTTAAAAGATGGGTTCGTTTCTTGAGTGAAGCTTCACTTGCACGTATAGCCATGACTCAACATACACTGCTGATTAATGATTTACTTCGAGATTTTATGAACACAGCACGTGTTAGCGATGTTGATCAAGTTTTAGGTGTAAGTTGCGTGATTCAAGGTCGGAACTTTACTATATCTGAGACATTGCTGAATGAAGTACTGGGACTTCCAACTGCCAATTTTGTCCCAGTACCTACTGAAGAGGAACGAATAGCATTTTTCAATCAGATCAACTGTTCACTTGATGATCAAGGGAGGTTACCCAAAAAGATATATGTCACTCATCTCCCAAAGGAATGGAACTTTTTCTTCTCCTGTGTATCATATGTCTTTGCTCCAAAGGTTGGCGGATTTCATGGTCTCACAACTTTCAATCAGAATTTTGGCATTGCCATTGCTGAAAACCGGCCAATCAACTTTGGGCATCTGATCATGGAAGAGTTCCAAAGGACACTGACAGGACCTCGTTCTTCAATGTTGTATCCACGATTCTTCCAGCTGGTCCTCAATCATGCATTGTCCACAACGGAGAAAGCTGCATATGCTCGTTGTGTAACTTCTAATAACTCTTATCTTTCTCTCAAACAGCTGATGATTCTCCATAACAAAGCCAATTATCCCAATAATCATCCTGTGGTACTAACCCAAGTACTAAGAAATTTCTTTGAGAATATGAATGTACAGGTACAGGTACCACACGGACAGGCTGCTCCTGAAATCCAGGATGATGTGAATACTGAAGAAGCTGCTGAAGTTGATCCTGCTGCAGAGCCAATGACTGAAGCCACTGAGGGACATGCTCCTATGGATGTTGATGCTGATCCAGTAGTCCCTCCACGTGAATCTGATGTCGTCTCTGAAAGGGCTGTAAACTACGATGATCTATTCACAGACAATTACACTCCGGAGCAACCAACAGGTTCTTCTGAATTTAATCCTGATAATTTGTCTTTTCATCCTGATGAATTGTGGATGAATATGCTAGACACAGATGATCCTCTTCTTCTAAATGCCAATGCGTTTGCAATCCCACAAACTCATAACCAAGGCATTCCTTCACACACCTATGAAGCAGAAACCTCACACCCCTCTAGCCATACAGCTACAAATTCTGAGAGAGAGGGAGAAGATCTTCTAAGTGCACCACTAAAAAGTGTTGTTTCTGACACTACCACCTTATCTCTTAGCACTTCAGGAGATCTACAACATGAGGCAACTGTAACACCACAAATTTCATCACCTCTACCAACTCATATCACTACTTCGCACAGTAAGGTGCACACACTTGATGAATTGACGGTTGCAAACACCTTGTCGACCATGTCACGGTCAGACACTGCTGTTTTTGATTCTTTCGAGGATCCAGTGCCTTCACAGGCAAATGAGGGAAACTTGGATGTTCTGCCAACTTCAACATCCTTGTCTACCCTCCTGGGAGGAACATTCCCAGATCCCCCACGGGACCCTTCACCCCTGGAAGGTGAACGGCAATCTGCAATTGTGCCCTTCATATCAAGAAGTGAGCCAATTGTAGAGGACTTGACTACAAGTCATTCGCTGTCAACAGCAGTTGTGGGAAACCAGGGTGCTTCGCCAACTCAAGGATCCCATCCTTCGAGCCCTGTGTCTACCCACCTTGGAATTCCAATCCAAGATCCATCTAAGGACTCACTGCCTTCGGGTAGTCGGCAACTTGCTTCTAATGACTCAGATTCGTCTGACGAGGAAACCGAGGACGAGGCCTTACGAATCCTCATTGCACCTCCACTGACCTCTTTAAAAGGGGCTAGGGAGATTTCTTCTGCAGGTACATCTTTATTACTTGGAGCTGGAGCTTGTGTGAGTGTGAGTGATACACCAACAGAACATGTTAAACAGCACACCACAGCCCAACCGAGTGATCCAAACTTGAGTGAATCGAGAGAAACACCTACAGAACGAATAAGTGAGGACCCTTCAAAAGCCATATCTTCACCTCCACCAACTGTGTCACTTGCTCGATTCGAAGCCCTGGAATTTGAAGTTCGTCACTTAAAGGCTGAGAATCTTGTGCTAAGGGAAGAGTTACTGGAAGTCAAGACGTTTTCTAGCCAGCTTGAACAGAGATTAGCAACTTTGGAAGCTCGATCTATTGCTTCTCAAATATCTCAGGAGGATAATTCAACTGAGGGGGAGAGAGTGGTAAAAAAAGCAGTAAAAGGCAAAGCCAAAGCTGTGCTGGAAGGCTTAACTGAAGAAGTGTTTGAATCTGCACTTGACGGAGTTCCACTTAATGATGAACCATATATTCCTGAACACGTTGAGACAGAGTTCATTCCTGGAAATGTGATGAATGAAGAAGATTTGGAAGAAGGAGAAATCCCGCAAGTAGATGAAGTCTTTGTGGACGAGCTTGCATATCATGATGACATGTTTCCAGAAGAAGAGATTCCAATTACTAATCCTCAGGATATTCCTGTTGTCCGACAGCAAAGGCTTGAGAGAAACAGACTAAGGGAAAGGCTTGAAAATCAAAGACGGATACGTAGGGAGAAACTGGAAGCAACAAGGTTGAAACAAGGAGTTGAATGGGATATAGCAAGATCAGTGTTTGAATTTCCTGAAGTGGTAAAGGGTAATCATGATAAAGAAGTTCAAGAAATCTTCGACGTCTTCAAAAGCAACTATGAGAATCTTCATGAGTTTCACGAAGCGTTGGACAAGGCAATCACATCTGTATCTATCATGGTTATTCCTGCACATGGATGGTCCGTGCATATAACATTCATTCTGAATGGTGAAAGTAGAAGATTCAAACATGTGACTTGTGAGCTGCTGAGGAACTTATCTCTGACAGAACTGTTCGTAGTGAAAAACAAGATTATTGCCACTGGCGAGAAGTACAATGAAGTCTTCAGAGATAAGGTAGAGGAATGGCTTACTAACATCAGTGTAGAGATTCATGATAACCCTCCAGTGATCAAGTACTTCAAGGATAAGATGATCCAAAGCATTGGTCTGAAAGATGAAGCATTATCAGGATATCATCCAAGAATACTCAGTTACCTGGAAGGAGAAATCAGAAGAAAGTGTTCGAATACCAAAAAGGGAAGACTTACTGCAGAACTTCTATATGCTTATCGTCTGAACTTTGCGGCTCTGAAGAACAAAAGTCTTGAATCTGTTGAACGTGAACAACCATATCCACTGCCTCCTCTTGATCCTGAAACCCCTGATGTTGTGAAACCAGCTTCTGTGTCATACAATCCAACTTCCATCACCTTCAGAAAGTTCAAGAAATCTGAGCCTGAAAAGCTAACCCTTGAAGAAATTGGTGAGTGCACCTCTAAGTGTATCTCTCGGGCAATTCGACAAGTCAAGTACTCAGTGATCAAAGAGGATAAAGCTGTACTCATCCCTCTACTTGAAATACTGAGAGTAAAGAAATGTACTGAGACTGCTCAAGACACCGAAAGAGTTCGTGCTCATCCTTCAAGACTGATGATGAAAGTGGAAGGAATGAATTTGAATATTCCATTCAAAAGGCTTAAGAAAATGAGGCACCTAACCTCTCTGGAGAAAATGCAAAGAAGATTTGAAACGACTCCTCCAGTAAATGCTTTAGAGGTTGGAGCTTATAACATCATCACATCCAGGATCAAAGAAATTGAGACGAAGATAGATCAATTGAAAGCTGAGAAAGCAGCAAAGAAGAAAGCAGAAGAAGCCCTACTAAATGCAACAGCCAAGAAAGCAAGAAGAGATTAGCTCAGTCTAGAGGAGCAATTGGCCACTTGTATTTATTTTTGATTTCTGGAAATTGTAATATATAATCCAGATTGTACTTAGTATTATTTCCTGTCTTAAGTTTAATTGCTTTTTCTATATCAGTTGAGTTATCCTCCTAAAGGATTTGCTTGTCGAACTCTAACAAACAAATAGGGGGAGATTGTAAAGCATAATGTAATATGTAATGTAATGTCGATAACTCAACTGTAGATTAAGAACAGGAAACAATAACTAAGTATCGTACAGGAATCTACAGAGTTGAAGATACGATTCAAGAAGTTGAAGGCAATCAAGATATCTGAGACGTACAGCAAATCACTGATAGAAGTTCATTAAAATGTTCAAGCCTCGGTGAAGAATAAAGTCAAAGTGGTTTCTGATGTCAAGGTTGTCCAAAGATCAAGATTCTCAGTTCTGGAAGATTCAAGTACATCCTCTCTGATTATTCGTAATCAGAATCACTGAAGCAATACTCAAGTCTAGTGAGACTGATTAAGTATGTACTCAAGAAAAGAAGACGGAGAATTAATTCTGTATTAGTCGTTCGTGAACCAGACCAGTGCACAGGACGTCAGTACATGTGAATTGGATTCGAAGGATTCAGTCAAGATAACTTAATCAAGTCAGGATGAAGCCTCCTCCAAATTGATTAGTAAATACTTATACGTATATATGCAACACATATATATATATATATATATATGTATAAGTGTTCTAGCCCGTTCTATTTTTGGAACAAGGAAGATTTATTATTTAAATCCTTCCTTGCGCCAAAATGGAACAAGGAAGAGATTTAATATTTAAATCACTCCTTGCGCCAAAATGGAACAAGGAAGAGATTTAATATTTAAATCTCTCCTTGCGCCAAAATGGAACAAGGAAGAGATTTAATATGTAAATCTCTCCTTGCGCCAATTCATCCAACTTCCTTCCTTGCGCCACACCTGGAACAAGGAAGAAATTCCTCCTTGCGCCAAGTGGAGCAAGGAAGCCTGATCTGTTTCCTTGCGCCAAATACATGTTTCCTTGCGCCAATTTCATATAAACAATTCTTTTGAATTGTTTTGGCGCAAGTTGAAGGAGGAACGAGGAAGGATGGAACGAGGTAGCTCTTTTCTGATTGGTGGAAAGCTTCCTTGCGCCTAGCGCAAGCACAAGCTGAGTTTGTCCCCCAAAGTCTATAAATAGAGCTTTGTGTCCTCATTTGAGAACAACTACACACTTTGTAAAGTGCACACAATATACACATTCTCGAGAGCAAGTTAGAATATCGTTTTAGTCGAGAGTTTGTATTAGAGTGTTTGTAGTCTCTGCAGCCGACATTCGTGTTGGAGTTTGTAGCATCCGAGGATTATTTTTAATATAAGAATATTCCCCGACTTGCTGGAGTTGTTTATTTACGATTGATTTAACTGGACTTAAACAGTAATATTCCGCAATCGAATTAATCAAAGAATTTGGTATAGACGTATTCAACCCCCCCCTTCTACGTCTGATTGGACCTAACAAACAGCCTTGCATCTGATGGATCATGTGACACAACTGGATCATGGATCTGAAGACAAAGTGAAAATCATTAGAAGTGATAATGGAACTGAGTTTAGAAATTCAACAATGGAAGAGTTCTGCAAAGAAAGAGGTGTAGTGCAACAGTTCTCTGCACCTGGTACACCACAGCAAAATGGTGTAGTTGAAAGGAAAAACAGAACTCTTATAGAAGCTGCCAGAACTATGCTTGATGAGGCTAAATTGCCCACTTATTTCTGGGCAGAAGCGGTTCAAACAGCTTGTTTCACTCAAAATGCAACCTTGATTAATAAGCTTGGCAAAACCCCATATGAGATGGTGAAGAAAAAGAAGCCAAATCTGAAGTATTTTCATATATTTGGGTGCAAATGCTTTGTATTGAAGACTCATCCAGAACAGCTTACCAAGTTTGATTTAAAAGCTGATGAAGGTATTTTTGTAGGTTATCCTCTGATAACAAAGGCCTTCAGAGTCTATAATCTGAGAACCAAGGTCATCATGGAATCCATACATGTGTCATTTGATGACAAAAGAATTATGGGCTTAGCAGATATGGATGATCATGAAGAACTGCATTTTGAAAATGAAGAAATATTCTCTGATTCAACAAACTCTGATGAACAGTCAAACTCTGACTGTGAACAAAATACAGCAAACTCTAGTAAAAATTCACAAGTTCATGATGATGAAGCAATTGCTGAGGGGGAGCATCAGAATGTTCCAGACTCTACCCAAGCCTCATCAGAGAATGCTGACTTAAACTCATCAGAGAATACTGATTCAAACTCTGATAGCACAGACTTAGGGGGAGCTACAGAGAATGATCAACAGAATCAGGAGAGCATGGATCAAGGGGGAGGATCCAATGATGAAAATGGTCAGCTTCCACATGCTAGGAAGTGGACAAAATCTCACACACCTGATTTAATAATTGGCAATCCAGAAGCAGGTGTGCAAACAAGGACAGCTACAGCAAATGAATGTTTACATCATTGCTTTCTGTCACAAACAGAACCCAAAAAGGTGGAGGAAGCTCTTCAAGATCCTGATTGGATTCAAGCAATGCAAGAAGAGTTAAATGAATTTGAAAGAAATAAAGTCTGGACCCTAGTACCAAGACCTAAAGACAGATCCATAGTTGGTGCAAAATGGGTGTTCAGAAACAAAACTGACAGTGAGGGTGTCATTACAAGGAATAAAGCAAGGCTTGTGGCAAAAGGGTATTCACAACAGGAAGGTATTGATTATGATGAGACATTTGCTCCAGTTGCAAGATTGGAGGCAATTAGAATCTTTCTGGCCTATGCTGCACACAAGAAATTCAAAGTATTTCAGATGGATGTCAAAAGTGCTTTTCTAAATGGAAAACTGGATGAAGAGGTATATGTTGAACAACCTCCAGGTTTTGTGGATCCAAAACATCCAGACTATGTCTACAGGTTGGACAAAGCACTTTATGGACTAAAGCAGGCTCCAAGGGCATGGTATGAAACTCTAGCTCAATTTCTTCTTGAAAGTGGATTTACTAGAGGTACCATAGATAAAACTCTGTTTTATTTGAATCATGGTAATGATCTGCTTTTAGTTCAAATCTATGTTGATGACATTATTTTTGGCTCCACTAATGCTAAACTCTGTCAAAGATTTGCCAAGCTCATGCAGTCTAGGTACCAAATGAGCATGATGGGGGAACTCAGTTATTTTCTGGGTTTACAAGTTGAACAGACTGAAGATGGGATTTTTATAAATCAAGTCAAGTATACCAGAAATCTTTTAAAGAAATTTGGTATGCAAGACAGTTCTGCTGCAACTACTCCTATGGCAACAGCAACAAAACTAGACAAAGATACTGGTGCATCAGTGGATATCACAAACTATAGAGGAATGATTGGATCATTGCTTTATCTGACTGCAAGTAGACCAGACATTATGTATGCCACATGTCTATGTGCAAGATTTCAGGCAGATCCAAGAGAACCTCATCTGATTGCAGTAAAGAGGATATTCAGATATCTCAAGGGAACCACATCATTGGGACTATGGTACCCTAGAGAATCAGATTTTAGTCTTATTGGATACTCTGATGCAGATTTTGCAGGTTGCAAAATTGACAGGAAAAGCACAAGTGGGAGTTGTCAATTTCTGGGTGGAAGACTAGTTTCTTGGTACAGTAAGAAGCAGAAGTCCATCTCAACATCAACAGCAGAATCAGAGTATATTGCTGCAGGCAGCTGTTGTGCTCAAATTCTTTGGATGAAGAATCAACTGTTGGACTATGGGTTATCCTTCTCTAAAATTCCTATTTATTGTGATAACCAAAGTGCTATTGCTATGACAGGAAATCCAGTTCAACATTCTCTGACAAAGCACATCAGTATAAGATATCATTTTATAAGGGAGCATGTGGAGGAAGGAACCATTGAACTTCACTTTGTTCCTACTGAACAGCAGCTAGCAGACATTTTCACCAAGCCATTAAGTGAAGCAACTTTTACTAGGCTGGTGAATGAGCTAGGAATGATATCAGGAACTGAGTAAACATATTGGTTAGATCTTTAAAATTTAACTTGTCAAATTTACCATATGTATTACTCACACATCTGCCATGATATACTCTGATTGATAAAATCTGATGACATTCTCTGATAATATACTCTGTTTGCTTTACTCTGATAACATACTCTGATAACATTCTCTGATAATATTCTCTGATGCTTATAAAACTCTGAATCTTGATAAGTGATCTCATTTTTATCTTCTCTGAGACAAATCACCTATGAAGATACCATGAAGCATGTTCTGAATGAGTAATCATGAATCTCAGCTAAGTTCCTTAATCCTGATCTCAATTTTGTGCTACACTAGTTCACACTATGCATGCTGATATCATTGAGACTCTACTACTTCACATATCTTAATTATAAGTGAGACTGATTAATTTAAATTTTCTCTCATATACTAGACAGTGATTATAAACTCTGATGTTTTTGTTACCTGAGACAAAACCCCCTGAAAAATAAGCATGGTACTCCTTTGAGATCTTAGATGTTAATATGACAGTGACTGGGAAGAACCAAACATTTGCTGGTATTAAGTAATTGCTAAGATTTTATAATCTATGGTGACCAGTCACAATCTCTGATTACTGGAGAAATACTAATGCAATAGTATATTTAAAGGTCGTGCCTCACTCACACTGAGAAGCGTCCTGACTACAAAAAAAAAAAAAAAAAAGGGTAGATTATTTTATTGATTATCTTCAGAGTATGTCCTAGTCTAAGTTTTGAGAGTTTGAATAAATTATTCAAAGTCTACCTTATAATTACGAAATTGTGAAATTTTATATTCTCTGATTTAACATGACCACACACACATTTCACAAGCACATTATTGAGCTATGGATTTTAGAACAAACTCTGATTTATTGATGAATATTCTGAAAATTATGTCTTTATTCTGAGGTTCGCAGAAATTTATTTTCTTTGTCTTAAATCTCAGAGTTTAAAAATTCGAGAGATTTGATCTTGATTTTTTTTTCAAATATTCAGAGAATGTGAAGAGAATGTGTTTCAAACGGATGTATTATTAGTGGGTTTACATGCAAAACATTTTAATAGGAGAACGTGTAATCAGCATTTATTACTGCGCATGTTTTACTGCACTCATGATTATTACTCTCGTTTCTCCATCCCACTAACACTCATCTACCAGTTACATTTTGACAGGTGTCTGATTGAACAAAAAGCCCAGGCGTGCTCAGTTCAACAAAATCTGAAGAGTTTTTCAGATCAGATTTTATTGCTTATTATTCAATTTTACACTTACTCTCTACATTCACCTTCTAAACAAAACTCTTACACTCTGTTCTCTGCAATTCAAATCTTCGTCTACACACCAAGAGCTGCTAGGGTTACAAAAACTCTCTCAGTGATTTATATTCTATCACCAAGAGCTGCTAGGGTTCTTAACAATATACTTGATAACTCAACTCATATAGAGTAACCCTAATCTGTGTTTATATAGACACAGTTACAAAATCAATCTCTGATTTGATATCCTATAAATCAGCTAATAAATCTATCAATCAAAGATTGCTCCAGTTTTCTGTTTAGTTTCCATAGTCAGCAAATCACTCCTCAGCTTCTATCCTTCCTTGAAGTATATCCGCTTCTGAGCTCTTTCCACGTGTAAACTCTGTCGAGTCTTGACTATGTAAACTCTGATCAGACTTTATCAAACTCTGTCAGACTTTACTAAACTCTGATCAGCTTCCAGTTTAAACTCTGATGATTCCTGTTCTAAAACAAACCTTAAGAACATTAGTAATCATCAATTATATCTAACATCAATGTTCTTTCTATCTCATTTTAGTTGTCATATTATTATTTTTATTAGTCAAATTAACTAATTTTTGACTAAAAACTATAAGTGTCTCTTAATTATTTTAAAAAGCTGAAAATTATATATTAAAATAAATTAAAAATTATTTTCAATAATATTTTTCTTATTTTATCAATTTATAAAATATTAACATATTTCAGTCAAATTTTGATATATCTGTCAAAAATCAAACAGTGACACCTAAAATCAAAAGCCAAATTCCAAAACTAAAAAGGGATGTCATGAGTAGCAGCAGTAACTTCTTGTTAAGACTTTTACATGGATCATATAATCTGACTAGAATATTTGTTGCTGAATATTATAATTCTACAAACCAAAATCAAATACTCCCCCATCGTCCATCAACAGCATTTTCTTGAATTTTTTGAGCAGAGCATAACAGGGTACATGTATATAAATGAATAAATTTGTATTAAAACTACGATCTCCTCCTAAGATTTGCTCTTCAGCTCTTGTACAAGCAAAGACCAAACAAGACTTGCCTTACTTTGTGTTTGAATGCCGTAGAATCCACTTTTCCTCTCATCACCTCAATTCCTCCCCCGCATCTCTAACTCTAGTTCCCCTTGTTCAACCAGAAGAAGCTTTTCAATCACTTGTTTCATTCAGGTTTGCTTTTTTTGCAAAGCCCTTTCCCTCTTCTTTCTTTTACTCCCTTTGTTCCTTTCTTTTTCTAATGTTTTCAATTGCAATAATATCTTAGTCATAATCACCTCTACTATCTTCTTTTATCGTTTCTTTAATTGTTTATATACATGCTCCTGTCCCTTTCATTTGATTGATTATATGAACATATACAACTACCATGTTTAGCTCTTTCTTTTTTTGTTTCTTGAAAGTGATACCCATATATTATTCTATTTAATTGTGTTCTTGGATGCTGCTGAGCTCTTTTTAGACCATGTATTTTACTAATATTTACACATCTTCTTGTTCCTATTGTTTCATTTCTTGGATGTTTTTAAAGATTTGATTTTTATCCCTTGTTTTTCTAGGACCCTGTTTTTGGCTTCCAACGACTAAATAAAAATGTTCATTATTTGCATAGATTACCAATTTATACATAGCAATCAAGCTTAAGTTAATGGCGACTGCAACGATGGCCACAGCGGCTGGTGCAGCTGCACTTTTGTATTATACTCTTAACAAGAAATTACAATCAAAGCCATCTTCTGGAGAAGATGATGCTGATGATTCTGATGAAAACGTCAGCCCTGGACAAAGCAATGTCCACACAGGTATTCATCGTGTTTCCAACAGGCTTATTCAAGCCCCTGCGACATGGTTGGAGACGATTTCAACATTGTCGGACACCCTTAAGTTTACATACTCCGAGACTCTTGGAAAGTGGCCTATAGGAGAGTTGGCGTTTGGTATCAGTTTCCTTTTAAAGCAACAGGTAAGCATTGTCAGTACACGGGTATTGTTATATAATATACCATGTCCATATATATATTGCCGATGTTACAGAATTCTAATGGAACATTTCTAACTCTTGAATTCTAATAAAAACTACTTAGTGTTTGCCATTTTTAAACTGTGAAGGATTTATGCATATTCAATCTTCTGAAATGTGCATGGAGGGCTAGAGATATTACATATACACAACTGACTGTCTCATTGTGACTGCTATATTTTTTGAAATATACACTTTTGTTTGGGATGCTTTTAAATAAAAAAAAATTTCTTTGCAGGGGAATTATCAAGTCCACAGTGTGTTCGGTGGGAAAGATAGTGTGCAACTAAAAGGAGATGAAATAACTTTAGAGCTTCGATATTTTTTGCACTTGCTGACTTTATGTTGGCATTTCTCTAAGAAACCTTTTCCTTTATTTTTGGAAGAAACAGGCTTCTCAAAAGAGAATGTTCTTCTTCAGGAACCTAAAGCTGGAGTTAGTCATCTGACAATTACTCTTTTAGTTATCCTTCTTTGGTTTCGGCTTATTACTACTTGTCCCTTATTAGTCTCCTGCTTGCATTAATTATGTTTTACTCTGTTAACAAATAAAATAGTTAAGAGCATGTCTATTGCACTCATAGCCGCACCCCTAACTCGATTATTTCCTAGTACTTGCTGTACCCCTTAAGTCACATCAATCTGTCGACCAGCAGTATCTGGACCCTTAACTACCAGACTGTTATAAATATTAGGCATCTTGCCGGGTGAAAACGCTACATCTAGTACTGGACCAATGATTTAGGGGATATATCCGAGGTGTTTTTTTTGTTTGAGTGTGGAAGGCAGTAGGCACCGAACTAGAAGTAGTAGGATCTATTATCATAATGATAATAAATAAAATAAAATAGGTAGGATTTTTATTTATTTTTTGTTGCAAAATTGATCATATTCATCAAAATGAAATGTCCAATAGCATGTTGATCAGTTAATTTAAAAATTAAATAAGAAATGGGAGTTAGCAAGAGATTTCGCTGGTACCCCCCAACCGAATCCAATTCAATTGTTTACTTACTCACTGAGTAAAGTTGATGCTATATTAATAATATGGCCCCAAGAAAAAAAGAAAAAAAGAAATACCACCCCAGTGCAATGCTAAACATGGACAGAAAATATGAATAAGCTATACTTGGTGCTAAATGTAGAATCAAGTATAGATACTACTATAATTGTCACATAAGAATACAAGTGGTGAGAGGGGAAAAATGGATAATTAAAAGCTAGCATCCATTTTTGAAACATATTTGAGGTGCAATTGGTTCTATTTAGAGTTATTTGCTTCCATTTTTGAGCTATGGATTGGACGACAAATATAATTTCGGCACCAAGAATCAATTTTTGGGTTAATTTTATTGAAATAGCTATATGTATATAGCACTAGTACTGGATATGCGCTAATAAATAAGAGGGAACCTGTAATACTGTGAACAGATAATAATCTTTTCTGGCAGGGACAATCAAACTAACAAGAAAAACATCATTGTTGTACAATGTTAATAGAGTCTACTTGGATTTGGGGTTAGATGTATTTTGTGTGGACTTTATAGTATTCTTACATCAACTTAAATTTTGCAGATTCTTAAGCCAGCTTTTACAGTGCTAGTAGATCATAAAACAAAATCCTTCCTTCTACTTATTCGTGGAACTCATAGTATTAAAGATACCCTGACAGCCGCTACTGGAGCAGTGGTACCATTTCATCACACAGTTGTACATGAGGAAGGAGTTAGTAATTTGGTATTGGGTTATGCACATGGTGGAATGGTTGCAGCTGCTCGATGGATTGCCAAACTTGCAACTCCTTGTCTCATCAAAGAGCTGAAGACATTTCATGATTATAAACTGAAGGTATTCATGGCTATTACAGCTTAGAAAATTTGTCAGTTGTAACCTCTTCGTGGATAATGCTTGTGTCTAATATGAAATTTCGTACGAATGTCACAGGCCTTCATTTCAAAGGCCATCTCTTTTAACCCAAAATTTAAGATATTAATTATATTGCATTCAATATTGTTTAGTTGACATGTCTGATATAAAACTTAAATGTTAACATTGGAAAATCTCCAGTATACACTGACGACAAAGTATAATTCATGATCATACAGTATTATCTCAATTCTCAAAGAATGTTAAACTTTAAATTGAATCATAACACTCTGAGTTAGTAATGACATATTTTGTACTTTTTCTTCCTTGCAGATTGTTGGACATTCTTTGGGGGGGAGCACTGCAGCACTTTTAACCTATGTCATGCGAGAGCGGAAGGAATTGGCTACTGCTTCCTGTGTTACATTTGCTCCAGGTTTGCATAAAGTGTGTTGTTCATGTAAATACAACTAGCATAAAAATAAATATCTGTTGTGTTTTGCCAGGAATTTAACTCTGTCACATTGTTGCATTGATATTATGATCCATAAATGAAAATGTTCAGGAATAAGGACCTACTGTAATGTTATTATGTTGGTTGACCAAATGCATTGTCAACATACATATTCCACTTATTTGATTAAACGATTGAGACCCCAAAAATCACATCTTTATTTGCATAATATCTGCAGCCTGATATTTTATCATTTTGGTTTCTCTGGGCCTTTGGTCAAGTTCTAACGTTTTAAAATTCATCGCAGCTGCTTGTATGACCTGGGATTTGGCAGAATCTGGCAATGAATTCATTACAACTCTTATCAATGGAGCTGATTTAGTGCCTACTTTCTCCGCTGCTTCAGTGGATGACTTGCGCACTGAGGTTTAAATTCTGACTATTAAATTGAAAGTTCTCTATTAATTTTGTTGCCAAACCAAACCAATTATGTCTCGAAAGACTTATATATGTTTCCTTTGAATATATATATATATTTGATATTTTGAGAGTAGAACAGGTGCCGATATAAGATATTTATTTAGGAACAACACCAAAATCTATAATGATTTCGTTGTCATCCCCACAAGATGGATTTATTTACTATCAACTTTGATTCAGCTTTTCTTTAGTAAAGTGTTACAGAGAATTGCATGCAGCTGTAGTTCTTCCATTATTTTCCTAAGTGATTCTTCCATATTACCTATTAAGTGATTGATGTTCACTCAGTGTTAAGAGGTCTCTGTAATTCTAAACAAACAATATTATTTAAGTTACTCCATCTGTTTCTGAATATTTTCTTTTTAAGTTATTGCATAAAGACCAAAATTTTCATTCATTAGTCTAAATGTTGGTGTATTTAATTCTTTGTTTACAAGAATACCCCTGGGTAGTCAAATTATTCAAATAGAGCATTTATTATCTTGTAAGGATATAGTTGGAATCATAAATTAATTACACGTTGAAAATAAAAAAAAAACAAATATTTTGAAACAAGGCTACTTCTCTAAATTAGCACATATTCAAGAATGAAGGGAGTGACTTTTATGCGCTATTGCTTTGATGGGTTTTACTCACTATATTTCATGGTGATATAAATTTGTTACAATTCCTTTTATTACCTGGAGTGGAATTAATTGCTTTACTTTCCTGACAAGCTGGGGAACACTTTGATACTTCTTGGACTAATACTTTTGGTTGCATGTTAGGCTCTTCTGTCATGTTATAATGTTTATGATTTATATAATCCACTTCTTGTAGGTCACCGCATCTGCTTGGGTTAATGATTTAAAAAGTCAAATTGAGCGTACTAGAATACTTAGTACTGTATATCGGTCTGCATCTGCACTTGGTTCTCGACTTCCGTCTATAGCTAGCACTAGAGCAAGAGTAGCTGGTGCTGGTGCAATACTTCGTCCGGTTTCTACTGGCACCCAGGTTTGTTCCATATCTTGATAGGACGATGCTTGTTTCTTTTCCTAAAATCTAACTAGGACAAAAATTTGAGGAAAAACTAGTTGCTGTATGATTTACTTTAAGCAGGTACGGTACATGGTTTGTTAGAAAATGAATATTTCCTGGGAATCTGTTATTACTTGTTACTTTAAAAAACAATCTGTATTAGTTGCTTATCGTGAATTCACTTGCTGATATATGATCATATGCAGAATTATCTAGTTATTATATGACCGTTCTTTGGTGTGTATAATTCTAGGTTGTGATGAAGAGAGCCCAAACCATGGCTCGGGCAGCATGGTCGCGCCCGTCTTCTGAGTTATCATCATGGTCGTGCATAGGCCCCCGTCGCCGCCCCACCACTACTCGTACGCGTTCAAATATTGCCGAATGTTCCATAGGTTCGTCATCTAGCATAAGGGAAACCTTAGAGCCTCTCAAACCTCCCCAAGAGTCCATAACAGCCATTGAAGCCATCGAGCGACCTGAGACCAGGGTTTTGAGTTTGGAACCTGAATGCTCTCCTACAAATGAACTAGGCTTGAATTGTGAAACTGATGTTGATTATAATGACAACCTCGTTGGTCCTAATACACGAGAAGACAGTATGACGGAAGTTGAGCTATGGCAACAACTTGAGCACGAGCTCTATGACCAGCATGAAAGTGATGGAGATAATGCAGCAAAAGAAATGAGGGAAGAAGAGGCAGAAGCTATCTCTGAGATGAGCGAGAGAGACCATGCAAGCTCTGTGCTGAATACAAGAGAGGTACACAGATTTTTACCTCCGGGAAAGATAATGCATATAGTTACTCTTGTTGGCGATGAGGCAGAGAATGAAACTAATAGCAGTACATCCAGTGACAGTGGTAGTAGCCAGCCAGAGACAAAGATTGGCATATTTCTTACCTCACGATCATTGTATAGTAAATTGAGGCTGTCGCGGACTATGATTGCTGATCACTTCATGCCCGTCTATAGAAGACAAATTGAAAAATTGATTGCAGAACTTGAAAAAGAAGATACAGAAGCAGAGGTTCTCTCTTAGAGCACGAGGTTAGTCATCATTTGTAAGTTGTGAAATCAAAGATGGAGGCATGGGTCGGAGTAAAATGTAGGTAAATTGATTAATTCCGACCTCTGAAACACATGGGTCCTGCGTCGTGGCTGAGTTATCATAATTGTATAACCATATAGACAGGAAAGGAAAAGAGCCGAACTATATACAATCATTACTTGAGAAGAGTTGTCATGTACATCGCAACTCCGAAAAACTAATTATATATGAAATTAGAACGTTGCATGATAGTTAAATAACAGTAATGTTTTCTAACAGCATCACAGATTTTAAGGACTGCCAAACAGAACCTAAATACAAATATAATAGAAGAGTAAAGTGCATTATGTGTAACTGCACTTTAAGCGAGACACCACTTGCAATACTGCACTTCTAAAACCAACACATGCAAATTGCAATATCAAAATTCATAACCCAATACAATTTATTCAGTTGCGTCTATAATCCTAAGAGACAAAGGCAAGTAGATGACTACAGCCGTCTGAGTATGAATGGCAAGTCGCCGTAATTTGTGACAACTTCACAGCTAGAAGAATTGTAACTCCACCCCTCTCTACGTACCACTGTTATGCTAACAATCCTCTCCCTCTCATCTCTCTGTTTATTATTGTGCGACGCTGGTGTTCTTACAGATTTATACTACATCTTTGATCTTTTATAGCTTACCCTTGTTCAGCCTCCGATCAAATATGTCTCATATGTTTAGCTTTTTTAATATTCCTCAAAAGCTTCAACAACAAGCTCTTCCGGAGATACAGAGATAAATCACATCACACACCCTCCATCCATCCAGGTAAACAATTTAATTAATTGAATTTCTTTCATATGTGATCGATTAGATGCAAATTAAGTTGTTTTCCTTGTTTAACTAGTACAGCAAGGAATGTCTGTGAGTGAAGAAGCCATTGTAAATTGTAATCAATCCTGCAATAATTGATCAATCAGTTGAGTGTGCTAGCTGCGATTGCTGTGGATTCACAGAGGAGTGCACGCAGGCCTACATTCACAGCATTCGACAACGATACAAGGGAATATGGATATGCGGACTGTGTGCAGAAGTGGTCAAATACGAGATGAGGATGAGGAACGAGCTGCAGGAAGATGAGGCGCTGCTTCTACACACGAGTTTCTGCAACAAGTTCAAGTCATCATCCCCGCCTTCCAATCCGGCTGTGCATTTAATATCCGCAATGAGGAGTATCTTAAGGCGGAGCCTGGATTCACCCACATCCCTGCCTAATTCTCCTACTAGACGTGGAAGAGGAATCAGACGGTCAGGCAGCCATGTTCCTACTGTTTCTCCGATTCATCTTGATCAATCACCCTCTCGTACTAGCACCCAAGATTTTCATTTCAATTTTTGAAGTGTTAAAGTAAACTTGATTGTTCAAGACAAAACGATAAGGCCAAGGCCACTCCCTTGGATGATTTGGATAAAATCTTATTCATCAGTGATTCTTGCAGCTTGTGCTTTCAAGTGAGTCATAAACTTCACATAACATGAACACGAGTCTACTCTTTCTTGGATCAAACATAATCATTCTTATGAACAAGATTTCCCTGAAACATAAAGCTTTGGTAGTTTCTCACATACAATTGGGAGTTTTTAACTTACACTTGAAGTTCTTAGTTACAATTAGAGAGATCTTGATCATTGATGAACTAATTCATATACATATTTAATTTTGGGAGCAACATAATTTTGATATTGAGCTCTCCACCGTTACAAATCCAGTTGTAAGGGATTTTCAGTTTTAGCTCAATAACCATAATTGCAAAAGAATACATCTGTCAATCAGATATTCAGGGAACAAAAAACATCAGAAATTTTCTTCGAAAAAATATATCTAAAACTAAAAACCACTGGAGGTGTAGATTGTCAAATATTTTTAATAGAGGGACTAAATAGAAAAAGGTCGAGCACGATTGGACAGTGGTGGGTTTATCCTCTGTTGACCCGGGGCACCGGGTCAACAGATACTAAGTTGTAAGGCATATAAGCCTGCATCGTCAAAAAAATAGAAAAAGGTCAAACACTTTAGGTAGTAGCTATTGTTAGACTTAAAACGGAAAAATGAAAGAGGATTCACCGAGAACAGAAGAGGGAAGTAACAGATACTAATTTAATAAGAAAATCCAGGCAGCAGCGATTTAATTCCCGCACGCGCCAAAGTGTCCGTCGGCGATAGCAATCTCAGGCGAAGGAAACGTAAAGATCGAACGGTAGCAATCTGATCGGCGTGGGTAACATCCTCGTTTTGATTCCTTGTTTTACTGAAGATTAATTAGGGCTTTCTTCTATGCTCATTCAAAACCCTAGACCTCCTTTTCTACTTGGTATTATCTATCATATATGAGGAATTTAACTCCATTCTGCACTAGGAAAGCTCCTACAAGTATTATCTGTGCCATAGTCCTTCTACTTTTCTTGTTCAGTAATACTGATTATATTGCCAACGCAAACAACCCCGTTTACACCAGATGGAGCTCCAAACCCGGACTTTCTGGTCGTACGCCAGTTTTTCGTCGCCAGATTGTTGAATTAGGTGTGAATTCATCAGATGCGATGGATGTAACTGAACCGAATAATTCGAGTGTGTTGGATGATTTGAGTTGTTATAACTTATTTCATCATCAGGGTTACGGTTCCAGTTGTGATTATTTGAAAGCTCACCCTGAATGCTCGTCCCCTGGATTTTTTGACTACGTCAAGTTCTATTATTGTGATTGTGGACAAAGTTCATTTGCCTTTATTGTTTTTGGTGTTTGGCTTGTTGCGTTGTTTTATCTATTGGGGAACACTGCCGCAGATTACTTTTGTTGTTCACTGGAGAAGCTTGCAAGTCTCTTGAAATTATCTCCCACGGTGGCTGGTGTTGCTCTGCTTCCACTTGGAAATGGAGCTCCTGATGTCTTTGCAAGTATTGCTGCTTTTGTCGGGACTGATGCAGGTGATGTTGGGCTGAATAGTGTTCTAGGTGGTGCATTGTTTGTTACTTGCGTTGTTGCTGGGGCTGTTTCTCTTTGTGTAGCTGACCAAGGATTCCAGATTGATCACAAATGCTTTATAAGAGATATTCTTTTTTTCATGTGTACACTGATGGCCCTTCTGTTCATTTTAATTGTTGGTAAGGTCAGTGCTTGGGCTGCTGTAGCATTTGTATCAATTTATTTGGCGTATGGGTTTGTTGTTGCTACTAATGAGATTCTAAGGAAGCAAGTACGAAGGCTGAAACTAGATGTTGTAACACCACTGCTACCAGTCAGAGGAAGTATATACTCCCAGAGTGGCCTCGAAGATGATTCTATCTACAGTTCACTTCTTGACATTGATAGTACAGCTGATGGAGACCAGTCAAATGCTTCCTTGCCACAGTGGATGTGGGCATCAAATGTAGCAATATATTCGAACACGCTTAAGGCAATTGATGGCGACAAGCCTTTGTGGGGATGGAGTGATGAGAGCTATGGAACTGGCAATTCATTCTCGTTCTCCTGGTCCAAACTATTTGCGTTACTGGAATTCCCTTTGATAGTGCCAAGACGGTTGACTATTCCCTTAGTTGAGGAGGAAACTTGGTCAAAGTTTTATGCTGTTGCCAGTGCTTTTCTAGCACCAGTTCTTCTGGCATTTTTGTGGAATACTCGAGACAATGCAACTCTCCAAAGCACAATATTAGGATATGTTTTTGGTGTTTCAGTTGGTTCTACTCTTGGCGTCCTTGCATATTGGAACACCAGATCAGATAGTCCCCCTCAAAGGTTTCTAGTGTTATGGGTTTTGGGTGGATTTTGTATGAGTATTGTCTGGTTCTACATGATTGCAAATGAGCTTGTTGCTCTGCTGCAGGGAGTTGGTGTAATTCTGGGGGTTAAGCCAACCATCCTCGGGTTAACTGTATTGGCATGGGGCAACTCCATGGGGGATTTGGTGTCAAATGTTGCCTTGGCGACAAATGGTGGGGATGGCCTGCAGATCGCATTATCAGGATGCTATGCGGGTCCGATGTTCAACACTCTTATTGGTTTGGGAATTTCCATGTTACTCGGAGCATGGACAGGGGAAACTGGTTCATACACAATCCCGCAAGACAGAAGCCTCTTCTACACTATGGGATTTCTTGTGTCTGGACTGACATGGGCTCTTGTAGTCCTTCCCAGGAATGATATGCGTCCTAACAGAATGCTAGGGGCAGGACTAATTGCTATCTACTTGATATTTCTTTCAATAAGAATGAGCAATGCAATGGGGATCCTACCACTTTTTGGCCTAAGTTGACATAAAGCAGTGTTCGTGTTATAGCCAAAGCTTTATCATTTACATATGGCAAGTGAGTGAAGTTCATGGACTACTTGTCTAGCAAGGCTCGACCTCTTCTTCAGCTTGACATGAAAATATCTTGTGGTTGGCAGCCTGTAATTTGTAGTCATTTAGGCTATAAAAAGTTGAGAGCTTTGTTCTCAGATACCTGGTGGTATATGATTGAATCTCAGAGGCATTCTTATGATTTGGGAGATCCAAGTTCATGGCCTATTTCGGATGCCTGTTGCGTAACTCTACAATATTGATATTTTGTTAAGGACTGGAACCGGATCATATATGAACTGCTTGTAACTTTTTCGTCTTGTACCCTTAATTTATTTTCACCTCTTTTCCTCCACGTGTTGAAGCTTTTACTTCAATTTTTATGCACTGAGCAATGAGCATAGCAATAATAAACGAAGGAATTGATAACTAAGCTTAGTATATTCATTATGTCCCGATCTGCCAATTACAGAATGTCCAAACAAGAAGAAAAGAATGGAAAGTCCATTTGGTTTATGATGCAAATAAAATTATGATGAAAATATATCAAAGAAGACTAAACAATTATAAATTAAATCATCACCTGTTTCAACTTGACGCTTTGGCCGAGTGGTTAAGGCGTGTGCCTGCTAAGTACATGGGGTTTCCCCGCGAGAGTTCGAATCTCTCAGGCGTCGTCCTTTTTTCGAACTCCATTTAGCAGTCAAAATTATTAAACTTTCTTTATTACAACACGAAAACAAACTCCGACTACAGTTACATATACCTACGGGTTCAGACTTCGGATTCATTTGCCAACAGTCGATTTATCGGATCTTCCGGCTATATATTTAGCCCTGATTTAGGGTTCTGAAACTGGGTGAAGGAGAATAATTAGATGTTTGCTGTAGGGTTTACATGACAAATAGTCAATATAAAACTCCATGTTGGCGGATAATTTAAGAACCAATAAAACGAACCATAATTATTATTTTTTTTGTTTATTTAAAAAATGCTTTACATAATCTACAAGTGTCTTAATAGTGCTAAAAATTAATGTCAATATTGTATAAGACATACCCAAAAACACTTCTTTAACAATGCTATCTAAAAACACAAGATCATCCCTGTGGAAACTTGTAACATCACAGAAACATCAATACTGTAACTGTGATACAGGGGTAAACTAAAGATCGACAAAGAGTTTGATGACTTGGTTCAGATCACCACTAGTTGAAATTATTATACCCTGTAAAACTTAGTCTTTGAAACTGCCCATTTTGCTACAATTTACTGTTGACACTAAATGAACTGACATCAAAATATTAAAAAGCTACGGGATACTAAAAGAGAGAGGCAGAGCCAGGAATATCTCTTGTCTCCCCTCTTTGCTCTTGTGATAGATGACTTCAAGAAAAGAAGACAAAAAAGAGGGAGCAATCCACAGCCTGCTACTGAATGATCTAGTGGCCATACTTCTGAAACTCCCACTCACTATTATCTTCATAAGTCAAAATATCAAATGTAATAAGTATTCTGAGCATAGTAAAATGATATATTTAATCAAAAGATACAAGTTGTCTAGTGAAGTACCAAGAGGACACACTTGACGAGTTTTTAGCCACCTGCTGATGCAGTGGAAATGGAAAGCGTGATTGCACACACCTGCAAGATTATAGACTTATGTGAGTAAAAGGCTTCCTGGTAAGGTCAATTACAAGAAATTAAATTAGTCACACGCAGATTTGTCTCTGCAGCTACCCAAGCCCTTCAACCTCTTGTTTACCAAGGGTTAGGCATACTGGGCTACAATGTTCATAAATGTTGCTGAAGCCAAAGTGATATATTTAGACCGCAATCCAAACTACCCAACTTCACAATGCTAAATTAGTGCCGGTCCAAAAATCACATCTCAGAAAGTGTTTGCGAGTGAGCAATCTGTGCACATCCCCGCCAAAACAATTAGAAATTCACCATAAATGCTCAAGATACTTTGAATCACTATCCTCACAAGGAGAAAAATTTACAAGTGATTGAAGTGAAGAGGGAAAAGATCCATAGCACACCAAAAGCGAGTTAAGGATGAACAATATAACATGTACAAAATGTAGGGTAGTGTTCCAGCATACGCCATACCGAGTACGGCAATGACCAAAACTATCACTTACAAAATGTAAGTGCACTTTGTATACTTGCACTTACTGTGTCGGAGCACTTGGTATACTAACTTTTCAAAACTATCACTTGCTATACTACGCATCTTAAGCGGTAAACACTTTGTGTATAAAGTTCGCTAACACTGTTATTTTATTTAGGGGTACTATTCAGTTTCTTCAAATTGATTTATGGTTTTATGTTGAATTTGTTTAGTGGTAATCTCGTTGTTTGTGAATTTCTATAGGGATATTTTCAGAGTTGGGTTTGTGCATTTTCCTTAACTATGGTTATTTGTATAATTGATTTTGTTTGATGGCAAACTCGTTCTTTTATTTATGATTTGCTTGTTGATAATTTCGTTGGAGATTTGTACGTTTTTCTGTTTTTGTTTCTAAGTACAGTGTCTATTATGAATAAATTAAGATGTTCTTAGTACAATTGAATATTTTCAACCATTAATATTGCTATTAGCTTAGAGATATAAACGTATTGGAAATTACAAGGTTTGGTGTATTGTAATTTTGACATTTGAATACAATGTATGGAAGTTAGTATCCAAGTGTTCAAAGAGCAAGTCTAATAGGTTATTTAAATGAGCTCCTAAATTCATATTTATGTAATGTATCACAAAAGAGGCACTCCAACACTATCCTAGTGAATTACCTAAATCACCAACACATCCTCAAAT